>NC_055694.1:35271970-35603220 GCF_017639745.1 Melanotaenia boesemani | reverse complement strand
GGTCAGTGACATGCGGTGAAGTTTATGGTTGGTGAGGCACTGATTTATAATTGTAAGAACTGAAAAGAGCATCTTATGTCAATACTCATTCAACAGCATGCACCTGTAATGCTTCACATCCTATCAGCATTCCTCTTTACACTCACACACCCACTGCTACTAACTCTTCAGTGAGAAAAGTAGCTACTGGCCGTCCTAAAAGTCGCTAGAAATCGCTAAATGACATCATCTAATGTGTATAATAGCCTGGTACATGGAGGCTGCTGTGGAGAGGAATGTCATGGGAAAGGCAAAAATGGATGAAAAGACAAGCTAGAAATTTTTAAAAAGGCAAAACTAATAAAAATAAAACAAATTCTTTGGTTAATATTTTCTTTTACTCTAGTACTCTGTTTTCTAATTAGGAGTCTGCAACATTTCACAACACTTGTTTTCCTCCACACTCACATTCATTAATAGACATTAATATATGACGGTAAGCCAGCCGAGATCATCCTGCAGCAGCTTTTAACGTTTCATTTCCAGCCTGGTCATGAAACAGGTGATCATCTCCTGCTCTGAATGCAGCTGCTGCTGCTGCCAGAAGCCTCTTCTGGTTGCTTTTGGACAGGAGAGGCCTGCACAGCAGCCCCCCCTCCTCACTGAGAAGAATAAACTACTTTCATATACGTCAGTTTACAAAAGTCTCCAATACTAAAAAAGTTGCTAGATTTGTCGCTAGTCGCTTCAAAAAAACAAACAAAAAAAAGGTCGCTAAGTTGGAAACACACACACACACACACTGTGTTGGTGTGTGAGTGCGCCCCCTCGAGGTGAGGCAGAGTACTGTTTGCCTCACCTGCTGACTTTTCCCTGCACTTTATTGTACAATAAATGGGAATATTTCTCTCACAAATACATTAAATACATTACACAGACTGTAGAGAATCATGGTGTATAACACATAAAGTTCATATTGGCGATATGCTGAGGAACAGAAAACGCACGTGTCATGCAACCCTTTACACCCTTCAGGTGGCTGCTTGTTCTCCATTTCTGGAAACGAGGGGGCTCAGTGCCGACAGAGCAGTCCATGCACCAGATTAAATATTATCAATGAACAGAAAAAATAAAATGAAATTAACACAGAAAAAAAAGCTGGACCATGACTGCCTTTTCATCTATTTTAATGCAAATGTTCGAAGGAAACATGCGTCATTTTAACAAACTGATAAACTGAAATGAGTAACAGTATAAATGAGACTTTTTCTGTAGTTTGACGTCCATTTGCTGGGTTCAATGCTCCCGCAAACAAGTTTCTGTCACTGACAAAAATGCAAAATCCTTCCAAGCCTTAGCATGATTGCTTCCATACAGTATGTAGCTTCAAAATTTGATTTAAGAGTTTTTCTTTAAGCCATTAAGGCTGGAAGGGTGAGGCGTGGAGCCGGCGGAGACACTGGAGGGGTGAGACGTGGTGCCGGCGGAGACACTGGAAACGTGGAGCCGGTGGAGACACTGGAGGGGTGAGACGTGGAGCCGGCGGAGACACTGGAAACGTGGAGCCGGTGGAGACGCTGGAGGGGTGAGGCGTGGAACCGACGGAGACACTGGAGACGTGGAGCCGGTGGAGACACTGGAGGGGTGAGGCGTGGAGCCGGTGGAGACACTGGAGGGGTGAGGCGTGGAGCCGGCGGAGACACTGGAGGGGTGAGACGTGGAGCCGGCGGAGACACTGGAGGGGTGAGGCGTGGAGCCGGTGGAGACACTGGAGGGGTGAGGCGTGGAGCCAGTGGAGACACTGGAGACGTGGAGCCAGTGGAGACACTGGAGGGGTGAGGCATGGAGCCGGCGGAGACACTGGAGGGGTGAGGCGTGGAGCCGGTGGAGACACTGGAGGCGTGGAGCCGGTGGAGGCAGGAGGCCGACCACTGCACGTAACAAAAGTTTTAATGCCAAAAACTCAGGAACAATAGAAGGCTACAGCAAACAGTAAACTCACAAGGAGAAACTGAAAACAATGGACTTAAATACACAGAGAGATAAAAATACACATACATTTACACTTAAACACACAGACTAGACACAGGTGACGTGCATGACTAATCCAACCAGGTGCACTAATGAGCAGAAACAAGAACACTAAAACAGTAACGACTTAAAAATACCAAAAACACACAAACTAGAAACATAAGACCCAAATATGAGAAGTAACAAGATCACAGCCCGATTCATGACATTGGCTCTGATAGGAAAGCCTCCAGATGGAAAACATGAATGTGGAAGAGCAGAAACAGGAAAACATGGTCATACAGAGCTATCCTTATATCATAGCCTTCACAAACGGAGAATGTTTAGAGAGCTGGGAGCAACCGGGACAACAGTTTCTAGTTTTACTGTGCTGATATCAACATATACGAGCTGATGTAAAAGTGTGAAACATTTTTAACATTGTTTACTGGGTGTTGACGTAACAGTAGCCGGGTTCCCCCAAAATCGCAGGCAAAGCCCCAGAGACGTAACGTGCAACTCTCTATGGCAGACGCATTTCTGGTCTCATCCTCCTCGAATGGCCTTGAGTTTGTCCTCTTTTATCCACTATGTTATGAAAAAATACACCTCTCAAAATTAGGATGTAATACAGTCATGTGGTACTTAAAGCACTTAAAATCAGATTGATAAAACCCCTTAAATGAACCACAACCCATGGGGTATTTTACGATGTCATTATTTGTTTAGCTAAAGATTAAACTATAATGCTGAAGCAGTGTCCATCCATCCATCCATTCTCTTCCGCTTATCCGGAGTCGGGTCGCGGGGGCAGCTGCCTAAGCAGGGAAACGATGTAGCCGAGAGATGTAGTCTGTCCAGCGTGTCCTGGGTCTGCCCCGGGGCCTCCTTCGGGTGGGACGTGCCCGGAACACCTCACCAGGGAGGCGTCCAGGAGGCATCCTAACCAGATGCCCGAGCCACCTCATCTGGCTCCTCTCGATGTGGAGGAGAAGCGGCTCTACTCTGAGCCCCTCCCGGATCACCGAGCTTCTCACCCTATCTCTAAGGGAGAGCCCGGCCACCCTGCGGAGGAAACTCATTTCGGCCGCTTGTATTCGAGATCTCGTTCTTTCGGTCATTACCCACAGCTCATGACCATAGGTGAGGGTAGGAACGTAGATCGACCGGTAAATCGAGAGCCTTGCCTTTTGGCTCAGCTCTCTCTTCACCACGACAGACCGATGCAGAGCCCGCATCACTGCGGACGCCGCACCGATCCGCCTGTCGATCTCTCGCTCCATCCTTCCCTCACTCGTGAACAAGACCCCGAGATATGTAAACTCCTCCACTTGGGGCAGGACCCCATCGCAGACCCGGAGAGAGCACTCCACCCTTTTCCGGCTGAGGACCATGGTCTCGGATTTGGAGGTGCTGATTCTCATCCCAGCCGCTTCACACTCGACTGCGAATCGCTCCAGTGCGAGCTGAAGATCACGTCCCGATGAAGCCAACAGAACCACGTCATCCGCAAAGAGCAGAGACCCAATCCTGAGGCCACCGAACCGGATCCCCTCCACACCTCGGCTGCGCCTAGAAATTCTGTCCATAAAAGTTATGAACAGAATCAGTGACAAAGGACAGCCTTGGCGGAGTCCAACCCGCACTGGAAACGATTCTGATTTACTGCCGGCAATGCGGACCAAGCTCTGACACCGGTCGTACAGGGACCGGACAGCTCTTACAAGCGAGTCCGGCACTCCATACTCCCGGAGTACCCCCCACAGTAGTCCCCGGGGAACACGGTCAAATGCCTTCTCCAAATCCACAAAACACATGTAGATTGGTTGGGCAAACTCCCATGCCCCCTCAAAGACCCCAAAGAGGGTGTAGAGCTGGTCCACTGTTCCACGACCGGGACGAAAACCACACTGCTCCTCCTCAATTCGAGGTTCGACTATCTGACGGACCCTCCTCTGCAGCACCCCTGAATAGACCTTACCGGGGAGGCTGAGGAGTGTGATCCCCCTGTAGTTGGAGCACACCCTCCGGTCCCCCTTTTTGAAGAGGGGGACCACCACCCCAGTCTGCCAGTCCAGGGGGACTGTCCCCGATGTCCACGCGATGCCGCAGAGGCGTGTCAACCAAGACAGCCCTACGGCATCCAGAGCCTTAAGGAACTCTGGGCGGACCTCATCCACCCCCGGGGCCTTGCCACCAAGGAGATTTTTAACCACCTCAGCGACCTCAGCCCCAGAGATAGGCGAGCCAGCACCAGCTACCCCAGACTCTGCTTCCTCATCAGAAGACGTGTTGGTGGGATTGAGGAGGTCTTCGAAGTATTCCCTCCACCGCCTCACAACGTCTCGAGTCGAGGTCAGCAGCCCCCCATCCCCACTGTACACAGTGTTGACGGAGCACTGCTTTCCCCTCCTGAGCCGCCGGATGGTGGACCAGAATCTCCTCGAAGCCGTCCGGAAGTCATTCTCCATGGCCTCTCCAAACTCCTCCCACGCCCGAGCTTTTGCCTTAGCGACCGCCGAAGCCGCGCCCCGCTTAGCCCGCCGATACCCATCAGCTGCCTCTGGAGTCCCACAGGCCAAAAAGGCCCGATAGGACTCCTTCTTCAGCTTGACGGCATCCCTTACTGCCGGTGTCCACCAACGAGTTCGGGGGTTACCGCCACGACAGGCACCGACGACCTTACGGCCACTGCTGCGGCTGGCCGACTCGACAATAGAGGCACGGAACACAGCCCATTCAGACTCAATGTCCCCTGCCTCACCCGGGACTTGGTTGAAGCTCTGCCGGAGATGGGAGTTGAAACTCTTTCTGACAGGGGACTCTGCCAGACGTTCCCAGCAGACCCTCACAACACGCTTGGGCCTGCCAGGCCTGACTGGCATCCTCCCCCACCATCTGAGCCAACTCACCACCAGGTGGTGATCAGTTGACAGCTCCGCCCCTCTCTTCACCCGAGTGTCCAGGACATGCGGCCGCAAGTCCGACGACACGACTACAAAGTCGATCATCGAACTGCGGCCTAGAGTGTCCTGGTGCCAAGTGCACATGTGGACACTCTTATGTCTGAACAAGGTGTTCGTTATGGACAATCCATGACGAGCACAGAAGTCCAACAACAAAACACCACTCGGATTCAGATCAGGGGGGCCGTTCCTCCCAATCACGCCCCTCCAGGTCTCGCTGTCATTGCCCACGTGAGCATTGAAGTCCCCCAGCAGAACGAGGGAGTCCCCAGAAGGAGTGCTCTCCAACACCCCCCCAAGGACTCCAAAAAGGGTGGGTACTCTGAACTGCTATTTGGTGCATAGGCACAAACAACAGTCAGGACCCGTCCCCCCACCCGAAGGCAGAGGGAGGCTACCCTTTCGTCCACCGGGGTAAACCCCAACGTACAGGCGCCAAGTTGGGGGGCAATGAGCAGGCCTACACCTGCTCGGCACCTCTCACCGGGAGCAACTCCAGAATGGAAGAGGGTCCAGCCCCTCTCGAGGGCAGTTGTTCCAGAGCCCAAGCTATGCGTCGAGGTGAGTCCAACTATATCTAGCCGGAACCGCTCAACCTCGCGCACCAGCTCAGGCTCCTTACCCGAGGTGACATTCCACGTCCCTAGAGCTAGCTTTTGCAGCCGAGGATCAGACCGCCAGGGTCCCCGCCCCTGGCAGCTGCCCAACTCACAATGCACCCGACCCCTATGGCCCCTCCCATAGGTGGTGAGCCCACGAGAAGAGAGGCCCATGTCTCCCTTTCGGGCTGAGCCCGACCGGGCCCCATGGGCAAAGGCCCGGCCACCAGGCGCTCGCCTCCGTGCCCCACCTCCAGGCCTGGCTCCAGAGGGGGGCCCCGGTGACCCACGCCCGGGCAAGGGAAACCTTGGTCCTTGTTTTTTCATCGTCATAAGGGTTCTGTGAGCCACACTTCGTCTGGTCCCTCCCCTGCTGCTGAAGCAGTGTGTGAAAGACAAAGGCCACCTATGCTGCTTTAATAGGAATAAAGGGGGAAAGTAGCAGCCAGGTGCTGCTTCTCAAATCGTTTTATGAACTGATCACCACTTCTGCAGGTGGAGATCCCATTAGGTTCATCCCAATGCCAAACTGTGAAATATTCAGAAAAACCCAAGAGCTGCAACCCAGACTCCTGCGACCTGTTAGCTTGTTACAGTTTATGACAGTAAAATTGGAAAGTGTCTGAACAAGTATGACTTGTTTTAATGTGCTGCTGGAGGAGGTTTTTTCTCTCTAAAAAGAACATGGCAGCCAGCCCTTCTGGAATCATGTGCTTTGGAAGCGGAGTGGAGGTGTTTGTTCAGCAGCATGTTTGCTGAAAGTTAAACATGTCAGCAGTAACACCAAAGTGGTGGAAAACTGATGCTAAAACTGGGCTGAAATGGGCTTCTACAAGATATTGATCCCAAACACAGCAGCAAATCTACAACAGAATGACTACAAAAAAAAAGTCAAGCTGTTGCCCTGGTCCCTTCAAGGTCCAGACCTCAGCCTGATTCAGCTGGTGCGATGGGATCTTAGGAGAGCTGAGCAGCAGCAGTTATGTGCAAACTTAAGTGAAGTGAAACAACTCTGTAAAGAAGAGTGGACCTAAATTCCTCCACAATGCGTCTTACTGATCACATCATCTAGAAAATAATCACATAAGTTTGTGTTGCTGAAGGCGGTTCTCCAAGATGTGGATGTATGGGGTGAACTTCATGTCAACACATTTTTTAACAGGTAGAGATTCTCACTGATGCTGTGTTTCAGCAGCTGTGGGATGGACCAGGGGAATATGTCCTGATTTGGCTGCGGTGATGTGACTGTGTGTAGTTGTGGAGGAGCTCATGTGACTCAGGTCCACCCTCTTTCGCAACGCCTGGAATCTAGAAAAATACTTCTGGTGCTTCTGAGACCTGTTGCAGGGTTAGACATGGTTCCCCTGTTTAGTGTTCTTCTAGGCCAACTTGAGTTTTGTGTTTATTCACAAATGCAGTGAATGGAATTACACTGCGTATGTCGCTTTCAATGAGTGACCAATCAGTGCCAGTGTGTGTGGGCTCCTTTCATCCTTTCTCTTGCACTGTAAAACCTTTCTTGCTCTGGTGTCAGTGTAAAAAACTCAGGTAAATCAGTCCTGGTTCATGGTTTTATGTTTGCATCTCTGAGGTTTTTAGAGTCATGACAACCTTTTTTTGTAAGGAAAACAACAGGAACATGTTAACATCCATTAAAGTCCTCATAAGTGTAGATATATTTGCTGCTCATTAAGCGGCGAGGAGTGGCAGGTTGAAGGGGCCAATGATGACGATGAAGATGCCTGGCTCACCCCCGTCAGGCCGGTTGGGAGGAATCTCTCAGGAATCAGGAAGAAGCGTTCTCACATCAAACTAGACCTACATTGTGTCTCGTTTCCGTGACAACATGCAGTCTATTTTATTGTCTGCTGTTTGCCATCAAATTTACATACTTGTACCACAGCTGCACCACACCCTGCAGCTCATTTCAAACACACACACACACACACACACACACACAAAACTGCTGGATGCCCTCACGTCTACACACACACACTTGCGTGTCAATATTGCCTCATTAGTGTGTGTAGGATGATGGACATTACAATTACTGTGCGTCACATCTTTGGCCCTGCGATGGACTGATTACCTGTCCAGGTGAGCCTGCTTCTCGCCTGCAAATTGCTGGGATAGACCCCCGCGTCCCCGCGACCCTGAGTTAGACCCTGTAGAAAATGAATGAATGAATGCATCACATCTATCATTACAGTCATTTCCAGCTGTAAAGTAGGAAAGTTTAAATTCATGATGTTATGTGAGGATCATGATTATCTTTTATATTTTATCAGATAAAGAAAAACATACAATGACAAGCTGTGGTATCGAGCATTTCTGCTTCCCAGTTGGTTTTGTCCCTCTATCACCGCCGGGCTTACTGGGACCGGTTCATCCAGTTCTGTGAGATTTCAGCAGAACAGGAATATCAAGGGAGAACTTGCCCAGGCCTCGATGTTTGTGTTCCTCAAGGGTATAACCGCTCCAACTGGTTTTCTGGGGTGGAGATATGAGAGAGAGAGAGAGAGAGAAAGGAGTGTGGAGGGGTGGAGAGGGGTATGCAGGGCGTTCTCCTTCGCCTCAATCTCGTCTCTTTTTCCTCCATATCAGTCTCCTGCTGCTCTATCACTCTATACATCTGAGCTGTGCAGCGAGAGCCAGAGAAGAAGAAAGCGGTGCCGGGAACGTCCCTGGGTGTATGAGGTGAGTACGCTGAGTTCTATCGGTCTGAGGACCAGCACATGCTGGTTAACAGGTATGTGCTGTGAGGACACAGCGCTGCCATGCAGGAAACAGTCATGGCCTCATCAGATGAAGCCTGCTTATAGGGGAGGATTTTGGGTTCAGTTAAGCCACGATGTTGCTATGAAAGCTACTGATTTACAACATAAATTGTTTATTTTATTGAGGACTAAGCTGAATATACACCAAGACCCTTAATTAGTGTTAGTTTGAACTTCATCAGACATAAGATGGTTTGTGATGAGCTCAGCTGTGACAGAGTGAAAGCTTTAGATCCAAATGAAAGTTTGATCTCACCCATGTCTTCCGGTGGTTGTCACAGTTTGAATAAAGACAGCTCGGTCAGATCTTCTAGTATTAGGGAGAAAGTTGTATTTTAAAACCAAATCAGCATCAGCCAATACTGCGACTGAAACTGAGGTCCAAAGAGCCAAACGTCCTCTCACACAACTCAAGCCCAGTTTCTGTCCAACAGCAAACCTGTCGGCTTATGGGAGGGCTTTCACAAAGCTGGGGTATGTCTCCAGGGTGCATCGCTGCGTGAGTGTGTTCACCAAACAACATGGAAATACCTCTGACCATAGAGAGAGAAACACGACGCAGTCATTGACAGAATTTAGACGTGGTGATGGGAAATGCAAGGTAACTATGCAGGTAATAGTTTTATGAGTACGTGAGAGAGTGTGAGTAATGATCTAGAAATAGCAGAGCCAGCAAACAGAGGCAGACAGGTCTTTTCTTGCTCTGCTGAGGTGATCCAAACAGCCTCTTTTCTAACATATCCTGACATGTCAAAGAGCTGCATCACACTGATCAAAATGCTAAATAATAAGACTCAGGTGCATACATGAGCGATACGAGTGATCATGTCTGTGCTTCAGAGCATGTATGAACTTGCGTTTCTCGTGAGGTGTTCGTGAATATGCCACCGTCACATGGTGGGGACCTCCCTCCTAAACAAGCTCTCATGATCTAAATCATAACATTTTGGTATGAGGACTAGTTCTTGGACTTCAATTCAAGGTCAGGGCCCATTTATGCTCTATGTCAGGGGTATTCAACCAAATTCCTAAGAGGTACAGTGAGAAAAAAAATCCTTTGGAGCCAAGGTCCGAGAGATCATAACAACAAATGAATGAAAGTTTGATCTCACCCATGTCTTCCTGTGGTTGTCACAGTTTGAGTAAAGACAGCTCGGTCAGATCTTCTAGTATTAGGGAGAAAGTTGTATTTTAAAACCAAATCAGCATCAGCCAATACTGCGACTGAAACTGAGGTCCAAAGAGCCAAACGTCCTCTCACACAACTCAAGCCCAGTTTCTGTCCAACCCTACCCTAATCCCCCAACCCCCTAACCCCTACAGCAAACCTGTCGTCTGATAGGAGGGCTTTCACAAATCTAGAGTATGTCTCCAGGGTGGATCGCTGCGTGAGTGTGTTCACCAAACAACATGGAAATACCTCTGACCATAGAGAGAGAAACACGACGTTGACAGAGTTTAGACGTGGTGATGGGAAATGCAAGGTAACTATGCCTATAATTATTATTTTGATGCAGAAATAATGAGACAGTGTCTCATAATGTCCATCAGCTTCACGCATAAGAAGGTTTTTAGAGGTGCTGCATGATGAGCCCTCCAATACACTTTTCCCTGCTCTTTATACTTATACATATGTCCTATTTAGCACTACTTTATGAAAAAAAACGTTTCCCATTCCATATCTATGGGTGGCTTTATTTTTGACAGCTGGAAGAGAAACAGGGGGGCTTCGTAACAGAAGCAGGACAAGCCCAAATAAGCAACTACACTCAGGAAAAAAGCTCCAAAACCCGAGAAAAACAAGCCCAAAGTCTCTTATAACATGCAGACTTGGCAACACTGCTGTCTCTCTCTGGCGCAGTCGTCTGTATCGCCCCTGTTGTTTTATCCAGCTGCTTTCTTTCTCCTTCCACCGTCCGTTACTGCCTCTGAAACTCGTTTGTCTGGCGTGCTGCAGATCTATATGGGACAGATCTGGGTCCGAATCCGGACTGCGGTCCACTTGTTAGTGATCTCTGTTCTACGTTAAAGAAGGATACAGAGCTGATGCGTGACCCCTAAAAGGAACAAAGACGAAGATGAAGCAGTAATGTATTTAACTGATCACCGCCGTTCACTGCACCCTCTCTTTTTCTGAGAATGAACATCTCCATGATCCTCCATAGTCTCCATGTTATTGTCTCAAAATGGACGTCAGAGGTGAACTTTGAACTCGGCACTGCCCTCTGGTGGATGTATGTACCAGTGACGTCTGAAACAGACGTACCTCTTTACGTACTCAAAGTGCGTATAAATGGACCTTTACTGTGAACACGAAACAGAAATGCAGTTCTTCCAAAAAAAAACTTGGAAAATGCTTCAAATAATGGATTGTTCATAATAGATTTGAGTTACTGTATAAAACGTCTCAAGTGTAATCTAATTATAAGATTTGATTATGTTGAGTTTTATCTGCATCACATTGATTGAAGCAAGAGAAAATAGTGACTCCAGGTGATAATGATCACAGCAGGAAATGAGATAAAGCATTCTAGGAGGAGTTTGCAGGAATGAGCTGTGGAATCATTGAACCTCTTTACTTTGCTATTGTCTTCTACAAGATTCAATGCAGTCTTGGTTTTCCTTAACTAGACTATTATTTATTATGATCTGGCTTGAATTGATTTGTTTGGAAAGCCCTGAGATGACATTATTGTAAACTGGCGTTTACAAATAAAGCCGAACTGAAATGCTAACTGGTCTTCTAAGGGCGCATTCACACCAGGATAGTCCAAGGGAAACAGGTTGATTGGAATTCCAAAAACTATGACACCTTCCTTTGATTTGGTTTGTTTTCATACTGCGTTTTACTCAAGCGGACCAGCCTCATATTCCGCTGGGACTGAAAATGGCTCCTTTGCTTCAAGTAAACAATGAAGTCTGGTTTCTGTTTTTCACTTTGATCTTCAAACATAATGCAGTTTTCACAAGAAGAATCTGTCCAGTATGAGCAGCAGGTTATCCAGGTTGTTGCGTTTTGACATGTCCTACGTCATTTCCTCTCTTTGGTCCACTGGATGGTACGTTTACATTCGGAGGAGGGAGGGTGTTGGGAGAGAGGGGGGAGGGGGGTAAGGGGAAGAAGGGGGGAGGGGTTGATGGTGCCCTGGTTCCAGCGGTGGGCATTGGGGTAGGTGATGGCCACCTTGGTTTGTTTAAAGTGGACCAAACAGTGCTAGTGTGAATATACCCTAAATCTCTTCTCTTGCTCATCAAAAAGTCTCTGCTAACAGATGCAGTTCCTGGAAAAAGCTAGTTTCTGGAAAAACTCTGGTCCACCAGGTTCCCTCCCACAGGGCACGGTGGGAGGGATACGTGTGATGTGGGTGTGTGAAAGTGAGTGTTTGTGGGTACAGAGTAGGGGAAGCTGTTAGTGAGGGGTTTCGGGGTGGGAGGGTGGGTGGAGGAGGGAGGGTGTTGGGAGAGAGGGGGGAGGGGGGTAAGGGGAAGAAGGGGGGAGGGGTTGATGGTGCCCTGGTTCCAGCGGTGGGCATTGGGGTAGGTGATGGCCGGCGCCAGTGGCCCTTTGGGGGGTCTGGTTCTCCTGGGTGTGGTGAAGCCTCTGTGCCTTGGGGTGGGCCGCTTCTGGGCTCTTTTGGGCCCTGGACGGTTCACTTTGGTCTTCCTGGATGGCCAGTGCCTGGTGGACTCGGTGGCTGCTAATCTTGACCTGCTGGGGCTCTCTTCTGTCGTCCTCTGGATGGGTCCAGGGTGGTCTTCGTGGTGGGGGGGCTTGGGTTGGTCCTCCAGGATTGCTGCTGATGGCCCGGGTCTCTGGGCCGCCCTAGTCTGGCTCTAGCCTCCGTAGAGGTGTGGTCACATCTGCAGGATCACATCTCTGATCCTCCTCATTCCTCATCCTCTGCATGCTGACAGTCACTGAGGTGTCCAGTGGGTTTATACACTAGAGATGCTTTGGTTCAGGTGTGTGTGTTTCTGGTTCTTTGGTTGTTGTCACGATTGTTTTTGTTGTTGTTGTTGTTTTGGTTATTTATTTATTTATATTAGGAACTCTTGATGATTGTCAGCTTAGTTTACCTACGTTTGCCTTTAATGACGTCAGGCGTTAGTGGTCAAGGATTAATACGTGAGAACAAAATAGCACCCTGGGCATTCACACCAGGATAATCTGGGAAACTCGGTTCGACTGAACAACGTTGCAGTCACAACATCTGCTCACTAGCGGGCAATATTTCCCTGAGGGACCGCTGACCAAGAAGAAAGAAAAAGAAAATCTGGCTCATAGACTGGCCAGGACAGAACCTAATAAGCCAGAAGTAAACAATGAAGCAACATCAAGTTTATGGAGTCTTAGGGTTTCTGTTTTTACGTTATTCTAACCTAATGCAGTTTCACCAGAATCTGAACCAGAATCAGTAAGAGAAGTAGGAAAAGCAGCCAGGTGCTGCCCTCCATCACTATTGTTCGTACACCGGATCAGGGTTCATTTGTAAGTGGTCCCCGGTTTTCAAGCTTACCAGAGTTCGCCTTTTTGGTCCACACCAGAGTCTGAATGCACGTTCACAGTGCTCCAAGCAGACCAGAAAATCCATGGACCCCACCGTAAGTGTCATAAAATGAAAGGAAACTTTAATAAAATATTTTGATTCCATGCTTTAGCAATCTGTAGGCATCCAATAAAATATGTTTTCTTCCTAAATCTCCAGACGGACTTAATACTTTTTGGTTCTGAGTAAACAGAAAAGGCAGTGGGGCAGGTGGAGTTGTGGGCGTTTCCAAAATTGCATATCAATAGATACTATTTTAATCTACATGTAAGAAGCCATAAAGTCATTATCCAGGCAATTTAAATGCAGAAATATAGATGAATTGTTATGGAATTAATATTTGCTGGAGTGGGCCTGTAACAGAGAGGAAAACAGGTTGAGTTATATCCTTCCTTCTCCTTATCTACTTACTGAATCTGCCATCGTGTTGTGTTTCATGTAAAATGTTGTGAAAGAACAATATGAACAACCATTATTCCTGTGTACACAACTAAAAATACAATGTATGGCCAGGAAAAGCGTGCACACCCACACACACATCCTCCAACTGTTGAAGCTGTTTTTCATGTACTTGAAACACAAACTGTAGACTAAAATCCCAAACCTGGCAGGGCCGGTCTAACTAGTTTTAATCTTCCTCAATATAACAACAAAAATGAGTTTTCACATAAGTCAAAGCCTGTTTTCTGTTCCCAGGTGCACATCATAGTCCTCGGGCTGTAACGCCCATGTGCTCCACAGCTCTGACAGACTTACCGTGTTGTAGCAGGTTTTATCATTTAGGCATTAAGACCTTTCAATTAAAGGTGCGTTATCTTGAGTCAGGTCAAGTTTGAGTCAAAATAAGGAAAAAGTGAGCTTTAAGTCTCCTCTTGATAGACACATTTTTTTTATTCTTTATTTTTATTTGGAATAATTGTTTATTACTGAATTTCATAAAATGGCTGGACCTGACCAAAGACGACAGAAAAATGGATGAAGAGTGAATAGAAATGAAAAGGAGAGCAAAGAAAAGGAAGAGACAAAGATCCAGCCGATAGAAGCAACGGGCTTCAGACAAGCAGCTGCTACACCTGTACAGAAACACAGCAGAGAATTTCCTACACCTTTTGCAGGTAAACTAAGCAGACAATCATCTAAAAGTCTCCCCTCCATCCACCTCCATCCATCCTCCCCTCCAGCCCACCTCCTGCCACCATCACTCCTCCAGTCTCCAACACTTGCTCTCACACACCCACATCACCGTCAACCCTCCTACCATGCCCTGTTGGAGACAGCTCCAACAGGCAAGAGGACAACGAGCCACAAATCCCACCTGAGAGGCAGTAACCACGCCATGCTGGGGGAGCGGCCACATGCGTAACCCAGCCCACCGTGCACTACATGGCCCGCCCCCCAGAAGTTGTTTGTGTGTTGGAAGTGTTTCTGGTGTTTTGATGACTAGGTGTTATTAAAAATGTCTTACTTCTGTCATAGAGTCGATCTCAGGGGTGACAATGGAGAGTTTCATAGAGCTGCTGCATAAGCTGCAGGAAGTCCACGAGCGAGAGGTGGAGGGTGAGTGGAAGAGACGAAGGCTTGACTGACTATTCCATATCAAGTCCTCCTTATCAGCTGTGCTTCTGCTTTATCTCCAGGGTGGCAGGTAAAAGTCAAAGAGCTGTCCAACAAGAAGGGCTGGTAAGTGTTTTTCTTATAGGAAGTGTCTACAGCTACATGTCTGGACAACAACATTAAAAGCAAAAGAGTGTTTAGACCAGGGCAGGCATGAAGTTTCTGCAGGCAGGGAGTGGAGTGGACAGGCGGGCTGGCATGCTGGTCCTTCATCTGGATCATGGAAGGAAGCTCATGTCTCTTACGGAGTCACTAAATCTTTATTTCCTTGAACAAAGGCAAAGCATACGGGAAACGTAAGAGTCCAAATACAGATGCTGTTTTTTAAACACAAACGTGAGTCAAGTAAAACCATCTCTGCACCACCAAACCGCAGTTCTTCTTAACACAACTTACTACCTGCTAATCAGCATATTAACCATTTCCACTGGAACGGCTTGGATTTGTTCATAAATTAAAATTGAGGAGGACGTTAGCATGTACTCACTTCATGTGATCGTTTCTCTGAATGTGTTCTTTCTGCACATGCTCAGACCTCTCACAAGTGATGCAAGCAGTTCCACAGAGGAGACGATTTCTAAACAGTTTGATTAAATCCTTTTAATAATGCCCCATTTCTGATTACTAATTTCGGTGGGGAAATGGACTTTTATCTACAGTCACCTGGACAGAACCCAGAGCTGGAAAGAACAATTTTAACACTAAGTGCTGTTTATGTTTGGGAAAAAAGTTGGGAAAGCCAAGTTCTTTTCCTTCTTTTGTTTTATTTTCTGCAATTTAGCAGCCAGCCACTTTCTATGGCAAGTCTCCTTCTGAATAAATGGAGAGTCTGTGTAGAAGCATCACTACGATTTCAGCCACACTGAAGAAATATTTTCCTTGTAAACACGAGTTTCATCCATCAGGCATCATAGCTGCTTATATTTAGGCGACATCAGCTGATTAACTTAGAGGTTTGGTTACCAAATAGTCTCCTGCTGTCAGAGCATCTTATGGCGCTTCACCACCAGTAGGGAGTAAATGGCACTGAATGAACTCCAACTACTTCTGTTTTCTAAGAACTTGAGTCCAGCTACATTGCCAGAAGCAAAAGTTCCTAGAATTTTGTGCAACATGTATTTCCCCTGCAAAGCTAAAGTCTGTGGAAATGTTGTAAAACTAGTCAGATAACATGTCTAAAGCTTTGTTAAGAAAAAAAAGTTTCTGTAGCTGCAAAGTTATTAAAAGCTACAAGAAAAAACATCTTTGCATTGCAGGTTTCAACAAATAAACAGAGTTCGGGGCTTTGCTTTTCCAGGCTAGACCCTTAAACTCTGCTGAGGGGGCCTGTCCTGGCCTCCGCCATGAGGTCAGGGTTTAAAACATGCCAACATTAATAAGGCGTGACATCCTCTAGAAAACGTTTAGAAATGCTGCATTCAGGAGCAGAAAGTAGCAACTCAGAGACTTTAAATCTGGCTAAAAGCACTTTTCCTACATATTTCTCATCCTTTCATTTAGTTATTGTTTATGTATTCAGAAAAAAGTTTTTGTGGTTTTGAACTTAATATAAATATAATTGTTTTGTATTGTAACTTAGTTCTAGAACATGTTTCATTTTATGATAAACTTTTCATTTTTCTTCTTTTTTAATTAAAATTTCACTACGTTACAGATATCTAAAATTCGAAGGTACTTTCAAAATGTTTAATGAATACTTGAGACGACTGTTCTGCAAAGTGACACCTCTGTCTCTGCAGAAGATGAGTTTGCGGCAGAGCAAACAGAATATTTCTGCGCTTTTCTGTGGTATTGAAGTACATCTGTGTCTGCAGTGAAACAAAGCGAATGGAGGAGCTGTTCACCAGAAACCAGCAGATGAAAGAGCAGCACCGAGTACTCACCGAGAACATCAAGACTCTGGAAAACAGGTACGGATGATGCTCTCCATAAGCGCTGAAACCCCACCTGCTTGTTGCCAGCGGCGTTAGTGGCCACGTTAGTTACAGGGTGATCATTCACTAAAAAACAACTAAAACAAATGAGCAAATCTGAAAAAGCCAAAGTTTTGCTAACTGATCTACCACTAGACTAGATGTGCATTTTGAGAAAGAGAAGATGAAACCTGCAGAGCCGGGGCTTCCTTCCAAGAGCTAGAATATTGTTTCAGCCCTGTTTCATTTGGACTTCTTTTAAAACTGATGTTAACTAAAATCTGCTGCTCTGGTCACAAAACAGTTGACGCAGGAAGCTAGCTTGCAGTGTTGTAACACAAATTCTGTTCATGTCACACATTTCTGCGGGTTGTGGGAGCCTTTATTACTGCCATTAAATTATGCATTATAAACGAATTACAGATTAATTTCCTGACAATAAGGGGTTAACCCGACCCCTGACGATAAGAGATTAACTCGACCCCTGACAATAAGGGGTTAACCCAACCCCTGACGATAAGAGGTTAACCCGACCCCTGACGATAAGAGATTAACTCGACCCCTGACAATAAGGGGTTAACCCAACCCCTGACGATAAGAGGTTAACCCGACCCCTGACGATAAGAGGTTAACTCGACCCCTGACAATAAGGGGTTAACCCAACCCCTGACGATAAGAGGTTAACCCGACCCCTGACAATAACGGGTTAACCCGACCCCTGACAATAAGGGGTTAACCCAACCCCTGACGATAAGAGGTTAACTCGACCCCTGACAATAAGGGGTTAACCCAACCCCTGACGATAAGAGGTTAACCCGACCCCTGACAATAAGGGGTTAACCCAACCCCTGACGATAAGAGGTTAACCTTACCTCTGACAATAAAAGGTTAACCTTACCTCTGACAATAAGGGGTTAACCCGACCCTGCCGATAAGAGGTTAACCTGACCCCTGACAATAAGAGGTTAACCTTTCCTCTGACAATAAGGGGTTAACCCGACCCTTGACAATAAGGGGTCAACCCAACCCTGACGATAAGAGGTTAACCTTACCTCTGACAATAAGAGGTTAACCCGACCCTGACGATAAGAGGTTAACCTTACCTCTGACAATAAGAGGTTAACCTGACCCCTGACAATAAGGGGTCAACCCAACCCTGACGATAAGAGGTTAACCTTACCTCTGACAATAAGAGGTTAACCTGACCCCTGACAATAAGGGGTCAACCCAACCCTGACGATAAGAGGTTAACCTTACCTCTGACAATAAGTGGTTAACCCGACCCTTGACAATAAGGGGTCAACCCAACCCTGACGATAAGAGGTTAACCTTACCTCTGACAATAAGAGGTTAACCCAACCCTGACGATAAGAGGTTAACCTTACCTCTGACAATAAGAGGTTAACCCAACCCTGACGATAAGAGGTTAACCTTACCTCTGACAATAAGAGGTTAACCTGACCCCTGACAATAAGGGGTTAACCCGACCCTGACGATAAGAGGTTAACCTTACTTCTGACAATAAGGGGTTAACCCGACCCCTGACAATAAGGGGTTAACCCGACCCCTGACAATAAGGGGTTAACCCGACCCCTGACAATAAGGGGTCAACCCGACCCTTGACTCCAAGCAGCAGCTGTAAATGTCATTAGCAATGCAAAGTTGTGGTGTAGTTTATTCTACAACTGGAAGACACAAAGAGCCTTTAAAGGTTAATGTGGTGTTTTGAACTAACTTGAGCTCCTTTTCTCTTATGTGACTTCCTGCTACCTGTGCAGACTGAGGGCAGGCCTGTGTGACAGGTGTACAGTAACTCAGGAGGTGGCCAAGAGAAGACAGCAGGAATTTGAAGCCTCGCAGATACAGAGCCTCCAGCACCTCTCCATACTCGGTAAGTTTGTCTTAACAATCTATACACCCGTGCAAATCAATAATTCTCCTTCCTGGTCTTTTCTTCTTTGCTGTTTCTGATGACATGCTTGTATCATTGTGTCCTGTCCTGTAGCTACAGAGATTACCAACCTTAAGAAAGAGAATATAAGACTTAAAGATGAGATGAGGGGCTTAAGAGCAGCACTTAAGTGAGTACAAAACCTTCAATGATAAATGTTTAGAGGCTTTAAGATCCTTGTGTTTCTTTGTGCTTTACTCAAGTTCATCAAGCTTTTATTTAAACTGGGCGTACATTAACATATAGATACCTAATTTAGAATAAAATACAGAAATAATAAAGATGTCACTAACAGAAGATTTGTACAGAACTTCGAATATTCAAGGATAGAATTAAAGTAAGATAGATTATATTTGATGGAAAGATGTTTGGTCCAGTTTTCTCCCAACTAAACCCACAACCTGCCTTTTAGACCCCATTCCCACATCGCTTTTAAAAGCATTTTATGGTTTCTTTGAGCGTGAGCTTTTAGAAATGGTAAGTTACTCCCTTCAGACGGGTGTCTTCCCACCTGCCTGTAAAACAGCGGTGGAGAGGCCTCTTCTGATGACGAGTCATTTAGACCCAGACATTCTAGATAACTACCGACCTGTATCCAACTTACCGTTTTTAAGTAAAATCATAGAAAAGGCTGTTTTTGAATAAACACAAGAGTTTAGGAAAATATAAATCTGGTTCTAGGACAAACCGCAGTACCGAGACGAGAATGATCTTTTAACTAACATTATCTAATTTAACTAACTCCCAGAAACTTTCTGTCCTGGTTCTACTGGATCTAAGCGCCGCCTTTCCTACAGTTGATCAGCAGATTTTTTCAGGTAGACTCAGAAGTCTGGTGGGCCTCTCAGGTACTGTTCTTAACTGGTTTTATTCCTGTCTTCCGAATTGACTATTTTTAGCAAGTATGGATACCTGCTCTTCAAGGACCATTACATCCAGTGTGGGGTTCCCCAAGGATTAGTTTTAGGCCCAATTTTAATCTGTCCATGTGGCCTCTGGGGATGTCATCAGGAGACACGGCATTGAAATGTTCTCAGTGTGGGAAATCTGGGCGTCCTTTTTGACTCTGAGCTGGATTTTATTCCACACATTAGAAACGTCACAAAGACAGGATTTTACCATCTTAAAAACATCACTAGAGTTGTCCATTTCTCTGCCAGCACCAAGGTGCTGATGCTTTTATTTCTAGTAGATTAAATTACTGTAATGCCCTGCTATCTGGTCTTCCCAAAAAGTCTATTTCTAACCTGCAACTACTCCAGAAGTCAGCAGCACTGGTTTGAAGAGGACCAGAGAGAACACATCACACCAGGTTTAAAATCACTGCATCGGCTCCCTGTGCGTTTCAGGATTGATTTTAAGGTTCTTATTTATATGACCTTCTTTTAAATTATGAGCCCTTGCAGACCCTGAGGTCCTCTGGTACTGGCATTTTGGTTAGTTAGGACTAAAACCCATGGTAAGGCCTCATTCCAGCACTACGGTCCTCGTCTGTGGACCAGCCTGCCAGAGGGCCTCTGGGCTGCAGAGACTATTGATGCTTTTTAAAAAAGGCTCAAGACTTTTTAGCTTAACTTTAACTGAATCTTTATTGTGATTATTTATTTGTGATTTAATTCTTTTATTTTTCATTTATGTAGTTATTTTATCAATTCATGTTATTTAGTCTCTTTTACTTTTCTATTTCAGTAAATTCTTTTTTTTATGTATCTTTTAAACTTCTGCTTTTGTCTGTTAGTGTTTTTAGGTTTTACCATGTTTAACTCCAGTGTTTTCCTCAGGGGGTCCACCCCGCTGGGGGCTCTGCCTGCTCGGTCTGCAGAGGTCCTGCACCGCAGCCCTATGGCTGTGGTGGGGACCCTGGCCAAACGTATTCAGGGTGGTTCCTGTGATGGTGCTCTTTGTGGTCATGGGTGGGTGGGCTCTAGGTGTGGATGGATCCCAAACATATTGTTTCCCCACAGCAACATCAGGCCAGATGCTTATTTTATTAGTATTTTTATACCTATATATATATATATATATATATATATATGTATATATATATAATTTTTTTTTTCTGGGGGGGGGGGGGGCTTATACTTTATTGTATAAAGGTTTGTTTTATTTTATTATGCATATGTCATATTATGTACAGCACTTTGTTTCGTCTTTTGGCATGAAAAGCACTTTGTAATAAAATTTGATTTGATTTGATTATAGCTGTTAGAATTCAATGCAAATGTACTGACAAAAAGAACAAGTAGACATAAAAAGAGAGTAAATTTACTTTTACATGCATTCTTCTTGATAGTAACTTCACAATAACACCTTGAAAATTATTTCTCTCACATGTATAATATTATGTGTGCAGCAAAGGTCAGAGCGACCATTCCTCCAACAGCAGCACTGCCACAGAAGTCAAACCTAACAGCTCCCCAGATCTTTCACCCTCCTCTGGGCCTGTGGCCCTCGTCGCGCCGACGACCAGCAGAAGCAGCAAGCAGCCAGCAGATGGCGATGTTGTCGTCAAAACAGAGGCAGACCAAAGAAGTGAAGGTGAGGATGAAGAAGAGCCCAGTGGAGGAAAAATGTTTGACTGCTCGTCTGCTGACTCAGTTTTATGTCTTTTATTGAACAGAAGCTGAACACAGACAGTCGAGAGGGACAAACCGAAGTAGTTTTGTAAGTTTACAAATCAGCTCATTCTTAGATGCATTAACATGTGCATGCAGTTTTTAATGTTTTCCCTCATGCGTCAAAAACATCATCAGTTATTACAAATAATAATGTTACTCCCTGCTAAGGCTTAGTTATTTGCTTTAGTTTGGGGCCTGCAACATACTTTGTAAATTATGGGTACTATGAACAAGCAATTTGCAAATACTGTAGTTCAAGAGAACAAGAAGGGAACAATGTGTACTTTGTGGTAACTTATAAACACTGTACTTCTATTTTCTAGTTCTGAGAAAAAGAAAGTTCTAAGAGGTTCTAAGAGGTCAGCATGCTAGTTAAATTCATTAATGGAACAATACTTATTTTCCAAAATTCTTCTAATTTCTAGCGTAATTTTGAAAGTTGAAAAACATCTTTCTTACATGGATGATTACAGAAGCAAGACTCACAGACGCACCTCAGACTGTCACGGTTCATCAGACCTAGTTAGGCCTAGACCAAACAGGATTTCACTGGTTTTATTCTATTAAAGCTTTTGTTTTAGTTTTGGTGTATGTGGGTGAATGTTGTACAAGTCCCATTATCCGAGGTAATTTCTTTGGTCTCCTACGCTTCTTCTTTGCTACAGCAGGTGTTCAAGCCTCTGGCAACTATGTTATCAACACCGTGGGAGCCTGAACAAAGTGTAACCTATGTTGGAGAGAAGAGGTGAGACGTCATAAAACAGATGTGTTGGTATGGTTCACTCACATTCTTAAAACATCTGTCCAGCTAGGGGCAGTGATCTATCTATCTATCTATCTATCTATCTATCTATCTATCTATCTATCTATCTATCTATCTATCTATCTATCTATCTATCTATCTATCTATCTATATATCTATCTACCTACCTACCTACCTACCTACCTTATTTATCTTATTTATTTATTTATTTTGAATTATGAAATCTATGTAATCTTGCTGGACCTGACTGGAGGGGGACAGAAAAAATGAGAATAATGATGAGAAGTAAAAAGGAGAGTAGAAAAAGGAAGAGGAGACAAAGATCCAGCCTATCAGCAGACATCACACTGCTTCACTTGTACAGAAACACACCAGAGAATTTCCTACAGCTGTTACAGAAAAACAGCTGACAGTGATCAGAAGTTCCTAAATAATAACCAGAAACATCACAAATGTATCACAACAGCAACCAAAGTACCAGATACACACTCACAGAGAAAACCAAAGCATCTCTAGTGTATAAACCCACTGGACACCTCAGTGACTGTCAGCATGCAGAGGATGAGGAA
Source organism: Melanotaenia boesemani (assembly GCF_017639745.1). Taxonomy (NCBI): domain Eukaryota; kingdom Metazoa; phylum Chordata; class Actinopteri; order Atheriniformes; family Melanotaeniidae; genus Melanotaenia; species Melanotaenia boesemani. Next base: position 35,580,914 of record NC_055694.1, on the reverse strand, counting down.
TGAGGAGGATCAGAGATGTGATCCTGCAGATGTGACCACGCCTCTACGGAGGCTAGAGCCAGACTAGGGCGGCCCAGAGACCCGGGCCATCAGCAGCAATCCTCCCCCCAAAACCACCATATTCTCCCCCATCCTTCCTTCCACCACCTCCACCTACCCCTTACCCCCATCTATCCATATCTATAGATGGCCAGCCTCCCTGGTGTCGTACCCATGAACACTCACTTTCACCCACATCACACTTACCCCTCCCACCATGCCCTGAGGGAGACATCCCCGGTGGACCGGAGGATAAAGAACCCAAAATCTGGCTCCCACCCACATGCAGCAGACAGGGCACCCCCCCAGGCCCCCATCAGCAGTCAGCCTGGATCCCGGCCACCGGGGCAACCACCTCCCTCTGCCCACCCCCGGTGGTGCCCAGGAAGCACGAGTGTGAGAAAAACTGAGGTATTTTCAACATGTGTTACAAAATCCATCTGCAATCACCCCAAAAACATTTTGACATATAACCTTTTAAAACCTGAGAACAGATAGCCAAACTGTGCCAAACCTTCCAAAATGGCCACTTTGGAGACCTTGTCTGAGGCCTGTATTAAAACTTCTGGGATTATTCCGCTATTGGCCTTTGCAGAGATAATGTTCACATATTGTACTATTATTTGATAGAGGTTTGAAGCTATAGCTTCATCATTTCAAAGGGAGATTCATTTTTATTCTAAATCTTTCTTTTGTGGCAAGCCTGAAACTGTTTTATTTGTGCTATGTGCCATCTTCAGTCTTCATTCAACAGACCTTGTGGTTGCAGAGTTATACTTATTTTGTTATGGGTATGCAGTTTTCAAGGAGAGGCAAAAAAATAAGCACAGGCTACAGAGTAGAGGTCAACATTTCTAACAGAGGGAAATAAGAATTAAGTGTCTACAGTACAATAAGAGTTGGTCACTTTCTTTTAATTCTAAACAGGTGATTTCCTTTCTTATATTCTTCAGCCCTGGTTAAACTGAATCATTATTTACAAAAGGAAAGGACATAATGCCGTCCCACAGTTAAATGCTGCGGATACATTCAAGACAACTTACTGTCTGACTCTTACAAGCTTCCTTTAAAATTCTGTGAAGACTGTCTGTCTCCACAAAACATGCGGCCAGATGTGACCCATACTTACCTTAGAACAAGGGTGTCCAACAGCGGTCTTAGATGGATCGCTGTTCTGTAGGTTTTGGATGTTTCCTGCTGCAGCATCTGCACCTGTTATCAGTGCTGCTGAGCGACCTCACAGCAAGAAGGTCGCTGGTTCGATCCTTGGCTGGGGGAGGTGGAACAGCGGCCTTTCTGTGTGGAGTTTGCATGTTCTCCACATGTATGCGTGGGTTTTCTCCAGGTTCTCTGGCTTCCTCCCACTGTCCAAAGACCTGGATGTTAGGTTACGTGGTCTCTCTAAATTCAAGGAGTGAGCTGCTGTTTGTCTCTGTGTTGGTCCCGGGATTAAACTGGGAACCTGTCTAGGTGTATCTGCCTCTCACCTGCTGATTGCTGCAGTATAGGGAATAGATGGATGGAGAAGCTGCTATCGCATTATCGTCTGAACGTAACTTACCCTTCTGTTCCACTGAACATGGAAGCGTTGTAGATGCATCTTGGCGTGGCTGTTTTGTGGCCACGTGGCTGATCGCAGTAACTGTGGTCATTCCAAGTGTTCCTACCGGGCCCGCCATGTAGTGTTTCTGAAGCATCCAGGAAGCACGGTGATGCTCTGCTTCCCAAAAAATATGCGGCTGTTCTATGTTTGCCGCTTGGGAACCTGGTCAGTCTTTAGCAGAGCAGATCATTCAGGCAGGAAGTCAAGTTCCCTGAAATGTAAATTGGATCTGGTCGAGTTTAAAAATAAAAACTATGTGCAGACTTCGTTTTAATCAAAAACATAAACATTATGTCGTAACCGGCAGCACTGGCACCAAGCCATCGGGTGAGAGAGGGTCTCACATGATACTTGACACCATGGATGATGATGCGTTTATCTTGTAGGTGGAAAATCACTCCATTTGTATGACACCCACATCCTACGATAAAGAAATAAACAGCAAGCATGTAAGACCCGGTCGGACTGGCCAAATAACCATTTATTACCTTACGGTTCTCTTTATATGCCCATCGGTGCGCCATCTATTGTGTGATGTTGCAATCCTGGATTGATGGAGTGAACTGGAGAATCCAGTGAGGGATCCAGCCCCAGCTTTCGATGGAAAGCACAGCATCGCTGCTCTGCAACATTTTCGCATTCAGTGGAGTATGTAGGATATGTAGTTGTACGCTTCAAAGCTCCGCACACGGTCACATCCTCTCACACCCCACCCTTTCTCCCTAAAAGGCTTTTGTGCCTTTTAAACAATAGACTTGAAAAATAAATGCTCTGGTGTGGAAAGCTCACCTCAGTCGTATTCCCTCCTGCTTTTAGCGGTGGTGGTACTCTAGCGTTATATTTGTGTCAGTTCCTAAGAGCATCATAATTTCAAATTCTATCCTAACATGCTTGTTTGAAGGAAAAAATAGTCCATGCAGGATAAAATTTAAAATACTTCTACATATACAGCTCTTCATGACCAGGCTCCATTTTATATCAAAGGTCTTATAGTTCCATAAATTCCCATCAGACCACTTGGCTGTCAGACTGCAGGTCTACTGGTGGTTCCCAGAGTCTCTAAGAGTCCAATGAGAGGCTTCAGCTATCAAGCCCCTTTCTTACGGAACCAACTCCCAGTTTGGGTTTATGGGTTCTCTCCTGGTTTTCGGCTTCCTCTCGCTGTCCAAAGACATGTTAGGTTAATTGGTCGCTCTCAATTTTCCCTAGGAGTGAGTGGTTGTTTGGCTCTCTGTGTTGGCCCTGACATGGACTGGCCACCTGTCCAGGTGTAGCTGCCTCTCGAATGGAGCCTGGTCATGGAGAGCTTTATATGTGAGGAGAATTTTAAATTCTGCCCTGGATTTAACAGAGGGCAAATGAAGAGCAGCTAAAACTGTGGAAGTAGTTCTCATCAGAACCCTCACTGCAGCGTTTTGGATCAGCTGGAAGCTTTTCAGGGCGTATCTGGGACAGAACAATAATAAGGAATTGCAGAAGTCCAATCTGGAAGCTACAAAAGCATGGGCTAGTTTTTCTTCACTCATGCATGTTTAATCACTCCTCCGATACTTGACATTAATGTGACACCGTACAAGTCTCAGAACGCTGCTACATAACAAAGACTCAGTTTGACTTTTACGCTGAAGTCAAAGAATTCTTTTGAAACAATCTTTGAGAAAAGGGTTCACAGCCCTCTTGAAGCATGCTATACGGTAACTACTGGCATTATCAAGCAGGGGCTACTCTGAGTGATCTATAATGCGAGTTTTCTAAATGACAATGACAGCTGTGCTATGAGGGTCCCTTGTAAACTCCTGTTAGCCTAACAAGTACATAGTGGTTGGAAGAACTTGAAAACATCCCTTTTATTCTGAGAATGGTTTTACAAAAGTATCATTGGAGCCTTTTCCTTGGAGCTTTTCCAGTAACACAGAACTATTTAATGCATAACAATACTTTATTTCTTACTGACGTTTATAAACTTTCTTCTGCTCCTCATATCTTAGAAAAAGTGTTGAAGGACGTGATCAGCATGCTTCCATCCCTCCTCAACCTCCTCGAAAGAACTCTTCTTCCTTGAGTGGTGGAGAGGTGAAGCCAAGCAGACCTGTGATCCATGCTCCTATTCCCTGCCATCCTCGGCCAGTCAAGACCAGTTCCATCTCTCTCCCCTGGTCCTTGTCTGAATCCTCTGACTGGACTACTATGGCTGTTCCTGGAACCAACTCCATGGTCCAAAACCCTTCCAGACAGCAACTCCCACGCTTTCCCAACCTGATCCCACCTATCCCACAGGTCAGAAGACACAGTTTTGGCCCTACATGGCAAAACCAGAGCACCCCTCAGCCCCAAACTAAGGAGCCAACTGTGGTTTTTAAGTTGAAGAGTCTACCAGAGTATGCAGAGAATCAAACTAAACCCCAAGAGAGAAAGGAAAGCCCATCTTGCAAGTCTGAGAAGGTCTCAGGAGAAGAACTTCAGGACACCTGTGACGGGCCTTTGGACTTATCAGATCGAGGGAAGCCCAAATCCAGCCAAACCTTCAAAGATGAGACTCCCATAGCTTTACAGGTGGATGTAAAAAAACCGAGGAGCCTTGACAGTGATGTGAACACACAGATCCCAGTATCATCCCCGTCACTCGTCTTCCACTCATCCCCCTGTACGCCATTCAAACAAGAGCAAGAGCCAAGCAGTGATCATAACCACGAGGTATTTTCATACTGTTTAGTAACAACATTAAGAGTTGCAGGTGGAAAATAAGGGTCATGGTATGATGGTGTCACTGCAGGCAGTCAGAGAGCAGGAGCAGAGGGAGGAGGTCTCTGGAAAGACAGACCAAAGCAACGGAAGGAAAGTTCCTGTCCTCACTCTGTCATTACGTCCAGGTAAAAGCACTTATACATCTGCAGGTGCACTTCACATAAACAGTTCCAGCTATAAATATGACCAAAAGATATGCATAGATGATGGCAAACATTAGTATGACACCTCCCGAGCCTCCATTAGATCCTGGGGAGACCCTGGTGAGGCCAGTGAATGACCCTGAACACCTTTGCAGAAGCATACATCGCTTTCATCGTTTGCACCAAAACCAACCGCCCTCTTTCCAGCTTCCAATCTAAACTGCTTTATTTGAGCGTGTGAAGAAGCAGCTGGGCAGGTTTTATGTAAATCTATTGCGTGCTGATGTAGATAACTAAAGTTAGAACAGACTCCAAACAGGGACTGTCAAGCAGTTCAGAAAGGAGTGTTTTCATTTGTTTATTTATTTAATTCACACATGGCTATGCACAACCTCAAATTACCACAAAACAAGTCAAAAGCACATCTTAGTGCACCACTATGAGTAAAAAGGAGCAGGAAGAAGAAAAACGTATGATACCTGCTGATGTCTTAAACCACAACTCACATATAAATGATCTATCAGCTAATTACATGACAATCAACACTGAAAGATCTTTCATTCCCATCATTTATCAAGTTCATACAAGCTACATATTCTATTTTTATACATCACTTTGGACTGAAAAATATTTGCACACATCTTGAGATGCACGTCTGATTGAAAGCAGTCCTTGCAAATTGACATTTAAAGTGAAAAGTGAAATTTCCTTTTGTGAACTGCTTGATAGGACACCTCCCTTTGGTGTTAAACTGTTATCACCAAATTAAAGACAAAAACAAACTAGACTGTACATGATGCGTGACTGACTGATTTCCGCTGACAACCTGTTTGTGTAATAGTGGTAATGCTGGAGACCCTGAACTCTGCGCTACAAAAGCAAGCATCATCATCATCCAATGGAAAGGTAATACAAACCAACAAGGCCAACATGGTGGACGCCGTTCGCTCCCACTTGTTTCAAACATGTCCTCCTGTTGTGAGCCCTTGCTCTTCCTCTGCATCACCACAGTCATCGTCACCATCAATTGAGGCAGAGAGCAGCTCAGATGAGCAGCATGAGGACGAAAGTGGATCAGAACCAGACAGCAGCCAGGGCTGCAAGAGGAAGAGGCCATCTGGGGAGGCCGAGACTGAGAGGGACTCCGACACAAGCAGTAAGATGAAGTCTGCTTTCCTTCTTTGTTTCCAGCTGTGGGGACATGGATAATATTCAACGGGGTCTCTGTCTCATGGATTTAAATTGTAATGTAGAAACCACATATTTCTCTCAAGAATAAATCTACAGCCAGAGATGTTAACATAGCGTGTCATAAAGACTGGAAATGAGAGAAAATAGCCAAACAAAATCCATCCAGCAGAACCTAAAACCTCTCTTGATGACATGTTAAATACATGATTGTTAAAAAGGTTTCTGGATAACATCTACAAAGCTTTAGTAAGTTTTATTTATTCCAAAACCGGATTTTGAAAGTACATAATAAATCAAAGCTCTCAGCGTGGGCTAACAGACCGTGCACTTGACGTGTAGACACTCAGCTAGGCTGAAAGTGGCCAAGGCTCTCTGCTCACATTTGTTCCAGTCACCCAGAAATAACAGAGTACACCAGTACACACAAGACGAATAAGCTAATACAAGACAAGAAAACAGCAAGACATGATCCATAGCTTTTTGTAAAATGTACAAATATGTAAAGTTTCCAATTCACAGCTCAACACAAAGAATTAATTAGCTGTTTATGACTGTGATATTTCAGCTAGCTGCTAATGCTAACAAGCTGTAATGTGGCCTGGCTTTAAGGTGTCGGCCTCATGGGCCTGATTCACTGAGATTCACGCAAACAGATTGCACCTGTTGTTTGTTTTATTGATTTGCAGCTGAATGTTGGCACCAGTGATAACAGGTGCAGACAGTCATTCAGATGAGGATTTCGCTGCGTTGCGGTTCCACCGTGCAGAGTTTAGAAGCACAGCAGGAAGGTTGTAAACAAAATGAAATGGAGACACAGATATCAGTGGACAAGGCCAATGAAAGTACTGCTGAGCTCCAGCAAAGGAATCCAAACATCTCCAAATGGAAGAGTATTACTAACCAGTAACTGCAGCTGGAAAAAACCACCAGAACACCAGATTAAGATCAGAGGAAACAAGATGTGAAGACAAGTTACAAAACAAACTGCTCATAATAAAACCTCAGCAAAAAAGACAGGTGGGGGTCAGCTGGGGATGCCTCTGACCAGCACTTAGCAACTGGTGCAGCTCACTTACTGGGAGGAGCAGATGACTGGAATACCGGGTATGATGCACTAGATGATGCAGCGCAGGCACGAGACAAAACAACAGTTTTTATTATGAATGAAAACGTTCATCCCAAAACATTTCGATGAAATAACCAAGCCTGCTGTGGAAGCTTTCATTACGCCACGTGTTTCAATAATCTTTCATTCCAGCAGTATTTACACCATCAGAAAACTGGTGGCGTCCGTGTCTATGCCTCCTCCTCGCAACAATAACTGTATTTATGCATAAAGTTGTGCTAGTTTGCACCTGCCTTTCAAATGTGCTAAATACAGACACAGAAACAGCCAGTGCAACCAGTCTTGTGTTTGGTAAATCACACTGCGTGAGCTACGTTGGTCTGTTTGCATCTGCGCCTCCTGTCTGCTTTCTGGCAGGCGGCCATGTTGCATATTCTTCAAAGGCAAACGAGCTAAACGTACGGCGTGCATTATTTTTCCGCTTTGATAGATGCAATCCTCGGTGGGCCCAGTTAGTGAATCAACTGCAACAAGTTTGTGCACATCCTATCAAGTTTGCACATGTGTTACACGTATGCATGTTGGACAGTGGTCGAATTAAAAGACCAGGTCATTAAGCAAAGCAAGTTCATCTCTACGTCACATTTCATGTGGAAGACAGTTCAAAGTGCTTTACATGAAACATTAACAGCATCACAGCAGGGAGCAGGAAGCAATAACAAGAGCATTAAAAACAAACTTTAAAAGAAATAAAGAAATGAAAGAAAAGCAGAAAGAAAAATCTAAAATAAAATAGATAAAATGCCAAAAATAAAGTTCCAGGCTGGGATTATTAACAGCTGTTCTGATAAAAGGCAGCAAATAGAAAGTTAAATACTCACCGCTGTACATCAACTTCAGTATGTAAGCTGGGCTAACAACTGTGTGGCTTAGGGGTGGGCAACACCGCATTCCTGTCCACAGTGTACCGTACATTTATGGCACTTTTTTATCTATTACCAATACCGATACCAATATTGATACTACTTGACCCTCACAGGAAAATCATGATTGAACAGTGTACATTACAGTAAAATCTTCATTGCAAGGGCAACATGGAATATAAATAAAACTCAAGGACAACATCACTTGAAAGAAATGCTTAAAAAAATTATACTGATGAGTAAATTAAACAAAAGAGATAAAAGAGTAAGATAAAATAAATCTTTTTTTAAATGCTTAAATAATTAACTATAGATTAATATAAGATTATTCACAGTAGTTATATGGAAAAATATGTATGTATATATATATATATATATATATATATATATATATATATAATACATAAAATATGATACATATAATAAAACATAATGTTTCATAACCTGCATTAAACCAGTAAAAAATCAAAACAAAACATCTTCATCACCAACAGCATCATCATCATCATCATGACATCTGATAGGCTGCCATGATCATGTGACACAGAAGGAAAACACTGTGGCTTCACACACACTTTTATTACCTAAAAGTCTCCGAAGTGAAAACAAATGTTCTGTTTGTATCAGCAGACGTGTCTCCACATTTATTAAAATATCCGATTTAATCCGATATGAAAGCATCGATGAGCTCATCAATAGTTTGGCTGTGAAAACTGCGATATACATGCCATGTTGGTGTTAAACTCATTTTCTCTTTCTTCACATCACATTTACACTTCTTTCACTTTCATGTCATATTGTGACTCCAGACTTTTAAATTATTCCCAACATGGTAACTGCTAGCAGAGTTAGCATGATTAGTGCTAACTCTGCCAGCAGTTACCATGTTGGGAATAATTGAGACAGAACTGTCCTCCTCAACAAAAGAGATTTCTGACCAATTGTTTTTCTTTTGCAGACATCCGAAAGGAAAGGAGGATCAAGATCACAGTGCGAACCGAGGAAAGGAGCCCTAGCTAAAGACGTCATCACCAGTTTACAGACATCTGCTGGAAGCCATTCTTGTTTTGTGCCACATGAGGCAGCACAACAAGCTGTAAACACAAAACTGTCACAACCTGACGCAGCATGCTATCTGATGCAGCGTGCACACCCAGCAAACACGCAGCAGCTTTACGTTCTACCTTATTTTCCTCTTCATCAGCTGCATTCGCTCTTTTTAGCTCTGCAGAATGTGCAGAAATGATCCAACTCCGTCGCCACGCTGCTGTTTGCTTGCTAGGTTTCTACTCGCAGAAGGAAGGGTTCAGGGAGAAGACGGCTTTAGCTCGTGGCTGAACATGAAGTAGGCAGTAAAGCTGTGAGTTGTGAAATGAATGAAGTGGTATGAGGTGTGTATGAGGCAGTGATGCTGTTATCATCACTTTTAGCTGGAGAACGTTGATCAGTTGGTTTTTCCTTTTTGTTTATATATAAGCAAGTTGAAAATGAGCCTACAAGAATTACGTTTAATTCAGTTTTTTGCTAAACATTAAACATACTGTCTTTGCCACACGGGTCTCCACAGGGGTTCATCATCATGACGCTTCATATGGTATGCTTCAGATTCAATCAATATAGCTATCAAACTGGCTTCACGACAGTATTTTAAATAACCTGTTGAGAACATACACGGTTTTACCAAATGCCTGCCTTCATTTTGATTCTGGCCTTGTAGGGCCAGAAGCAGGTTTTTGACATTTAAATGAATTATTAAATGGAACAAGCAGCTTTAGTGCAGGCTGGAAGAGGAGGATGAAGGGGGGCGAATCTGCAAATGATGTTTAATTTACCAGGACGTCACTGGGACTGGACCTGGGACTCCAGCTTTCTCCTCTGAGCCTGACCAGGACTATCTGAACCATGACGATGACAGATCGTCTGCTTACGTGTCACCAAAAGCTGCTTCAGAAAACTGTTTGCTTTGTAGATGTTTGATGCTGTTCAGTCAGCCACCAATGATTGAGACCTTTCTACCTATCGGTCTCGCTGGGGGATGGGTGGGGCCTAATAAATGTAAGTGGTTGAGTTAACATGTCACGTAAATTATTGATATCTTACGATCTCCTGCCATGGAATGTGACACAATTATTAATCTTATTATTTAGAACACAAAGACATGAGAAATAAAAGATGCAGAACACTGGCAGATAAAACGGAGAGTGTGAGACGTCATGTGGGTGAGAGTGTGTGCCACTGTATTCATGCAGTTTATATACATGAGCAATTATTTTAAAAAATGTAAATGAAATTAAAATGAGGGATATTGAAAAACCTACATGTTTTCCGGTGAGACTTGGCTGAAGTATCTCACACAAAATAAAAAGAAAAAATAAGTGGAAAGGTAGTTTATTTATAAATTTTATAAATGATTTTATAATAATAATAATACATTTTGTTTCTGGGTGCCTTTCATGACGCCCAGGGTCCCCTTAAAGTAAAATATACATAAAATACAGTAAAAAAAACAGTCAAATTGAAGGAGTTAAAAGAACAAGAACAAATGAAAAGCAGAAAACGCGACGTGGGAGGATCACAGAGCAGCAGAGCTAGAAAAGATGAGTTTGGGAGTGGATGTGGGGGAGGTCAGAGGGGAGGTGGATTCCAGATGGAGATCCATGAAGGTAAGATGTGAGTGGGGTTCAGTGAGACAGGTGGAGAAAGAGCATCTAAGAGTGCAAACAGGGGCGAGATCACAGAGGGGCTTGGAACAGTAGTAAGGTTTTAGAGTGAATGCGGGATTGCAGGACAGGTGTGACGTGGTTGGAAAATGGAGTTCTAGTTATGACACGTGCTGATGATTTCTGAACCAGTTGCAGTTTGTGTAAAGTTTTCTGAGACCAGGTCAAAGGGAGCTGCTTTAGTCCAGTCGAGACGTGGCTGTGAAGGAGGGTGGAAGCAGGGAGGGGCGTGAATGGGTGACATTGTGGAGATAAAAGTTGGCTGACAGGTGATGTTATTGAAGGAAAGTGTGCTATTGAGGATGACACCCAGACTCTCGACCTGTAGGGGAGGGGGAAATAACAAACGGTGAGACTTGGCTGGATTGGAAATGCCATCGAGTTCTCTGATCTCAGGTCGCTTCCCTGAGATGTGACTGTAGAGTTTCCAGAATATTATGATATACCCGACAGTAAAATTCAGAAGAAGGAAGGAGATGTGTGGGCGGCATGCAGATTTTCATTTCCTTGTTTTCCTTCATCAGCCTTCTCTCTGGGTTTCACTCAGGACGCAGCCACTAGGTGAGGATGAGGCAACGCGTTCCTGGTTGAATTTAAGCAGTAAAGCTACTTGGTTAGGTTTAGGAGTGGAAAGCACATGCTTATGCTGTGGAAATTCTCTTGATTTGTACTAAAATATACATTTCCACAGCTTTCTTCTCAAGTTACAGACCTTCATTTTGGTGGTTTCCTAGGCAACGCTGCAAAGTTGGATCTCATGTGCACTTTTATCTGACAAAATAATTTAGTTTGCAGTTCCTGCTTTGAACAATTCAGGTTTTAGTTTAGTTTTTAAACACGAAGAGTCTGAATCATGTAAACTTAAATGAGGTGGAACTGTTATGGTTTTGTTTGAGTGTTTTAATCTCTGCTGTTTTAATCTTCCCAATGGAGGCTGACAACATCTACAACTTCTCACTGACAGCATTTACGTATTGAACAGCTTAATATCACATACTCGTCACATTCAGCTGGCTGTCAGTGGACATCTGCACTGCATCAACCACGTCAGAACCAGAATAAAATGTGGTTATCAGTACAACCATCGCTCCATCCCACCGGTTCCTTCCTGATCACACAGTTTTAGATGTCAGTGAGGACTAAAAGCCTGTTAATGTGAAGAAACACACAACAAACTGCTGCTCTGGAGGCAGATTTCTTGCTCACAAACAACACTGGTGTCCAGCTTTTTTCCCTTGCTACTGTATCTTTTATAGGCTTGTGAAATGTTGTGGACTCAACCATGTAATTCAATACAAAATGTTGCTTCATTGTACAGAGTTTGAATAAAAACTAAAAAAGGTTTTTTTCTTCCTATTTGACATTAGCAGCAACGTGATGGTAAAAAATATTCATCCCAAATCCCAAAACGATTCATTGCAACAGATCGTCAGACGTGTTGTAGTGAGTCGTTTATGGCCTGATCCACATGTGCCCTAGAGAAGCCAAATCTTCATACAGGAACATCTGAAACGTGCATGGGACGGCGCGTCTTCCTCTGTGAGTGACTTCATGGTCCTGCGCCGGTCTGATGGATGTTCAGGGACCTAAGCTCATCTCTCTGGAGTCTGATGGAGGTTCAGGGACCTACGCTGTTCTCCCCGGGGTCTGATGGAGGTTCAGGGACCTATTCAGTCTCCCCGGGGTATGATGGAGGTTCAGGGTCCTACGCTGGTCTCACTGGTCACACAATCATCCCCGACAGGCTAACCTCAAAACTGTCTGACCTCAGAGTGTTCAACTGTTTTACTGGATCAGGGACTTTCTGATCCACCACACCAGAGGGTGGGAGTAGATCCCCATTTCTCAGCCATTGCAGAGAGTAGCCGGATCCCAAACACCAAATGAACGAGATCCTGGTGGATTTCATGAGGAGGAAACTAGATTTCTGTACTATGGATGTAACTTCAGGGTTAACCCAGGTTTTTCCACCATGTCAAGCTGGTTTACTTCTTACCAGGGTAAATCACCATGGTAACTCACGCTGAATAGCTAATCCACCCGGGGCAGGTTATGTTCTGGACAAGAGATCAACTAGTATAAAATCACCATCTCCTGACCAATCAGATCACCTGGAAATGGTTTTTCCATGTCTGTGATTGCTCTGGTCGGACCCCAGGAGGGAAGGGTCCCCCATTCACAAGTCTGGCCCTCCCAGCCTGCCTTTTTATGAACATTTTAATCATTTTAAATATCATTTTCATTTATTTACCAGTTGTTATAGTGGTACTAAATCATCATAAGTAAGAGAGATTAAAGATATATAAATAGCTGCTTCTGATTAAGGTCCCAATGTTTGATGAAGCGTAAAAGGGGAGTGGTTGAGGGGAAGAGGAGGGGTGAGGAGAGGGAGGTGGCTGTACTGGATATGACATGTTTCACATCCCAACCTTTAACACAACCTTTGACCTTGAGATGAGGGGTTTGATGGGTTGTGCATCAAGATAGGTCGTGACCAGTCAGGAGAAAGAGATTCATGAAGAGAAAAGACTGCGGACAATGATAGAGAGGTAATAAAAGAAAAGAGGTTATTGTTCCATTCTGTTTTAAAAATGAGGTAATGTTCTGTAACTTTGTAGAAAATAATGAGCCTGATTGTTTACCTGACTTTTTACAGGTTGTGTCAGTGAATGCTCTTAATATTCTTTTCTTCTTCTTTCTTTTTTTTAACCCTGTCCTGTCCAGCATCCTAACATACAGAACAGCGGTCTGTGTGGCATATTCCGCCAGACAGATTTGCTCTACCAAGGCAGACATGTTATATAAATATAAATTTTTATTATAATCTCATTTTCTTTAGTCTTGATATGTCGGTGCCAAATCTGACAGAGAGACAGAGGAACAGAGAAAGAGAGAAAAGGTTAGAATTGAAAAGTGGAAATAAAAGTTGTCTAGGCTCCTAAATCACATGAGTATTCACAAAAACAGCCATACCACACACACACCCACACACTGGATTTATTACTGTGTTCAAATGTCTCCAAGCATAATCGTTGCATCAGAAATTCTGTTCTCTTGTTGATTATTTAATTTCATTCAAGTCCTTCCTTATTTGGTTCATCGTTGGTTCATTTGGTGAAGTACTGCTCTTAATATTCTGACAGGAAACATCCCGGTGAACCCTTGGCAGTATCAAAAACTAAAAAAAACTGAAGAAACTGATCCAACTGCTGGCTGATTTAAAAAAAAAAAAAAAACGGTTTAAAGCTAAAAAAGCTGGCCTTTAGAAGTCAGTGAGGCAGATTCACCCTACCCGTTCTAGGAGCCCTGTCCCCATCTTATGCAGCTTGTCTATGAGAAGCTCACACAAAATCTTCCTCGTCTCATCCATCGGTTAAAGCGTCTGACTCAGCTGGAGACGACAACCATCAGACAGGCGAGCAAGAGCGATTCAGAGAATCACTTTAACCCTGCAACGAGTGAGGATCCAAAGTCGGACCGAGTCAGCCAGAAAGGAGGCAGCCAGGTTCGGACGGAACGGTGAGCGATTTGCTGCAAGCTCTCCCCAAACGTACATCTTGAAAACATTTTCTGAAACTAACCGGGGTTAGACGCCGAAAGTATCAAGGGAATGTTGTGAAAGGCTCCCATACTCAAAAACCTTTAGAAACTTTAAAAACCCAGCTGTGAGGCCTACAGGCTGGAACAGTTTTGTAGATGCGCTGACTGAGCTGACTCTCCTTTGACCTCCATCATTAACCATCACGTTTGTGGACAATATCAGGGTCTCGTGTTAAACCAAAAGCCTACAGGTTTTGAAGCGGCAGAGGTAGGGAAACATTTCATTTCATTTATTTATTCATATACAAGACACATATTATATTCTGTTTAAGATTAATCAGTTACAGTTAAGCCTAAAAAGAAGAAAAAGACACAATCAATAATTCCTGTTCAAAACCGGGAAGCCCTCCACTGGGGGAAATTTGTTTTACAGTTTGAGACATTAAACATTTTCAGCAAACACAAACAGGATAAAAAAAGGTAAATTAATGAAAAAAGAAAGAATAATTTTACAGTCTGTAACAATCATACAGGGGCCCTGTCATGCTATGTGGATGTTTGAGCTTTCTACAGGGTTCTGGTGCCGAATCCTCAGACAAGTGAGCGCCGCCGTTCTCATCACATAAACGCAAGTCTGACTTTTCCAGTGTCTCTACCTTCAGTTTCCATGGCACTAAAAACTCAGTGATTGGTCATCTTCTCTAGATTCTACACGTTTACAAGAGGAAAGCCACGCCCACCTTCACTGCTCAGTGTAAGGTGGAGGACACGGCGGTGGAGGACACGGCGGTGGACACCGCAGCGTTTTCAGGGTCAACATGTCCCACCAGAACTGCTTCCCCGGCTGTAAGGAAAGGCTGCATGTGTTTAAGTTCCTGAAGGAAGCACCGGTCAGACAGCAGTGGATGGGATTTGTTTCTGGAAGCCAGACACAAAATTGCTCCAACGTTTGTATCTGTGGCCGACGCTTCACTGAGTGTGAGCAGTGGTCAAACTTAAGGAATGAACCCACACTTTACCTGATCGCTGCCAGCAGGTAACACACCTGTACTGATGAGCAGAAAGTTAGCGATCAGCACTGTAGATGGAAACGCTGCAAACGTAACAACGTGTGGGGTCAGCGTGACATTTGAAGCGCTGTCGGTGGTAATCCAGACCAGCATCTTTCCTCCAGGTCCCCGTAGCTGTAGTTTGTCTCAGACCAGCAGCTATGTTCTGGCCCGTCTGATCTGGAAAAAGTGATTCTGGAGACATTTCTTTTTCACATTGAAATCCACGTCAGTAAAATGTAGCGTGATATTTCCATATGGCTCTATGGTGCGGCTTGACCACAGGTCCGTAACGTGGCGAAACATTAGACTGTAGCCACGTGCTTCACACCAGCCTCATCAAATTGAATTTCCCTTTGGGATTAATAAAGTATTTTTCATTCATTCATTCATTCATCCAGGCCAAAGTGTTGATGAGGTTCTTAAAACCCGGGTTGTTCCTGTGTTAATTGAGAAAAAGTTTTGTTTGTTTATAAAGTTTGTCATTCTGTGTCTCTGGGAGCTGGTGGATTATTTAGTAACGACTCACAAAAATGGAACATTTTTCTATTTTCTTGTGTTGCGTCGCCGCCGTGTGCACTTCTACGTGAACGAGCGCAACATTTCACATGCACGAATGTCGCCTGTCGCTTGGCTGGAGGAGGGCAGCCATTTTCACCTCATCGTGCAAGTTCCATAGAAAATGACGGAAAGGAGCAACGTCGAGTTTCCAGAGATGCAAATAAATGGTTTCAGCCTAGTTGGAGCCCTTTTAGTTAGTTAGTTTAGTTAGTGGCATCATCATGACTGGACGTTATTGGAGAAAGCACAGCTATGTTGTAAAGCTATTGTTCATC
Organism: Melanotaenia boesemani; assembly: GCF_017639745.1. NCBI lineage: Eukaryota > Metazoa > Chordata > Actinopteri > Atheriniformes > Melanotaeniidae > Melanotaenia > Melanotaenia boesemani. The sequence goes on along the minus strand of NC_055694.1, from coordinate 35,565,059 downwards.
TTATTGTGATACGGGTAGTCCATACATGTTTTAGTTATTTCAGGTTCCACAGCCCTGTACAAAGTAGAGAAGCTATACACCTATTAACAGGGACATGTACAAATATATAAGGAGAGTGAAGGACGGCAAACAGCGGTATATCAGACTATAGCTGGTAAGCAGATTATTTACCAACCAGATGCGTCCCGCTGCATTCCTTACTGCAGGTTTTTGAGTGGCTGTGGGTTGCTGAGTTGCTGCAGGTTGTCGAGTCGCTGCAGGTTGTCGAGTCGCTGCAGGTTGTTGAGTCGCTGCAGGTTGTCGAGTCGCTGCAGGTTGTCGAGTCGCTGCAGGTTGTCGAGTCGCTGCAGGTTGCCGAGTCGCTGCAAGCTGCTGAGTTACTGGAGGTTGCCGAGTTGTTCACTCTGGTTTTCGGGGTCTGATTCGGGTTCGAACATGTACGGCTGTTTGTTTTGTGTTGACATTGTTTACTGAACATTTATAAGACTTCGGTTTGTTTACAATCTCCGCCGGTGTTTCTATGACAAAAACACTCCAGACAGCTGACCAATCAGAGGCAGCCCACCTCAGGGGGAGGCAGAGCTCAGGGTGGAAGAGTCTCATTCTGCTGGATTCAGACTGAGGGCCTACGGAGAGGATCCATATAAAATAAATAAAGGGGTTTATGAAAAATGCTGGAATAATTCCCAATGTTGTGGACTCGCATATTAAAATAAATTAGCCTGAAGCAAGCACAATAAAGCCATTTACATTTGTAATGAGCAGGATTCATGGCATTATAACGTATTCTTCTAGCTTTGACACATTTCTTCACAAAGTCTGAGACTCGAGCATCATTTTGAACGAAATCAGAGGTGTAGAATGATCATACAGGTCGAGGGGAAACCGTGCAGGCTCCATGACAGAGATCAAACAGTGCTGACCACAGGCGGCTGAAAACACGTTGAAGTTGAAGTTATGATATAAAATTTTTGGAGAGCATCCTTTTCAAAACCATAATTAGACCTAGGATAATGAGTAAAATTAGGAGGAAATCCGTAAGTGTAGAAAAAAGTGGATTTACTGTCCTCTTCAAGAGTCAGAGCCAGCCAATGTTGTGTACTCACGATGAAATATGGATGATGTGGGAATGATCGTGTTAACAGGGGTAGGTGGTCAGAGGTCCAAATCCCACAAAATACGTCACCAGTAGATAGTAGCTAGTAGCAGCATCTCCAGCTGATGGATATTCATGTATTTCTTATTTATTTAATTATAATCCACCAGCACTTCTGTCTTTGAATTTATCTCCAAAACCGCGTAGACCACTAATTTGGTCGTATGTGGTAAAGGTTCTCTTAAACACATTTCTAACCTGCTCCCTGTTTATACCATGATGACTAAAGGTAAGTTGGTGGGTTTCACAGATGCAGCACAAATAAATGGAAAAATAAATGGTGGCTTTGGGGGAAAAAAACAAAATTAGACAGAACTGTATGTATAAAAGCAAGATGTCAAGGTATTACATATCAGATGCCACGAGTAAACCTGTAAAATGCAAAAACTATTGTGGACATTAAATTTTGTGTTAAAACCTCTCTATTTCAATTTCCCTTTATTAGTGGAAAACCTCTTGAGATGTAGCATCTTGTTTGCAAGGGGGACAAATAAAACACAGACATAATAGTTCACATGTAATACAAAAAACATGCAGTACAGAACAACACACGGCACAGCGTCTAACACTGAATCAGGACAGTCAGTGAACAGTCTCGCTCTTCTCCAGCCTATTCAGTTCAAATAACAGAAGTTTAGGTCAGTAACAATTTACACAAGTGCAGATTAACACATAAGGAAGGAAAACAGAGTTACAGACACTGACAGACTGTTTTAGGGGAGCATTGAGTAAGCTGGGTGGCCAGAGGATGTTATTGACCTGAAAGATGGTTCCAGTCTTCAGGAGCCTTAAAGGAGGAAGACCACCGACCTGCCTCCTTCTGAACTAAAGGAACAGTGAAGGAGAGATTTTCTGACCTTCGTAAGGAGTAGGTCGGCGTGAAAGGAACTAAAAAACATTTTAGATATGGAGGTACAAAAAGAGCAGATTTGAAAAATAAACTGCAACCAATGGCACGTCGTCTTTTGTCAGGCTGCAACCAGTGAAGCTTCTCGTATCGAGTACAGCGATGAGTTCTGTAAGGACATTTAAGGATGAATCTACAGAGTGTTAAATAAGACATTTAATAGTTTAAGCTATATGTCATATGCACTTTGATAAATTGTGTCAGCATAATAAATAATCAATAACTGTGAGGCAATTTCTTTCTTATTTGTTGTGTAAAGCGATTAGATGAGCGGTACAGAGGCGTTAAGCAAGAGTCATTTCAGTAACTGTGAAAAAGTCCGTTCATGTTGAGTTTTATTCAACATCAACGGACTTTTCATCTGGATCGTTGTCAGATGTTATTTTTACACTTCGTGAAATAATTATATATGTTTTTACATATATTAATTTGTATTTTAATTAATTAATGATACATTTAATAACACATTTATGTATTTAATTATCATTTTAATTATTTAATAACACATTTATGTATTTAATTATCATTTTAATTATTTAATAACACATTTATGTATTTAATTATAATTTTAATTATTTAATAACGCATTTAAGTAATTATTGAATGATACATTTAATTAATTCATTGTGTCACTTTACATCCTCCATAGAGATTAGGTGCGAACAAAGTGTAACCTTTATTAAATCCATCCCTGTTAATGCTCAGAGGTTCTTTTAGAGGTTGACCCACAGTGTTGACGAGATTGTAAATCTCTCTGACTGATTAAACTGTGGCTGAAAAGCCTCAGACAGAATCTGTCGGCCATCTTGGCAGAAGTTCTACATGATGGAAGTGAGAAGGCGCTAGATTCCATCTGCCTGTCAATTTAAGGATTATTGTTTTTGGAATTATTCCCAAAAAGAAGTTTTCCTGGTTACAGATCCTTGAATTTTCAGAACATGTTCTTACATTAACCCTTGATAACAGATAAAGCATTTCCTCTCATCAGAGCTGAAGCATATCGTAAACGGCCTGCCAGTATTACAGAAACGTTTTTGATAAACAGAGTATTTTCAACTATAGCTGTGTTTAGAAAATCAATTTATCGATTTGAATCAATTCAAATTAAATGAATCCAATGTTGATTCATAAAACTTGGGGACCGATTTTTTATATGTCCTCATTTCCGATAACATGACCCTACTCTCACGTCACTTACCGAGGCTCAGCGAGATCTTAGCATACACACACAACTAGTTTCCTGTGTTTCCTCCGTCCAATCAGCTTCTCTTGCTGAGATGATGTCAAGCTCAGATGTTTTCATTCATCAGTGTGGAATATATGTATATAAAAAAAATTGTCCCCTCGCCCTCCGTGGGCAGTCTCTCATCCATCCAAGCTCGGGTCCTCTACCAGAGAGAGACCTGGGAGCTTGAGGGTTCTGCACAGTATCTTGGCTGTTCCTAGGACTGCACACTTCTGGACCGAGATGTCTGAGGTTTGTCCTGGGATCTGCTGTAGCCACTCTTCCAGTTTGGGGGTTACTGCTCCGAGTGCTCCGATGACCACGGGCACCACTGTTGCCTTCACCTCACCTGGTCCGTGATCCCGAACGTGTCTCTCATGATGTCACTGTTTAGGAAATGATCTCAGCATCAGTCTGTCAGGTAATTATAAAGCCTGATTATTGGTTGAAATGACTAGATCGACTTTGTTCTTCATAAAGACTTTGTTCTTTGTTCTCTTATAGATTCAAATTTCACTTGATGAATGAGGCGCGCCCACGGTGATCCGTTGCCCGACCTGTTACTCTGGCCCGGTGACGGGAATAAGTATACCTGGGTACGTCCACCCAGGTGATGGAGAGATATCCCAGGTATGTTAACCCTGCTTCCTGCTTCAGGCCTCTGGTCTTCAGTCCCTGATCAGCGGAGGGGAGTGTATGGAGAGGGTCACCAACTTCTGGTTCAGTGATGACTTGACTTGGAGCGCCAACACCAGAGCCATCATAAAAGAGGCGCAGCAGAGACTGTCGCTGGGAAGCGATGCTCTACGAAAGCATCCTCATATCTGTGTGTGGTTTTCCAGCTGCAGAAGGGAAGGCACTCCGGAGGGTTGTTACATCCACCCCGACTATCACTGGCTGTCCCCTTCCCTCCCTGGAGGAACTCTACAGCTCCGGCACAGCGTATTCCCAGAGACCCTACGCATCCTGGGAATGTACCATTTGATCTGTCTGGCAGCCACTTCCGATCAAACCACCTCAAGAGCAGTTTTTATCCCAGAGCCAAACGGGACCTTCAGTCTGGAAAAAGATCAATTGAAAGCTGTGAACCTAGTCACTTTTTAAATTATTTTAACCATTTTTATCTCCCTTGTGCACTGTGTGTGCCCTATAAGTACACGGGTATGCATGTCGGTGTATGCTCGTGTGCTGGGCGTATGTGTATATTTCTTTTACTCTGTGTATAGAACCCAAGTTGATTGCAATTCTGCAGCTTTGTTGTACCACAATGATTTTAATATTGTAGGTGGTCGGGGACCTGGACAAAATACAGGGGGCCACTGGCTCAGAAAAGTTGAGAATCTGTGGCTTAGATATTTAATGACCATGTGAATGTTTCCCCACACAAAACATCCGCTCATTCATACATTTCCATCCCTGAACTGCAACCATGTGGATAAATATAACTGTTAGACGTTTTCTGGTTGAGCAGAAAAAAAAATTTGCATCAAGCAGCTCTGAGCCAACAACTGGTTCTACTTGTTCGTCGGGGTTTAAAAGTCACACATTTTGCAACACATTGGCCATCAGCACATTTAGTCCCTCTAACCCATGAGTTTGTGTTTAAAGTGAACAAACACAATCACACTTAACGCTTGTTTCTGTGTAACATGCTGTATAACCATCAGCTAGTTCTTCCCTCTGCAGCAGCCGTTACTGATTTACGAAACACTGAAAAATATCAGGGTATATATCAAGTACTTTAACTTCTGCTCTTACATTTCTAATTAAGGTTGACAGATTTACATTTTGTTTGGCTAAACAAAGCAAATCAAACGGTGTTTTGGTGTCACCATCTGAAACCTGATCTCACTTTCCTGGCACTGCCGTCGCTGCTAGTTTTGCTATTTTCTGCACCACCCTCCCCTGCAGGCTTCCCTCTAACAGAGAAGAAAACAAAACAAGTTCCTCTTTCTCATTTTCAGAATGCAAGTATTAAATTTCCATTCACAGCTGTGACAGCTTGCTGGTGATAAAAACTGGGTTACAGTCCATGAAATGACCTTCACATCGCTGCAGCAGAACAAAACCTACTCGTGTCTGTCTTCATACCCACAGACAAAAATGTTTTAAGACAAACATGAACAATATTAGTTCAATATATTAAATCTTTGTTCATATTTAAATCCTTTAGTCAAAAGTTTGCACTTTTCATTTTCCTGTGTTTTAGCCCCTGTGTGCAGTTCTAATGTTGTTCCATTGAGTTCTACTGTTTCTATTATTCTATCATAGTCCATTAAGCACAGTACTTTTGGTCAGTGGACTTAAAAAAGCTCTTTTCTGCTGTTTGCATTCCCCTGTTAATGAAATGTGATGGTGCTACTATGAGTGAACTACTCTGCTCTGACTTTTACACAAACCTACTGTGATAAATACTCTGCAGTTGGTTCTGACATATCGTTCCTCAGAATAAGCATGTGTGTATAAATTGTTGTGTAAATGCACTTTATGCAGAATGCTGAAATAGCTCTTGTGTTTTCTGATCATAAAAGGCTTAGCTCAAGCCTCTTAGGTTAATAATCCTTGGTGAATAATAATGAGTATTCTGGGAAGTCAAAGTAACATGGACGGGGTTACACAGAGGACATTATATGAAAGGGTTTTGGTGCGCATCAAGAAAAGAATAACAGGTTAATTCAAGAGCTCAGCTCCATAGTCAGAAACCTGCTATAGTGCTTAAGCTCCAGTCATGTGAATGAATCACAAAGAAACACACAGAAAAAAACAAAAAAAAACATGTCTGCACAACAGCTGAGCTTCAGCAACTTTCCTTTTAGAAGTCACATATCTGTCCAGGTTACTCTGATGAAAGTCGCAGCTTAGTCTTGTTCCCCTTACAGGAAGTGACTCGTGGAAACTTAAACTATTACTGTAAGAAATTAGCTTTTGCTTCCTTTTTTTCTTTTACAAGGATCCTCATTTGGACTCTTTGTGATCTACTAATAAAGAGATGTTAAAGTCAGCCCCTCAAGTATCAGGTTATAGAGTGCAAACATTACACATGACCTTTCTGGTTTCATATTAACTCTTGGCTCAGGAACATGGCAGTGCTACTCCTGCTAAAGAGATTATCAGGTTATAGAATATATTAGCTATTAAAGCTTTTCAAACACCTTCATGAACCAAAGGTCCCAAAAATGGAATTACAAGCAACTTAATTAAAGCAAGTTAAGCCATCCACAGATTGGAGATTAAGACAAAATGCCTAAAAAAAAAAGAGGGTCTAGTTATGAGTTCAGAAAATCCTGCATCATTTATGTTTTTAGTCAACAAGTCACTTAATGAACAAGTTTCAAAACAGACAAATCCTAAATCAGGAAGAGTATAGAGGTCAAAACAGGTCAGTCCAGGTGAATAATAAGTCCAGGACGAAGCAGGTTGGTCCTCCAGCATCGTCTTCATCCCGGCTCTTCTCTGAGATCTCTGCATCCAGTAGGTCAGTCTGATGTCGGCTCTTGTCTAATCTCTTACTCTGTCCCTCTTTCTTTTCCTCTCTTCCTCTGATTTTGTCCCCATGCTTTTATTTTCTGACTCAGCCACGATGGACATTCAGAGCAGCCAGTGCATTTCTCGGGATGCTGCAGATCATTGTTCCAGGAGATGGGTGGATGGATGGATGGATGGATGGATGGATGGATGGATGGATGGATGGATGGATGGATGGATGGATGGATGGATGGATGGATGACCTTATTCATCCCAGAGTGGAAATTAAGTTGTCATTGCAGTCCGGTATAGTAAACAAAAAACACAATAGGATGAAATATTGAAGTAGAAAAATAGGATAAATACACTTAAGGCATTGTGAGATGATAATGACAATAGTAAAAGCAACAGTGTAATAATAACAGTATGTAATGGTAGCAGCAACAGTATATGCTAATAATAATAATAATAATAATAATAATAATAATAATAATAATAATGAATGTGAGTCAGAAGCACAGCATTTTAAGGCGATAAACTTATTGTTGCTTTAATATTTATGACATTTGAATTATTATAATGTTTTTTAAGCAACTATCAGAAGCCTGTTTGCTTCCATGTGTTTCTCTGTGTCCTGTATAAAACTGATGGCTTGTTGAGAACTGTAGTGTAGGGGTAGGGATTAATAAGTAAAAAATAAAGTAAAAAATAAAAGTCTGAAGTACATGATCAATTTAAAAAATTAAATCGATTAAATAAATGAAATAGTTATAAACAAAGTCTTTTTTTATTGTTTAATCTACAAGATAATTACAGTTTATTGCTCCCTACATGTGATTAAAGCTTGGCTACTCCTTGTTGCAAGCAACGAGAGCCACCCTGACAGAAAGCAGGCCAGGATGAACATCACGTCGCTCCTGTCATTTCAGAACGCGTCTAGACACAATCCTCACCAGCCGGAAATCTAGCAAGATCAAAGAGCTGGGAAAGTAGCAACAATTATGTAAAACAGCCACAGAATGCAGGAACAGGCAAGTCATGCCACCAGTATGTTAAAAGAGTTCAGTGTATTTGAGTGAATGCAGCTCCAACCAGAGGTAGTGGTGTATCACCAAGAGCTGTATTTCACTTCTGCACCTGCATGTTGGTTAGTAGTAGAACGTGCACTACAATAAAACTCATTATAACACCTGCACTGCTCCTGTCTGTGGTCGAATTCTCTGCCATGTCATGTTTTTGTGCATGAACTATCACATTCTGCTCAGATATTTTTTTTTAAGTTAAACTAACTTCATACTGGTATACAGGGAACTCAGAAAACTGAACTAAGAACTTTGTTCTTGTTCTCAAGGCCACAACAACAGGTGCGGCTGATGTGTCAAAAAAAAGCCGCAAGCTGTCCCTATTCACATCCACAAGAAAAAAATTAAGTAATCTCATGTCATATATATATATATATATATATATATATATATATATATATAAACAAGGTCTGCGTCAGGTGCTGGGGAACCAGAGCACCCTGGCGAGAAGTGGGCTACTGAAACAAGACGGAAATGGATGAGAGGTGAGAACAAGGCTCTGTTTGAATGCTACTACTCCAGTAACCCTCGTCAAAGGGGTTACATGCAGAGAATGTGGGAAATATGGAATCTTCAAAACCCACAATCAACACCGTGGCCGTTGTGGTTGACATCGTAATACCAAGTGATTGTAACATCAGAGTGGAAGAGTGGCTACAGCAGATCCCAGGACAAACCTCAGACATCTCGGTCCAGAAGAGTGCAGTCCTAGGAACAGCCAAGATACTGTGCAGAACCCTCAAGCTCCCAGGCCTCTGGTAGAGGACCCGAGCTTGGATGGATGAGAGACCACCCACGGAGAGCGAGGGGACAATTTATATATATATATATATATATATATATATAAATATATATATATATATAAATATATATATAAAATTAATTAATTAATGGTTTGGTACATTAACGCGTTATTACATTGAATAACACAGTTAATTGTTTTTATCGTGCATTAACGCAGTTTTTAGTTTTTTCTCCAAACTTCTTGCTACTGGTCTGAACCAGAGAAGGCTCATGCAGAGGCTGCATCCAGGCCTCTTCCTCCATGTCTGGTCCTGCTGTAGCGGTGATGATGGAATCAGGATCAGCAACTAGATGTAGTTTTATCCTGGTGGATAGACGTTTTGAGGCCAGACAACAAAGGTAAGACATTTTCTGACCATGTTTTACAAACATGCAGCATAAATCGGGTCTTCTTCTGTCTCTGGTTCGGTGAATCTTGGTCGTAGCGAGATGAAACTTCCAGCTGTGGAATCTGTGAGATGTGAGCTTTTAGTAGAGGAGCCGTTTGTTCGTGTTCATACCTTCAGGTGAGATTCTCATCCTGCTTTCTGTCTGTTCACCTGATGCTGATATTCATCACATATTGTTCCTTCTGTGTTTAGAAGGAAGCAGCTTCACAGCTTTAAATTCATCCTGCTGACTTTTTACCTTTTAGTTAGTAAAGGTAAAAAAGAGAGCCCAACAATGAGAGTGAACAAATAAATAACCTGCACCACCACCACCACCACCACCACCCCACTGGAAGCTCAAACATAACTTTAGGTGATCAACATAAAGCAAAACAGCATTAAAAAGAAAAGAAGAAAAATACACAAACGTCGCAATTTCCCTCAGGGATTCATTTCCTTTCATTTTCTATATATATCTTAAAACTTGTACCATTACTGGCTTTCAATCCCACTTCTGTTTTTCTCATATGATTCTCATCCTCATGTCCTTCCTCCATCCGACTGCAGCGTGAACTTTGTTTCTAATCCTGACTCTTAATTAAGGATTACAGCAAAGAGCTCGCTGCCCGTGTCCGTTGTGGTCCGAGGGTTTGGTTCGCCCACGCTCCTCTCCCTCAGCGTCAGAGAGACGCACCACGCATAGCTGTCTACTAACCAGTCCTATCTGTCATTTGAATACCTGTTGGTGCTGTCCTGCACCCCATGCAAATGTGCTTCACAGGTCTGTCCGCCCTTTCATCCATGCATATCCCCACAACTGGATCTAATTCCAAACACGAATTACCTGGAAACATATTTTAAATAGAAGATATTGACGCTGTTTTTGTGCTGCGCATTGACGCAGAAGGCGGACTTGTCCTCTCCACTGTAACAAAGTGCTACTGAAAATGTAGCTGCGGTTGTTTCAGCCAGTGAAACCAAGAGCACGACTGACGTGTGCTTGTTCCTCTTTCACCTCCTCAGCCAGTCAGTCAAACTTCCTTCTCTGAGTCCAGTGCGCAGCGCCCCGCTGTTCTCTCCGCATCTTCAGCCTGACCATGCAGGGTTAGGGAGGGATGGAAGCCTCAAAAAAGAAATGAGGAATATTCCTGCCGCAGTCATCAGAGCTTAGAAGATCTCACACTGTAGCCGCGAGATACAAGTAGAAGGACCTGACTGACTAAAGGCGGTAAGTGGACGTTTGTGTTTGCTTGTGTGAACAAAGAGAAGCAAAACTGGCCGAAAGATGGTCGGAAGTGTAAAAGCAAAAAGGATTAAGGACATTTGTTGGACGTTTGTTGGTCTTTAAATGTAATTATCTGCGTGTGGACACAGAGTTTTACAAAGAGGAACTTCAGGATCTGATGTGAGGCAGAAGTTACTGTAGACAAATGATATGTAAAAGAAGCAGCAATGTGTGAAGACTGTCACACTGTTTAGCTCCTTTTCTTCAACTGTAAAAAGAGCAAGCATTTCCCCTCTAAGTGTTTCACTGTGTGTCAGTTATTTTTAGACTGGCCATGTAGACAAAACCAGAAACCAAACTAGTTTCAGTTCTGTCTTCTCACAGTCTAACTTGCTCTTTACAGCCAAAAAAGTCCAAAGTACAAACGTAATATGTTGTAATTTAACATAAGGTGTTAATTATTTCAAAGTTAGGTCTGATATTTAGGAAAGCTGTTGTATGTTACATACACTGCAAAAAACCATTATTACATCATTATGGTGACTAACATCTTGCACTAATACAGCAGCCTCATCAGCTTTATTTTTCCCCAAAGGTCTTAAATAAAAATGGTGTTACACCCCAAAAGCTCCAAATGATGCAATGCTTTATAGAATAAATAATAGAGAAGTAGGCACACATTTCTAATATTGTGTAAACTGGAAAAACAGAAATGACATCATGAATAAAAAAAAAACTCATTTGTTTACACAAATGTACAAATTTTGTTTTGTCATTTCACCAGAACCCAGCAGAACACGTCTGCTTTCTACTCTGACCAGTCACATCAACGGGCTGGGATATACCTGCTGTTAGTGACGCGTCCACTCGTCATGGCTGCCACGCATTCGTAGGTCACTTGCGTTGGTGTGAGGGCATGTGTTGCGTGAGCAAGTTGCAGTATTGACTTGGGCATTAGAGGCATTCATGCCAACAACATAAACACGACGTAAACCCAGTGGTGGATAGTTTTGCAGTCTGCAACTACCTGCATCTACATGAGTTTTTCTCCCCGCTGGCAGGACAAAAGCTTCTCCCATGTGTGAGACCACCTCACCATCTACAGATGCAAGTCGCTTTGGAGAGATCTGTTTCTGACGTGATTCAGATCAGTCCAAAGCCTCTGCTGTTGTTGGGTGAAGTTTCTTTTTTAATGCTTGCTCATGGATCGCGCTGATGACGGGTCACATTTATGATCAAAATAAAAGATGTAAGTAACAAAAAAGTGAAAGTGGTAAAAACTGTCACTCTCCAGCACCCAAGCTAATTAGAGTGCTCCATATCATGTGTGGCTGCAGTTTAATACACCTGGCCTCTTTACCGCCACCAGTGTGAAAACACACACCAAACCAAAAGAACAAATGGCTCATACAAGTATGTTTCCACAATTAATTGATTTACTTTCTCTTTAAAAGATCAGAAAAACAAAGACGAAGCAACACTCAGTCCCAAGCTGGAAGTTTCACACTGGACCAGCAGAAGCCAAACTTCCCATCCTTTAATAAGTGCTTACAGAAGGACTTTCCTCCCATGTTTGTACTGTTTCTTTTTATTACAAACTTAAAATTTTTTTTTTTTTTTTTTTTTTTTTGTGATTTTAAAACTTCCTTTCAGCATGATGCTACCACCACCGTGCTTCACTGTGAGGATGGTGTTGGATAATCTTCCTGGCCAGAGGACCGTCTACTATGTGTTTAGGGAATCTCCCGCATGCCTTTTGTCAAAGTTTCTGAAAACAGTGGCTCTTTTTTGGGCCAGTTTTCTGTAAAACCCAGCTCTGTGCGACAGTCCTATGGACAGGTACAACAGCCTGTGGAGCTTTCCGGCTCCTTCAGGGTTACCTTTGGTCTCTTTGCTCCCTCTCAGATTAATTTGGTGGACTCCTCTGGGCGGGTTTGTGGTGGTGGTGCTGATGGATTTAATGGGGCTCCGTGTGATTTTCAAAGATTCTGATATTTTTATAGCCCTTCTCTGGTTTTTCATTCTCAGCATCTGTGTTTCTGACTTGTTTGGACAGCTCTTTGTATTCATGGTGTCCCTGGATTAGTGTAGTTGGAGATCATGTGGCTCATAGGTTGCACACAGATGGACATCATTTAATTAATTGTGACTGTGTACAGTGTCCTTGGGTGTTTTGAAAGGTGCTTTTAAATAAAATGTATTATTATTATTTATTACTTTTAAAACCTACTTGGAGCTCAGTGTACTTCAGCTGGTTGGGCATTATGTGACATATTTATTGTAAAGCCGAACATCTTCACCAGAGTTTGAGCAGTGTCTGACTCATGCATCTCATCAGATAATATTATCAGCTTTAAGATAAAGGTGGTTGGTGCTAACCAAGTAGTAAAACAGTGAGAAACCTTGTGAGTTTTTTCCTCTTAAAGGGTTGAAACAGTATGGGAAACAGCAAGTAAACTGTCCATGTCAGATGTATTTCTATAGCACATTTTAAAACAACAGATGTGTTTTGAACATCTTGTCTGGTCTGAGCGGTGTGGACATGTTCCCAGCGGATTCTCCATCACCTCCATGTTCTAATTCTGATCTCGGAACATCGAAGAGGAACTGGCTGGTTGTTGAGGAGGTCACATAGATAAGGAGGGTCTAGACCATTTAAAGCTTTAAAAGTGGGCAGTCTTCTCAATCTTCCTTTCACTAAGATTTAGAAATTTCAACCAGGTTTTCATCTCAGCCAAACAGTTTAATAAAGGTTTTGGTGCATTTCTGCTGCTTAGCTGAACTGGCTTATAGGCCTGAACGTCATCAGTGAAACAATGAAAAAGCGGCAGCATATACAGAAAAGACCACCAAGGTACCAAAGCCTGGGGAACCCCGAAGGGGGCTGCTGAAGAGGGATGAGCCTAGGTATGATGTGACCCAGGACAGAGCAGTTCCCTTAATACAACAAGATGTTCCAACCAGAATAACAGATATTGTGGTCTGTGGTGTCTAAAGCTGCTGATATGTCCAGAAGCACTGAAACCACAGAACTGCTGTAGTCTACAGTTAAAAGAATGCTGTTAAAACTGGTGAAAGGGGCTTAAATTGTGCAGAAGTTAGGTTCTTCCTTTCTCTCTGTCCTCCGTCCTTCCTTCTTTACTTCCTTGGCTCATGGCAGGTGATGTTGTGCCCTGAGGCAGGAACACACACATCTGCTGCAAAAATCCTCCCTCACAACAAAACATGCATAAATTATTCCTCTCAGGAGAGAGAATATTCGTTCCCACTGGTCACCAGCCGTGATTTCAGCCCTGCATAGTTTTAGTTAGTCCTGAACATCTCAGGCTAAATTTAGACAAACATCTTGTTGAAGTAAATGTGGATGTAAGGTGGGATCCTCTTTGAGCTGCTCACCGATCTTTATGCACAGAGTCGAATGTTTCTGTCTTCTTCTTTTTATTTTCTACAAACCCGGAAAACTTGACATGAATGTGACTTCCTGTCTAATGGTTTTGTAGACTGACTACCCAGTCTGATGGTAGATCTCATGCTCATTTGCATGGTGCAGATACTAAACTGAGCCTCAGAGTTGGATAGCTCATCACTAAATCTGATCAGTATTTGGAGTTCTGAAGTATTTACAGTTTTGGACAACTATTAAAAATGCACCTAATATTCATTCATTGTGATGCAGGACTTTTAAAATAAAGTTGAATGAATTCAAAGCCTTTCCAAAGCCCTCCGCTGCTGGTAAATCTGCTGTCTATCATGATTTAAAGCTGTGTACTTTAAATCATGAAAGCCAGTCATTAAAGCCACGTTGACCCTCTGCAGGTGCTGTAGTAACCAAGATGGAGTCTGCTAAAACCAGACATCTAGCAGATAAATCCAGTGTGTCGCCAAAGCATCGTTTAAAAAGAAGCCTGCGATGTTACAGCCCTAAAAAAGAACGAGAGAGAGGATAAACACTGGCAACAGCAGGACTACAGCAGAAAAGAATGTCTGCTGCTTCAGGTGTAATTCGCTTACTTGATGGATGTCAGAAGTCTTCACCGAGTGGCTCGAAACATTCACTAGTCATGTGCGTGTTATGTGACATTGATCAAAATGGATCAAAGGAGAGTCTGGCTTTTAACCCAAATACAAATACAGGGATTATTTTAGAATCTGCCCATTTAGAAATGCGATAAAAAAAACATCCTTCTTCTACTTATTAATACTATTAACCCTTTAGGCTCCAGAGTTTTTAAGGTTTTTAAGGCATATTATCAGTATTTATAACAAGTTTATGACGGCAGTAAAGTTACTCATGTTGTAGTATCACAGGCCGGCAGCTTGGTGGTAATTTTACTGGCGTTATAAACTTATCCGTTATTGGAATCAGCTTGAGAAATGAGTGAAATATTAATAGTAAATAACGTTTAATAATTTTGTTTTCTGCTATTCTAAATGTTGTAAGCTGGAATGTGTAAATAAAGATTTATTTATTTATACATTTGTTAGATGTAGTGAGTCCATTTATCCATTTATCTCCCAGGCAAGCCAGGTGGGCGGAGTTTTCATTCCATTTTAAGTGGGCGATCAGCTGGATGACCTGCTCAGATTCCACGGCTTGTTTGGTGAGAACAGTCCTTTTAACCACACGGTGGAACAAACCAATCAGTCCGTATGCAGATAAACTTAGAAAATGTTCCAGCCTGATAAATAATGATGATTATTTAGGTTCCGTAGATAACATCACATTAATATGATTCCTCAAACAACTTCTGCTGAGTTTATGATTCTTCCAGCTGCTCCAGGCACCGAAATTTTGCTCCAGTCCAACTAATTGTTGTTGGATGTTCAGAGACCTCCAGTGATCCTGCTGCACTGTGCAGACTACAGCCTGAAACAAATGTGTACAGAATTATAGTTTTATTGTTAACTTTATGTTGATTTTATGATAAATTTCACCCGGAAAGATCCACGCCGCTTTTGTTTTGGTAAAGCCTCTGTCCACCGGCAGACGCTTCCCTCTCCGTTTAAATGGCAAACTTTACCTCACCGCTCGCCATCCCTTCTCCCCGGGCCACCGCCCGGCTGATGGTAAAGGAGCGGACCCACTTCTCCCCGGAACCACCACCCGGCTAACGGGAAAGGAGCAGACCCACTTCTCCCCAGGCCACCGCCCGGCTGATGGGAAAGGAGCGGACCCACTTCTCCCCGGAACCACCGCCCAGCTAACGGGAAAGGAGCAGACCCACTTCTCCCCGGGCCACCGCCCGGCTGATGGTAAAGGAGCAGACCCACTTCTCCCCGGAACCACCGCCCAGCTAACGGGAAAGGAGCAGACCCACTTCTCCCCGGAACCACTGCCCGGCTGATGGTAAAGGAGCAGACCCACTTCTCCCCGGAACCACCGCCCAGCTAACGGGAAAGGAGCAGACCCACTTCTCCCCGGAACCACCGCCCGGCTGATGGGAAAGGAGCAGACCCACTTCTCCCCGGAACCACCGCCCGGCTAACGGGAAAGGAGCAGACCCACTTCTCCCCGGACCACCGCCCGGCTGACGGTAAGGGAGCGGACCCACTTCTCCCCGGAACCACCGCCCGGCTAACGGGAAAGGAGCAGACCCACTTCTCCCCGGAACCACCACCCGGCTGACGGTAAAGGAGCAGACCCACTTCTCCCCGGTCACCGCCCGGCTGATGGGAAAGGAGCGGACCCACTTCTCCCCGGTCACCGCCCGGCTGACGAGTAAGGAGCGGACCCACTTCTCCCCAGTCACCGCCCGGCTGACGGTAAAGGAGCGGACCCACTTCTCCCCGGACCACCGCCCGGCTGACGGTAAAGGAGCGGACCCACTTCTCCCCGGTCACCGCCCGGCTGACGGGAAAGGAGCGGACCCACTTCTCCCCGGTCACCGCCCGGCTGACGGTAAAGGAGCGGACTCACTTCTCCCCGGTCACCGCCCAGCTGACGGTAAGGGAGCAGACCCACTTCTCCCCGGAACCACCGCCCGGCTAACGGGAAAGGAGCGGACCCACTTCTCCCCGGTCACCGCCCGGCTGACGGCTGACGGAAATATCCTCATTTCTTCCTGCATTTGCCTCAAATGAGTGGAGTGATACCATGAATTTGTAGCTGTAAGCAGCTCAGAGGAGAAGGTTAAACAGGACCACCAGGTCATCACGTAATGAGTCATTGATTCAACCCACGTTGTTTATGGAGTTAGCGGCTGTTACAGTCTCACACTGTTTTATTTTGGAAGGTCCTCCTCTGGGTTGATGCATGCTGTTTTATTTTGGAAGGTCCTCCTCTAGGTTGATGCATGCTGTTTTATTTTGGAAGGTCCTCCTCTGGGTTAATGCATGCTGTTTTATTTTGGAAGGTCCTCCTCTAGGTTGATGCATGCTGTTTTATTTTGGAAGGTCCTCCTCTGGGTTAATGCATGCTGTTTTATTTTGGAAGGTCCTCCTCTGGGTTGATGCATGCTGTTTTATTTTGGAAGGTCCTCCTCTGGGTTAATGCATGCTGTTTTATTTTGGAAGGTCCTCCTCTGGGTTGATGCATGCTGTTTTATTTTGGAAGGTTCTCCTCTGGGTTGATGCATGCTGTTTTATTTTGGAAGGTCCTCCTCTAGGTTGATGCATGCTGTTTTATTTTGGAAGGTCCTCCTCTGGGTTAATGCATGCTGTTTTATTTTGGAAGGTCCTCCTCTAGGTTGATGCATGCTGTTTTATTTTGGAAGGTCCTCCTCTGGGTTAATGCATGCTGTTTTATTTTGGAAGGTCCTCCTCTGGGTTGATGCATGCTGTTTTATTTTGGAAGGTCCTCCTCTGGGTTAATGCATGCTGTTTTATTTTGGAAGGTCCTCCTCTGGGTTGATGCATGCTGTTTTATTTTGGAAGGTTCTCCTCTGGGTTGATGCATGCTGTTTTATTTTGGAAGGTCCTCCTCTGGGTTGATGCATGCTGTTTTATTTTGAAAGGTCCTCCTCTGGGTTGATGCATGCTGTTTTATTTTGGAAGGTCCTCCTCTGGGTTGATGCATGCTGTTTTATTTTGGAAGGTCCTCCTCTGGGTTGATGCATGCTGTTTTATTTTGGAAGGTCCTCCTCTGGGTTGATGCATGCTCTTTTATTTTGGAAGGTCCTCCTCTGGGTTGATGCATGCTGTTTTATTTTGGAAGGTCCTCCTCTGGGTTGATGCATGCTCTTTTATTTTGGAAGGTCCTCCTCTGGGTTGATGCATGCTCTTTTATTTTCCTGTTCATTAGCTCACCTGGTTCTCATTGTTAATTCTCTTTACCTGCATCTTGTTCGTCGTTCCTGTTATAAACCCCGTGGTTGAAGTCAGTGTTTCTCAGGTCCTTGTCGTGTTTCTTCGTCTTGGGGACCCTGAGTTTCTTGGTTATTTCGTTGCACCAGTCCGCCTCCTACCTGCCTACCCCCTGAGTCCTGCTGTTGGGTCCTGACTACCACACCGTGACAGGAAGCAGTTACAGAGAAATAAAAAGAGGAAGCAAGTGTGTTAACACCCGAATTTAGATCTAAATGACACCACTTCTGGAGTCTTTGCATTCATATGAAAGATTTTCCATCGCCAGCCACTGTGCACGATGCCAGACGGTGGTTTTGCTTGCATCAGAATATTTGAAGCTTCATAGCTGCTAATATCTCTGGACTCTCCCTGTAGATGTGTTGTTTGTTTGTAGGTCTCTACGTTGTACCGCTGGCTTCCCTCACTTGGTGCAATGACTGACATGAACTCTTGCTCCCGTGTCCATCAGTGTAGCCTTCATGCTATAAAACACAGTATCTGTCTCCCCGTCACAGACTCCCTCTTTGTTCCTGCTCCTGTTAAACCAGGTCCTGTTTATCTGCATCCACATTTACATGTATACACAAATTCAGCGTAAAGCACCGATAAAGCAACTTTATTCCCGACATGAAATGAGACCTCAGGTTATTGCATCTTTAAAGATCTTTAAAACAAATTGATTGCAGCAGTTTGGTTGTGGAAATGTGTTAAAACTGTAAATCAGTGGAGCCCAAGTCCAGTCCTCAAGATCTACCATCCTGCAACTTTTGGATGCAGCCCTTCCCCAACACACTTGAACGGCTCGTTGCCAGGTGTCTGCAGAGCTAAATGGCATGTGGAGGAGGGAACTGAGCCTTTTGATTCAGGTGTGTTGGAGAAGGGTTGCATCTAAAAGTTCCAGGATAGTAGATCTGGAGGACTGGAGTTGGGCAGCCCTGCTGTAAATAATTCAGGATGCACACGGTTGGTGTCGTGCCTGTCATGAGGGATATTAAACGTCAGCATTTTATCTTTTCAGCCTTCAACACATTAAATCTGAGACATTTTTAAAAACTATTTAGTCAAATTAAGATAATAATTCTATGGTTAATGATTAGTATGAATAGATTTCTTTGCAGATTATGAGATGTGAATTAGGGAGGAACATTTCTCCTGTTAATATTATTTTATGCTATGGTATTAGTTTATGGTGCTTTTTCATCGATACAGATACCGATACCAGCACCCTAAAAGAAAATCATGATGCACAGTGGGCATTAATATCTTTATTGCAAAAACTGAATGAAATATAAATAAAAATCATCAATAGTTCAAAGAAATGCTTTAAAACAATAATAGATTATACTGATGAGTACATTAAACTACAGTAAAATAAAATAATGAATCTTTTTCCAATTTTAAAATAATGAAACAGAATAATTTAAGATGATTCATATTTATTAACCTTAAAACGTAATAGTAACATGATAAATATAATAAAACATGTAAAAATCAAAATAAATACATATTAAAAAACTACATGTTTTTATTCGGGGTTGTTATGAATGTCGGCATGTCTGACATGTCGAGATCCCCACGTTTCATTACCACACATTAATTCTTCATGTTTAAAGTGAGCCCTTCAGCAGGAGAGCATGCTACTCGCTTGCAGGGAACCGCGGTGTCGTGGGGATGAACCGCAGTGTTGTGGGGATGAACCGTGGTGTTGTGGGGATGGACCGCGGTGTCGTGGGGATGAACCGTGGGGATGAACTGCAGTGTTGTGGGGATGGACCGTGGTGTTGTGGGGATGGACCGCGGTGTTGTGGGGATGAACCGTGGGGATGAACCGCAGTGTTGTGGGGATGGCCCGCGGTGTTGTGGGGATGGACCGCGGTGTTGTGGGGATGGACTGCGGTGTCGTGGGGATGAACCGTGGGGATGAACTGCAGTGTTGTGGGGATGGACCGTGGTGTTGTGGGGATGGACCGCGGTGTTGTGGGGATGAACCGTGGGGATGAACCGCAGTGTTGTGGGGATGAACCGTGGGGATGGACCGCAGTGTTGTGGGGATGGACCGCGGTGTTGTGGGGATGGACTGCGGTGTCGTGGGGATGAACTGCGGTGTTGTGGGGATGAACCGTGGGGATGGACCGCAGTGTTGTGGGGATGGACCGCGGTGTTGTGGGGATGAACCGTGGGGATGGACCGCAGTGTTGTGGGGATGGACAGCGGTGTTGTGGGGATGGACCGCGGTGTTGTGGGGATGAACCGTGGGGATGGACCGCGGTGTTGTGGGGATGGACCGCGGTGTTGTGGGGATGAACCGTGGGGATGGACCGCAGTGTTGTGGGGATGGACCGCGGTGTTGTGGGGATGAACCGTGGGGATGGCCCGCGGTGTTGTGGGGATGGCCCGCGGTGTTGTGGGGATGGACCGCGGTGTTGTGGGGATGGACTGCGGTGTCGTGGGGATGAACCGTGGGGATGAACTGCAGTGTTGTGGGGATGGACCGTGGTGTTGTGGGGATGGACCGCGGTGTTGTGGGGATGAACCGTGGGGATGAACCGCAGTGTTGTGGGGATGGACCGCGGTGTTGTGGGGATGGACCGCGGTGTTGTGGGGATGAACCGTGGGGATGGACCGCAGTGTTGTGGGGATGGACCGCGGTGTTGTGGGGATGGACTGCGGTGTCGTGGGGATGAACTGCGGTGTTGTGGGGATGAACCGTGGGGATGGACCGCAGTGTTGTGGGGATGGACCGCGGTGTTGTGGGGATGGACCGCGGTGTTGTGGGGATGAACCGTGGGGATGGACCGGGGTGTTGTGGGGATGGACCGCGGTGTTGTGGGGATGAACCGTGGGGATGGACCGCAGTGTTGTGGGGATGGACCGCGGTGTTGTGGGGATGGACTGCGGTGTCGTGGGGATGAACCGTGGGGATGGACCGCAGTGTTGTGGGGATGGACCGCGGTGTTGTGGGGATGGACTGCGGTGTCGTGGGGATGAACTGCGGTGTTGTGGGGATGGACTGCGGTGTCGTGGGGATGGACTGCGGTGTCGTGGGGATGGACTGCGGTGTCGTGGGGATGAACCGTGGTGTTGTTGGGATGAACCGTGGGGATGAACTGCGGTGTTGTGGGGATGAACCGTGGGGATGAACCGCGGTGTTGTGGGGATGGACCGCGGTGTTGAGGGGATGAACCGTGGGGATGAACCGCGGTGTTGTGGGGATGAACCGTGGTGTTGTGGGGATGGACCGCGGTGTCGTGGGGATGGACCTGGCAGTGCCGTCAGTCATGCATGTTTCTGGTAAGGTTTTCTGCGCCTCGCTCATCTTGCTGGTTCTTGTCTTTGTGGTCCTGCAGACGCCACCATGGGCTGCGTGGGTTCCAAGAAGGAGCAGGAGCCTCTTAGCAAGGGGACGAGTAACAGTGAGAACCGAGCACAGACGGCCCACTATGTCAAAGACCCCACCTCAGGAAGCAAAGCTGTAAGTGTTCATCTTCTGACTGAGAAATATGTCACATAGAGCTAATATTTTACTCTTTGTTTCCTTAGAAGTATTATAATGACACATAGACAACTGGCTCTGACCTACGATACAGAGCAGTGGAAGATCTCCAGCCGGATGTTTGAGTATAAGCAACAACAATTTAAAGAACATCTTACAGGCCAGATTATGAAACCTGGACTGACTATTGGAGCTGTTTAAAGCCCCTCTGCTGAAGGAAAACAGCCTCTGTGCTTCACTGGAGGAGCCGTTTCCGGGCTGCTGCTGGGTGGAGCTCTGCAGCTGATTTGCATCTGCTGTGAGGAAATTCGCTGGGGCTTTCAGGGGTTAACCACTGGCTGAAACACAGCCAGATTAGCACAATTCTAGATCCTCATTCACCCCATTTAGGAAAGAAAAATGTCTTACCCAGAGTTTCTTAACCACAAGGTGTTTTTTTTTTATGGTAAAAGCCATTTTGTGGAGCAGATGTTATTTTTTAGGAGTTTTAACAGTAATAATGATGAAATCAATACATTGGAGTTAAAACTGCTCCTCTGAAATGTGCAGAAACTCCTCTTCAGATAAAAATGAGGAAGAGTCATGTGGGCTGAAACTGTGAAAGTGTGACAGATGAAGAAAGAAACTCCCAGTTTCGCAGCTTCCAGCCCGTTTCCCTGCATTCCGACACCCAGTCTGGTCTGATGGGAGTTTGCATGCCGGCGAGACGTCGTCGTGAAGTGGCGTGTGCGGTTCCTCCGGCGACTGCTTCCTGTGTGCTGACTGGAGCATGTCTTTCACCCCTGGTGAGGAAAGAGGAAGCAGCAGAAGCAGAACCAAAGTGTTCAGGCCGGAGACACGTAGCCAGGAAGAGTTTTTCTACTCCTGCCTACTGTATCATCTCACCAGCATCTACATTTACAGACATGGCGTCCACCTGCCTTTAAATAACTGGCTTATGTTGGTTGTGGCATGAGGTCAAAATCTTTCTGCACAGCCGCGTCTGAAGATAGCAGCGCACCCAAAGTTATTTTCTTTAAGCACGAGAAATGTTTTTAGTCTTTGCTGTGATGTTATTCTGAGAAATAAATTGCGCCTTAACTGCATGACAATGTTAATATTATTGACATTTATTGAACTTTAGGAGCTGCAGAAGCTGTACATATTCACAATTTATGTCTTCCTCCAGACCAAGCAACAACATTAAGAAACTAAAGAGATAAATACTACCATACCATACAGCTCTGGGCTTTCTTCCCAGAGTTATGTGGACGTTGTTTGTGTTTAACTGATCCTCACTTTGAATCCTGTAATAAAGAAACAACAGAGAAAATGAAGACATGATGATTATGTGTCTTTCTCTCCACAGGCCAAAATGCCCTCCACTGCTAACTCTTCAGACGGTGAGTTTCTTTCTGCATCGCTGCAGCCCTATAAGCTCCACTCGTTCCTGCATCACCTACACTCAGGTCAGGCAGCTTCAGCATGGCTGACAGGTCAGTGCTGGTTAGCCGCAGAAGAGGAAGCAGAGTCAGCATGGAGGACGGAGCGATAACTCCTCTCCCCACACAGCAGCCCTGCTGCTATTATTATCAAGCCTACAAGGAAGCCAGTCGCATAGCCAGAATATGGGGAACCCAATGCACGCAGCAAATAATCCTGTTTGGTTACAGGCAACATAATCATGCCCACTCACTCATTTGTGCAATAAAATCCTCTAAAATGTTTGTCTTTTTTGTGTTATTGTGCGAAAAGAGTCACTTTTTCCACTCTTCTGTAGTGGGTGAGAACATCGTCATGGCACTGTACGACTATGAGGCCATTCACGAGGGAGACCTCGGCTTCAGGAAGGGAGATAAGCTCAGAATCTTGGAGGAGTAAGTCCACAATCCACCCTGGGAACGGCTGCGGAGGCTAATGCTAGCTGACTCACCTGGTTTTTTGTTGTCCTTTTTTCTCCTCAGATCGGGCGAGTGGTGGAGAGCCATGTTAATCAGCACCGGTAAGGAAGGCTACATCCCCAGCAACTATGTAGCCAAGGACACTCTGGAGGCAGAGGAGTGAGTGCACGCAGAACAGATATTTGGTCTTTCACAGAGAGGAAAGAGCAGTGGAAATGAGTTCCACTAGTAGCCATTAGAAGGTTTCTGTACCAACCGCCGTGTTTCCTGTTTAGGTGGTTCTTTAAAGGCGTAAGCAGGAAAGATGCTGAGAGGCAGCTGCTGGCCCCCGGGAACCGAGTCGGATCCTTCATGATCCGAGACAGTGAAACCACGAAGGGTGAGTAAGACAGCCGCAGGTGAGCTTACAGATAATCACCAAGAGAAACTTGCTGCCAGTTTAAACACTGTGAGGGGAAAATAGACTTCCTGCTTGTTAAGGGGGTCCATCCATCCTCCACCATCCATCCATCCATCCATTCACCATCATCCATCCATCCATCCACCATCCATCCATCCATCCATCCACCATCATCCATCCATCCATCTATCCACCATCCATCCATCCATCCATTCACCATCATCCATCCATCCATCCACCATCATCCATCCATCCACCATCCATCCATCCATCCATCCATCCATCCATCCACCATCATCCATCCATCCACCATCCATCCATCCATCTATCCACCATCCATCCATCCATCCATCCATCCTCCACCATCCATCAATTCACCATCGTCCATCCATCCATCCATCCACCATCATCCATCCATCCACCATCCACCATCCATCCATCCATCATCCATCCACCATCCATCCATCCACCATCCATCCATCCATCTTCCATCCACCATCCATCCACCATCCATCCATCCATCATCCATCCATCATCCATCCATCCACCATCCATCCATCATCCAGCCATCCACCATCCATCCATCCATCCATCTTCCATCCATCCATCCATCCACCATCCATCCACCATCCATCCATCCATCATCCATCCATCCACCATCCATCCATCCATCCACCATCCATCCATCCATCCATCCATCCACCATCCATCCATCCACCCATTCATCCATCATCCATCCGTCCGTCTGTTCTTTCGTTTGTTCATCCATCCATGCCATTGCAGATAACGTTAACCTGCAAATTCTTTTTTTTTTCTTGTCCTGTCCAGCACAGTGGCAGCAGAATGATGGTCTGGCTGCTGTGTTGTACTGAACAAATTTGCTTTGCCAAGGGGAGGCTTGTGGGTAGAAGGCTCCTCTTGATAATCTGATTCATTTACTTATTTTAAATCATATTTATTTATTTGGACTTATAGAATTAAAAAAATATTGCCTACCTGACCTGAGGGGACAGAAAAAAGAAGCGTGAACATAAATGAAAATGAGAGTAGAGAAAAGGAAGAGGAGACAAACATCCAGTAGATAAAAGCAACGTGCTTCAATCCAGCCTAACACCAGACAACCAGCCGCTACACCCGTACTGAAATACAACAGAGCATTTACTACAGCTTTTACAGGTAAACTAAGCAGACAATCATCAGTAGTTTCTTTAAGAGACAAAAAGTAGAAGAAAAAGACATATCACAGCAAAAATCAGAAAACTGGACATTGTGATTATGAATAAGCAGCAACGGACAGCCATAGTGATGGATGTAGACATCCCCAACGATGTAAATATCAGGAAAAAAGAACACGAAAACCTGGAGAAATACCAAGGACTCAAGGAAGAGCTGGAGAAAGCCTGGAAGGTAAAGGCAACAGTAGTACCAGTGGTCATCGGAGCACCGGGGGCCATGTCCCCCACACTGGAAAAGTGGCTCCAACAGATACTTGGAGAACCATCAGACATCTCCATCCAGAAGACTGCAGTCCTAGCGCCTCAAGCTCCCAGGACTCTGGTAGAGGACCCGAGCTGGAGATGAACAGCTACCCAGCCTACCCAGGGGGGATGGGAGTTTGGGTGAAGGAAAAGTTTATATATATAAATATGTATATATATTTGTCATATATCCAGATTGTCATCTTGTGAAGTTTGCTGATGACATAGCCGGTCCCTGCTCTCCAGCCACAGGTAACATCACTGCTCAGCCCTGCAGGACTTTGTAGGATTGTGTGGTGGCTCTTGCTTTGAACTCACTGTAGAAAAATTAAGGAAATGATTGTGACCTTTTCACCTAAAAAGGAGACAGCTGTCTGAGGCCGTCAACACCATCATTCGGGGGAAGTCAGCAGAGATTGTTGAGGAGTACAAGTAGCCTACTTAGGAACTTTCTTTCACAATGTGCTCAGGTTTTCCTCATATACAGAGTAGCTTTTAGAGAAGAGCCATCGGAGATGCTACTTACTGAAGAGGCTGGAATCAGCAAGAACGTTCCCACAACTTTTCTACTATGCTTTTATTGAAAATGTGATGACCTTCTCCTTTACATGCCGGTTTCGTTCCTTTACATGCCAGGATTTGTTCCTTTACATTACAGTATCGTTACAATACATGCCGGTTTCAGTCCATTACAAGATGGTTTCATTCCTTAACATGCCAGTTTCGTTCGTTTACATCCCAGTTTCATTACATTACATGCCGGTTTCATTCCTTTACATGCCAGGGTTTGTTCCTTTACATGCCGGTTTCGTTCCACAACATGCCGGTTTCGTTCCACAACATGCCGGTTTTGTACCATTACATGCCAATGGAAACTTTTTTTTAACTAAATGTGGTTTTATCCTGGTGGACTTCAATTTTGAGGCCAGACAGCAAAGGTAAGATGTGTTTTCTGACTTTTACACACATGAAGCATAAATTGGACCTTCTTCTGCCTCTGGTTCAGTGAATCTTGGTCATAGCGAGACTTACAGTTGTTTATTCTGATGTGATGTGAGCTTTCAGTAGAGGAGTCGTTTGTTCGTCTTCATGGGGAGACATCATCTGTGTTTACATATTGTTTTCGGACTTTGTGTACCTGGTCTTTGAATTATTGTTGTCTTAACTGTGTTTGTTGGTGATAGAAATGGTTTTACTGAGCTGGTATCTGAGATTCTGGACTTTCTGTGGATACCACACATGTTTATAGTTACATCTACAGACCTGAAGCTACACCCGGAAACGAGATGTTAACCCCTTATTGATGAATTTTCTGAATTATTGTCGGTTATTTCTACTGATTTTAACCATTTTATCTTAACTGGGGATTTTAACATCCACATAGATAACATGACGGATGGTAATGTCAAGGAATTTTCTTCCATACTGGATGTTTGGTTTATGGCAACATGTAAAAGAACCGACCCACATTCGAGGTCACATTCTGGACCTGGTTATTTCAGGGTGTTGATATTTCTTCTGTTGCTGTCACTGACTCGGCCTTGTCTGACCATTTTTGTATTTTGTTTGATTTACTGATCACTCAGAACGTCCATCCAACCTGCTCCTCGGTTAGGAAGAGGTACATTAATGAAAGAACAAGTGCTAAGTTTGTGGAGGCCATAGCTATGTTACCAACAACCAGAGCAGAGTCAGCTGATGGACTCCTGGATCATTTCAATCTGAAAGTCTTGAATGTAATGGAAGCTGTTGCACCGATAAGAATCAAGAGCAACTTGAGCAAACAGAAAACACCATGGAGAAACACCACTGTGGTTACCAGCCTAAAAAGAGAATGCAGAAAAACTGAGCGGAAATGGTGGAAAAATAAACTTCAAATTTACTATGAGCTGTACAAACAAAGCCTGCGTAAGTATAACAATGAGCAGTGCAAGGCCAGAGAGCTGCATTTATCTGGAATGATTAACAGGAATGTCAACAATTCTCTCTGTTTGCTATGATTGAAAAACTTACTAATCCTCCTAAACAGATAAGCCCAGAGCTCCTTTCCACTGAGAAATTAAACAAATTTGCAAACTTTTTTAGCCAAACAATTAAAACAATTAGGCATAATAATAATTCCACACAGTCACACAAGAAAAGTAGTCTGTGTCTAAAACCCGGAAATAATTCTGATGCCATGTCGCAATTTAAAATGTTTGATTTAAAAATCCTACAAGAAACAGTTTGGCATTTGAAATCAACAACATGCACTCAGGACATGATACCATCCGACTTTTTAAAACCAGTTTTTACCTCAGTAGAAAGTGATCTCCTACTGATAGTTAACAGCTCACTGGCATCAGGCATTTTTCCCAAGTCACTAAAGATAGCTGCTATTAAGCCTCCTAAAGAAAAGGACTCTAGACGCCTCTATAATGAACAACTATAGACCGTCTCTAACCTCTTTTATTTCCAAGATTATTGAGAAAGTTGTATTTCACCAGCTTAATGACTTTTTAAATGAAAGTGGAAATCTTGATAAATTTCAGTCCGGCTTCCGACCTCATCACAGCCCTGAAACAGCTCTGGTTAAAGTGTTAAATGACATTAGGTTGAATACTGATTCTGGTCAAGTATCAGTCCTGGTTCTGGTCAAGTATCAGTCCTGGTTCTGGTCTAGTATCAGTCCTGGTTCTGGTCTAGTATCAGTCCTGGTTCTGGTCCTGTGTCAGTCCTGGTTCTGTTGGATCTCAGTGCTGCGTTTGATACTGTAGATCACAGAATCCTGTTGCACAGGCTGGAAAACTGGGTTGGACTTTCTGGAGTGGTTCTTAACTGGTTCAGGTCCTATTTAGAAGGCCGGAGTTATTTTGTTACGATCGGCAGCTATGAATCCGAACGAGTGGCCATGACTTGTGGAGTCCCCCAGGGGTCAGTCCTTGGACCTCTTCTGTTCAACTTGTATATGCTCCCTTTGGGTAAAATATTACAGAACTATAGCATTAATTATCAAAGTTATGCAGATGATACACAACTTTATGTGTCTCTGTAACCAGATGACTGCAGCCCAATAGACTTAATGTGTCAGTGTCTAGAGCAAATAAACACCTGGATGAAGGAGAATTTTCTACAATTAAATGAAGACAAAACTGAGATGATTCTGTTTGGTAGCAAAGAGAAGAGGGTCAGCATTGGTAAACACCTGGAGACTCGGGCTCTTAAAATCACCGACCAAGTTGGTAACCTGGGAGTGTTGATAGACTCAGATCTGACTTTCAGCAGCCACATCAAAGCTTCACTAAGAAGCTTTTTACCATCAACAGGATTAAAAGTTTAGTTTCCCAGAAAGACCAGGAGAAACTCATCCATGCATTCATCTCCAGTAGACTGGATTACTGTAATGGTCTTTTAACAGAACTTCCTAAAAAGAGCATTAAACATCTGCAGCTCATCCAAAACGCTGCTGCTAGAGTTTTAACCAGGACTAAGAGATCTGAACACATCACACCAGTTTTGAAATCTTTACACTGGCTTCCTGTTAGTCACGGAATAGATTTTAAAACCCTTCTGCTTGTTTACAAACCCCAGAATGGTTTAGGCCCAGAATACATCTGTGATATGTTCAGAGAATATAAACCTAGCAGAGCTCTTAGATCCAAAGACTCTGGTCAACTAGTCCAGACCAGAGTCCAGACCAGAGTCCAGACTAAACATGGAGAAGCAGCATTTAGCTGTTATGCTGCAAACAAGTGGAACAAACTGCCAGTGGAGATTAAACTTTCCCCAAATGTAGACATTTTTAAATCCAGGTTAAAAACTTTTCTTTTTCATGCGCCTATTCATGAAATCTGCACGGTAACTTTTTTTTTTTTATTTTTTTTTTATTTATCTTGCTTTTAATCATTTTAATCTAATTATTATTTTCTTGTGATTATGTGTTGAAGCCTTTTACTATTTCTAAATATCTGTAATGCCTTTGTTTTATGTAAAGCACTTTGAATTGTCCTGTACCTGTAGCGGAGGCTGCAGGTACAGAGGTGAAGCTAAACAGTCAAGCTAAGAATGAAAGTTTAGAGAAATTATATCCAGAAATGTGGATAATGAAGCAGTGAAGGTGCATGGATGGAAGTTATTGTGCATATTGTGAATATTTCTCTCTCCTCACCATCTAGAAGCTGTGAGATTCTCATCCTGCTTTCTGTCTGTTCACCTGATGCTGATATTCATCACATATTGTTCCTTCTGTGTTTAGAAGGAAGCAGCTTCACAGCTTTAAATTCATCCTGCTGACTTTTTACCTTTTAGTTAGTAAATCCTGAACATTTCATCCTTCTTTCTCATAAATATGTGGTTTTATATATGAAGAAATATTTTAACTGTTGGTGTTTAAAGAGAAAACTGCTGCTAAACCTGTTTATGTGTTTAGTGCAGGGGTCTGCAGCCTTTCCAATCCAAAGAGACATTTTTCCCTCAGCCAGCTAAATAAAACTACTTTAGAGACGCAGATGTTACCAGACTTTTGGAAAAAAATTCTGATAAATATCTGCTATAGAAAAACCACGTTTTTATTTCTATTTTTAGGTTTTAGTTTAGAAAACGTGAACTTTCATGGGATGTGGATACTTGTAAAAAGTTATGTAAATTTAAAAAAAGGGAAAAAAAAACACATAGTTGCCAACCTAATGAGAAGAAAAATAGATAAAAAGAGATAGAATTGGAATATTCAGTGTAATTATGTTGTGGAAATTCAATGCAATTATTCCATGGCAAAAAATTGAAATTTTTTTTTAAAAGAAAACTGCATTTGTTCTTAAATCTATATTTAAAATCATGAGTTAGTTCTTTAGCATGTTTAGGCGTGTATTAAGAGTCATGTTGGAAAGTCCAGTAAGCAACTTGCTGCTCTGGAGCCACAGGTTGAACACCCCTGAGTTAGTGTTTGTAAAGCAGAATTTATGACATTTTGTTCATATCGCAGTAGGCCTTCTTTTAAAGGAAAAGGACATTTTGTGCGTAACAATGCGATTAATCACGATTAATTGCAACATTTTATATGTTTAATCGAGATAAAAAATTTTATTCGTTGTCCAGCACTATTGTTTTTATTTATTATTTATCTTTTTAAAAGACTTATGTGTGTTTTAAATGACATTGTTTTTAGAACATGTAATTGTGTGACTTGTCTTGTAGGTCCTTTAAGCTACTCTCATGTTCTTTTAAACTTCCTTGTGGGGGCAAATAAAGTGGTTTGAATAGAACTGAACTGAGCCCTGCATGTCGTCTTGTCTCTCATTTTGTCCTTCCTCATCTTGCAGATCCTCTTCCATCTCTTCACTACTGTGGTCTCCTACCACCTCCTCCTGTCGCTCATCACATCGGCCTTCCATTATGTCACAGTAGTGTTAGTCTCTGATTCTCTCACATAACTCTGATGAGAAAAATAATGTTCTTCTTTGTAGTCGACTCAAAATCTGCATCAAAGTTATGAGCAGCTTTCAGAATGAGGCTGTGATTATTTTTTTTATTTCTTAGTATGATGTAGTTATTTTGTACTACCTCTTTCCTGCTGCCTCCGCGCTTCCCTCCTCAGTTTCAAAACGCTGTTGTCTTACCTGGTGCTGCGTTCAATGCAGCCCGACATCAGAGTCACCCTGTTAAATGGCAGATTCACTATAATTAGTGACACTTGAATGTTGGCAGCTGGGATGGCAAGACTTTGATTTCAGATAGCGGGTAGATCCGCCCATGTGTACAAAACTGTATTTGTGTATTCTGTATTTGTGTATTCTGTGTTTGTGTATTCTGTGTTTGTATATTTTGTATTTGTGTATTCTGTGTTTGTGTATTCTGTGTTTGTATATTTTGTATTTGTGTGCTCTGTGTTTGTGTATTCTGTGTTTGTATATTCTGTGTTTGTGTATTCTCTCTTTGTATATTCTGTGTTTGTGTATTCTGTGTTTGTGTATTCTGTATTTGTATATTTTTTATTTCTGTATTCTGAGTTTGTATATTCTGTTTTTGTGTATTCTGTGTTTGTGTTTTCTGTATTTGTGTATTCTGTGTTTGTATTTTCTGTATTTGTGTATTCTGTGTTTTTGTATTCTGTATTTGTGTATTCTGTGTTTGTGTATTCTGGGTTTGTATATTCTGTTTTTGTGTATTCTGTGTTTGTGTTTTCTGTATTTGTGTATTCTGTGTTTGTATTTTCTTAATTTGTGTATTTTGTGTTCGTGTATTCTGTGTTTGTATTTTCTGTATTTGTGTATTCTGTGTTTTTGTATTCTGTATTTGTGTATTCTGTGTTTGTGTATTCTGGGTTTGTATATTCTGTTTTTGTGTATTCTGTGTTTGTGTTTTCTGTAGTTGTGTATTCTGTGTTTGTATTTTCTTAATTTGTGTATTTTGTATTCGTGTATTCTGTGTTTGTATATTCTGTATTTGTATATTCTGTGTTTGTGTATTCTGTGTTTGTATTTTCTTTATTTGTGTATTCTGTGTTTGTGTATTCTGTGTTTGTGTATTCTGTGTTTGGGTTTTCTTTATTTGTGTATTTTGTGTTTGTGTATTCTGTGTTTGTGTATTCTGTTTGTGTATTCTGTATTTGTGTATTCTGTGTTTGTGTGTTCTGTGTTTGTGTATTTTGTGTTTCTGTATGCTGTATTTGTTTATTCTGTGTTTGTTTATTCTTTATTTATGTATTATGTGTTTGTGTATTCTGTTTGTGTATTCTGTGTTAGTACATTCTGTGTTTGTATATTTTGTATTTGTGTATTCTTTATTTGTGTATTCTGTGTTTGTGTATTCTGTATTTGTATATTCAGTGTTTGTGTATTCTGTGTTTCTATATTCTTTATTTGTGTATTCTGTGTTTGTGTATTCTGTGTTTGTATATTCTGTATTTGTGTATTCTGTGTTTATGTATCATGTGTTTGTATATTCTGTGTTTGTGTATTCTGTGTTTGTATTTTCTTTATTTGTGTATTTTGTGTTTGTGTATTCTGTGTTTGTATTTCATTTATTTGTGTATTTTGTGTTTGTGTATTCTGTATTTGTGTATTCCGTGTTTGTGTATTCTGTGTTTGTATAGTTTGTATTTGTGTATTCTTTATTTGTGTATTCTGTGTTTGTATATTCTTTATTTGTGTATTTTGTGTTTGTGTATTCTGTGTTTGTATATTCTGTGTTTGTATATTCTGTGTTTGTGTATTCTGTGTTTGTGTATTCTGTGTTTGTATGTTCTGTGTTTGTATATTCTTTATTTGTGTATTTTGTGTTTGTGTATTCTGTGTTTGTATATTCTGTGTTTGTATATTCTGTGTTTGTATATTCTGTGTTTGTGTATTCTGTGTTTGTATGTTCTTTGTTTGTGTATTCTGTGTTTGTGTATTCTGTTTTTGTGTATTCTGTATTTGTGTATCCTGTGTTCGTATATTCTGTGTTTGTGTATTCTGTGTTTGTGTATTCTGTGTTTGTGTATTTGTGTTTATATATTCTGTGTTTGTATATTCTGTTTTTGTGTATTCTGTATTTGTGTATCCTGTGTTCGTATATTCTGTGTTTGTGTATTCTGTGTTTGTAT
The DNA here is from genome assembly GCF_017639745.1 of Melanotaenia boesemani. Classification (NCBI taxonomy): domain Eukaryota; kingdom Metazoa; phylum Chordata; class Actinopteri; order Atheriniformes; family Melanotaeniidae; genus Melanotaenia; species Melanotaenia boesemani. The sequence goes on along the minus strand of NC_055694.1, from coordinate 35,532,731 downwards.
GTTCTGTGTTTGTGTATTCTGTTTTTGTGTATTCTGTATTTGTGTATCCTGTGTTCGTATATTCTGTGTTTGTGTATTCTGTGTTTGTGTATTCTGTGTTTGTATATTCTGTGTTTGTGTATTCTGTGTTTATATATTCTATGTTTGTATATTCTGTTTTTGTGTATTCTGTATTTGTGTATCCTGTGTTCGTATATTCTGTGTTTGTGTATTCTGTGTTTGTATGTTCTGTGTTTGTGTATTCTGTGTTTGTGTATTCTGTGTTTGTGTATTCTTTGTATATTCTTTATTTGTGTATTTTGTGTTTGTGTATTCTGTGTTTGTATGTTCTGTGTTTGTGTATTCTGTGTTTGTGTATTCTGTTTTTGTGTATTCTGTATTTGTGTATCATGTGTTCGTATATTCTGTGTTTGTGTATTCTGTGTTTGTGTATTCTGTGTTTGTATTTTCTTTATTTGTGTATTTTGTGTTTGTGTATTCTGTGTTTGTGTATTCTGTGTTAGTATTTTATTTATTTGTGTATTTTGTGTTTGTGTATTCTGTGTTTGTATATTCTGTATTTGTGCATTCCGTGTTTGTGTATTCTGTGTTTGTGTATTCTCTGTTTGTATAGTTTGTATTTGTATATTCTGTATTTGTGTATTCCGTGTTTGTGTATTCTGTGTTTGTGTATTCTGTGTTTGTATTTTCTTTATTTGTGTATTTTGTGTTTGTGTATTCTGTGTTTGTATTTTATCTATTTGTGTATTTTGTGTTTGTGTATTCTGTGTTTGTGTATTCTGTGTTAGTGTTTTATTTATTTGTGTATTTTGTGTTTGTGTATTCTGTGTTTGTATATTCTGTATTTGTGTATTCCGTGTTTGTGTATTCTGTGTTTGTATTTTATTTATTTGTGTATTTTGTGTTTGTGTATTCTGTGTTTGTATATTCTGTGTTTGTGTATTCTGTGTTAGTATTTTATTTATTTGTGTATTTTGTGTTTGTGTATTCTGTGTTTGTGTATTCTGTGTTTGTATTTTCTTTATTTGTGTATTTTGTGTTTGTGTATTCTGTGTTTGTGTATTCTGTGTTTGTATTTCATTTATTTGTGTATTTTGTGTTTGTGTATTCTGTTAGTATTTTATTTATTTGTGTATTTTGTGTTTGTGTATTCTGTGTTTGTATTTAATTTATTTGTGTATTTTGTGTTTGTGTATTCTGTTAGTATTTTATTTATTTGTGTATTTTGTGTTTGTGTATTCTGTGTTTGTATTTTATTTATTTGTGTATTTTGTGTTTGTGTATTCTGTGTTAGTATTTTATTTATTTGTGTATTTTGTGTTTGTGTATTCTGTTAGTATTTTATTTATTTGTGTATTTTGTGTTTGTGTATTCTGTGTTTGTATTTTATTTATTTGTGTATTTTGTGTTTGTGTATTCTGTGTTAGTATTTTATTTATTTGTGTATTTTGTGTTTGTGTATTCTGTGTTTGTATATTCTGTATTTGTGTATTCCGTGTTTGTGTATTCTGTGTTTGTGTATTCTGTGTTTGTGTATTCTGTGTTTGTGTATTCTTTGTATATTCTTTATTTGTGTATTTTGTGTTTGTGTATTCTGTGTTTGTATGTTCTGTGTTTGTGTATTCTGTGTTTGTGTATTCTGTTTTTGTGTATTCTGTATTTGTGTATCATGTGTTCGTATATTCTGTGTTTGTGTATTCTGTGTTTGTGTATTCTGTGTTTGTATTTTCTTTATTTGTGTATTTTGTGTTTGTGTATTCTGTGTTTGTGTATTCTGTGTTAGTATTTTATTTCTTTGTGTATTTTGTGTTTGTGTATTCTGTGTTTGTATATTCTGTATTTGTGCATTCCGTGTTTGTGTATTCTGTGTTTGTGTATTCTCTGTTTGTATAGTTTGTATTTGTATATTCTGTATTTGTGTATTCCGTGTTTGTGTATTCTGTGTTTGTGTATTCTGTGTTTGTATTTTCTTTATTTGTGTATTTTGTGTTTGTGTATTCTGTGTTTGTATTTTATTTATTTGTGTATTTTGTGTTTGAGTATTCTGTGTTAGTATTTTATTTATTTGTGTATTTTGTGTTTGTGTATTCTGTGTTTGTATATTCTGTATTTGTGTATTCTGTGTTTGTGTATTCTGTGTTTGTATATTCTGTATTTGTGTATTCCGTGTTTGTGTATTCTGTGTTTGTATATTCTGTATTTGTGTATTCCGTGTTTGTGTATTCTGTGTTTGTATAGTTTGTATTTGTGTATTCTTTATTTGTGTATTTTGTGTGGTGTCCATGTGTGTGGACATTCTGACTTCTTCCTGCCTAAAGTAAAAAGTTCCAAGTTTGTGGCCTTAAACCAACCAGGAGCTGCAAACCGTTCTAGTAACATGATGATGTGTGACTGAATCTAGGCATGTCTCATGGTTAAAAGTAGTTTGCTATGTTTTCAACACGTGTTATCCGTTTCTAGCGTGAAATGCTCATATAAGTCATGCTTCCCTCCTGGGTGATGCTGTATTTTAGAAGATGCTCCTGTAGGGTCACATCAATACACAAATGACATATGTGGTCTTTTGTTTTTCTTTGTTTTTGTCTTTTTTTCTTTCGTTTTTTTAAGAACTTGTTATTTTTATTGATCTGTTCAGCATCTTTAGGAATATGTTTAGTAAAACATTAACATAATATGAAATAATTACAAATATACCATGAAAATGATGAATACCTGTAATTCTTTCATTAAAACTTGCAGAGTCATTTAAAACTGAAAGTTTTAATTGAAATAAAATTGAGGAATCTGTGTTAAGAAATAATCCTGGGTTGCTTTTGTGGTAACTTGTTGTTTTTCGTCCATCACAGGCAGCTACTCTCTCTCTGTTCGGGACATTGATGCCCACTCTGGTGGCACAGTTAAACATTATAAAATCCGAACTCTGGACAACGGAGGATTCTACATCTCTCCTCGCATTACTTTCAACACCCTGCAAGAGCTGGTCAGCCATTACAAGAGTAAGGAGTATTTCTGTGGTTGCCTCTGTTTAGCATCATATTGAATTATTCTCACTTTCTCAGAATGGAAAATCAAGCAACAAATTGGGAATCCCCAAAGAGTTCGTCCACTAAAACCGGGTCCATTTACTGCCAACTGAGTCCTGTCTTTGTTCCATAATAGATCATTATGCTTGTCGTGGTGCACAGCGCCCTCTGCTGTTCAAATGAAATACCTTAATCTGAATCTGTCTGGGTCATTATGGCTGGCTTTATTGTTTTGTTTCATTATGTTTCACCATATCCCTTCAAATAATTAACAAAACTGCTCCTTTTCCATATTTGAATCGTTTTACACAAGTAAATGATGAAATATTTCTTGTTTTCAGAGCAGGGAGACGGCCTCTGTCAAAACCTGACTGTCCCATGTTTGAGCCCCAAACCTGAGAAACCATGGGAGAAGGATGCCTGGGAAATTCCAAGATCCTCACTCAAACTGGAAAAGAAGCTCGGTGCCGGCCAGTTCGGAGAAGTCTGGATGGGTGAGATAGAGGCATTTCATCACAGGATCCAGCTTTAACAGAAAAAATAAAGCTAATTCTGGTGAGTTTTTCCTCTGGTTCCAGCTACCTACAATAAGCACACCAAGGTCGCAGTGAAAACGATGAAGCCAGGAAGCATGTCGGTGGAGGCTTTCATGATGGAGGCCAACCTGATGAAGCGTCTGCAGCACGACAAACTGGTTCGACTCAATGCCGTGGTCACCAAAGAGGAGCCCATCTACATCATCACTGAGTTCATGGAGAAAGGTGCTGAGCGTCTATTTCTGTCTTCAGATTCATTCAAATTCGTGCATTTTAACAATGGAGGAAAATATTGATTAAATAGAAAAATGAATTTAAATTCCAACAACAGAAATCTTGACTGGATCATCTTAATGTTGTTGTGTGGGTTCTTTTTGTACCGAGTTTAGCTGGTTTCTGCCTGTGTGGTGTGTGACATGATGTGTGTGCGCCTGCAGGTAGCTTGTTAGACTTCCTGAAGAGTGATGAGGGGAACCGCGTCCAGCTGCCGAAGCTCATCGACTTCTCTGCTCAGGTGAGGGTCACACATCACAGCTATCAGACCCTCCGCTTGGTCGGCTGGAATTCAGTTCTTTGTGGTTATACAGATCGTTTTCTAATTATTCCTAACTTCCCCATGATAGGAGACTTTTTTTCTCCTGTTCAAAGACAGTAGTTATGAAATGCAACTGATCCCAAATAAAATGGTAAATGTATTTATACAGCGCCTTACTGCACCTGGACCTTTACATTATACATCACATTCACCCATTCACACACACATTCACACACTGATGACCAAAAAATAGTTAAAAGAAATTAAAATACACAGAAAACGTGACCTTATGCTGAGAATACAGCAGCTTTTCATTACACGTGTGTTTAGCATGACTGCCTCACACATTGTACATGTCCTCAGAAATTAAAGCTACGCATTCAGAAGCTGCAGTATGTAAGTAACCAGTAGGGGGCAGCGTAGAGGCCAGTTTGAGCAGATGTGTGGTCACAAAGCTGATTTTCGTTTGCTGTGTTTAGGGTCCTTACATACCATCTGTGAAACCTGCTGTGTAAACTCAGCTCCTTTGTTATTGTCGGGTTTATTGTTTGTTTTGTTGTTTTGTTTGTTTGTTTGTTTTTTACACCCTACAAATTTGGGAACTCTGTCCGGTCCTGTAACACACCCTATAACAGAGTCTCCCCGGTAACCAGCGTAGTACACAAGCTTGTACGTAAACTACTACGCTAACGGTGGATTGAAACATGAGGACCTGGAATAAAAACAAATTCTCGTCTTCTTATTCTCAGGCTTACTTGAACTTTAGAGAAGAAATTGTTTTATGAAAAAAATTCATACTCATGAAAGGGTCTCCCGTTTTTCTGTCTCCAAATGGGTCTCATGTAGTTTGATCTTTGAATGAAAAGCAATTAATTGATTTTATTTCTAAAGTAATCAGCAGGCTTTCCTTCCAGACGTAGAGTCATAACTTGCTTGGCTCCATGCTGCCAGATATTTTGAGACACACACCGTGGTCTCTTCATTACCCACCATGACCGTTACCCGTACAAACCGAGGGCAAGATATGCCTCATATTTTATTTTCTCTATTTGGCAGCTGAAATCTTTTATCATCATTTGTCCATTGATACTTTCACAAATGTATCCACATTTTGTGAGCAGGGTAAAATCTATCAACTGTATTTAACCTTGCTGAAGCCTTGTTTTAGTCAGATAAGATATAACTTTATTTCCAGTCATGTTTCTTGTGAAAGCTGTTTAGCTTCTTTACACTGAGACTGTTTTTCTGTAGATTGCAGAGGGCATGGCTTACATCGAGCAGAATAATTACATCCACAGAGACCTGAGAGCTGCCAACATCCTGGTCAATAAGGCTTTAGTCTGCAAAATTGCTGACTTTGGCCTCGCTCGTATCATTGAGGACAATGAGTACACAGCCAGAGAAGGTACGACTCACTGATCTGTGCAGAAATGTGGAACCCAGCAGCACATGAAGTTTAGGAGGAACAGCTTCAGTGCTTCTGACATATGATGCTGTAACATGAGTGGAAGCAAAGCAGAAAGTGAAAATCAGAGTGATTTCCTCCATGAATGAGCAATGTCTCTGCAGATGTGTGACAAAGAAACCTCTCAGGAGTTTCAGTGAGAGTTGACTCATGTAAACAACAAGGCCAATGTTACTGAAAACACTGACTGAGTTTTCTATTTGACTCCAGGAGCCAAGTTCCCCATCAAATGGACGGCCCCGGAAGCCATCAACTACGGCTCTTTCACAATCAAGTCTGACGTCTGGTCCTTTGGTATCTTGCTGACTGAGATTATCAGCTATGGACGCACACCATACCCAGGTAAGTCCAGTTCTCCGTCCGAGAGGAACACAGCTGTGTTATGAGTCATAGAAAGTCAATCATGCAGTTATCACATGAGTGTGAGAGGGCGGGGAACATGCCAGCAGACCTCACATCACCTCAATAAGTATTTAGAATAAACCACAGATGTGTACTTAATGGCAAACTTAAAGAACATGTTCAGACATTTCTCAGCTGGGTTTAATGAAGATCCGTATAAACGTCCGTGTTCTTCATACACACTTGTTTCAGGAATGACCAACCCAGAGGTGATCCGTTCCCTGGAGAAGGGCTACCGAATGCAGCGCCTGGACAGCTGTCCTTCCGAACTCTATGAAATCATGCTGGAGTGCTGGAAGAACAAACCCGAGGACCGTCCCACCTTTGATTACCTGCAGAGTGTCCTGGAGGATTTCTACACAGCCACGGAGAGCCAGTATCAGCAGCAGCCTTGAGATGTGTGTTAGAGAGCTGTTTCTTTCATATAAACTGTAACAAGAAGTCCAGTTTCTACAAGCAGCAGCTCAGGACACACACACTGTTTGTTTGCTATTCTATGTCTTCTTCTATTTCTCTATCTTATTCACGTGCACGAGGCAAGGCAAGTTTATCTGTGTAGCATAACGACAGGGTGATTCAAAGTGCTTTACAGAATACAATCATACAACAGAAAACAGAAATAAGGCACTGTGCACAAATTACAGTACAGTAAAACTTTTTATCCTTTAAGAAACTATGCCTGCTCTGACACTTCCAGTAGATCCTGTGTGAATATCACCATGTCCAGTTTGGGAAGCTGGATGGAGTTCCCCTTCCTTCTCTTTAAGAAATGGAAAATAGTCACTGAGGGTTTTCAAGTGCAATACATGACACGGTGACCGGGTGCTGGTTCCACAACATTTCAGGCAAGTGTGCATTTCTAAAAATGCATTTCAAAATGCAAGCATCAAATGCAAGTTCCACTCTTCTTTCTCTCCATTGTGTGAGAATTCCTGCCTTCTAACTTTGGAATCGCGGATGGCATGCTAACGTATAGCGCATTCTAGCGTCTCACTTTCCCAAGCACAGCCACTGTGTGTCAAAGACTGCGACAACACCGATGAAAGCACGTCATCCGATAGTTCATGGAGTGTTCACTCAGTTGAAGACGTTCGTGATCATAAACATTGCACATATATGGTTCCTCTGTGTTCAGAAGGAAGAACGGTTCTCACAGGGGGAACGGATCTTAACGGGGACATGCACTTCTGTACCAACCAGGCTGGTGTATTTTAGCAGAAACTGCTGTTATGCTGCCCATGGTAACCATGGTAACGAGCAACACTATCTAACAAAAGCAAAAGAAAACAGTTAGCTCTAGGTTCATCTAGCCAGCACCGTTGACGTGTCGAGGAGAAAGCTGCAACTTTTAATCTCCTTTTAAAATCTTTCTGCTTCTTGACTGCTTTCTGCCTGGGGAAGGCTAGCTAGCTCTATTGTATCGTGTGGTCACAGTGCTTTTTTTTTGCTTTCTTCGTGACGTTGAAACGGCTCCCATGCTGCTGCTGCATATGTATGGTCCTGCATTTTAGTAAATATCAATTTAACAGATTTTCCAACTTGTTTATCTTCTCCTGCATCACTGCGCGCTGGGTCGCAGGGATTCAGAGTTTGTGTCTTTGTCTCTTGCCCTCAGCTGTAGTTTCAAGATGGCAGACCCTCATGGCGCTGACATATCGGCTTCAGGCCCATTTCTGCTCCCTTACGTATGTAAACAGCTACGTCCGTTTTAAACGTTGTCATATGTCTCCATCTTCATGCTTCCATGCACCTTTTATGTTGCCATGGTTGTTAAGTCAGTTCCTCCACTAGTGGGCAGCGCTGAGTTCAGAGCTCTGACGTCAGTTTCAGACCCCGTTTGGCAGCGTGTGACGTGTCGCTACAACGTTGTTTCCAACCATCCAACCCCCCCCCCCGCTGGTAGCAGTCAGCTATTCTGCTCAGCACTGCCCCCGTGATTTCCAGTGATATTACTCCGTCTTCTGTATCAAGCGACAGATAGCTAAGCTCCCTGAACAGAGACCAAATGATGCACATAATCAACGCAGCAGATGGACGAAACTGTCCGTCCGTCTGCGTGTCTGTCATCTTCTTTAGCAGCTTCTTTAATTCCAATGAGTTTTAAAGAGACTTCTGTGCCAGCAGCTAATTTAAAAGCCTCTTTTTTTCTTTCCTTTTTTTTTTTTTTTTAACAAATTCAGTGCAGCAAACAGGAATAAATTCCAGGTGTAAAGACAAGAACACCCTGAGCTTTTTAAAAAATGTGGATATGAGGACCATGTCTGTGTATGGAAATAACCATGCATCCAACTAATGATGCAACAAGCAATAATCCCAAGAGCTTGACTTGAAGGCAGCTGGACGTCTTTTTGTCTCTTAAAAAAAGAGAGCAAATTGTCTTCGATTCGAGCACTTACAATCACTATGACCAGGATGACTGAGACTTTACGCCAACAACCAGGCAATAATGAGTCTGAGATTTAGAATCAGTGAAAAAACACAGCACTTCATGCTAGATGGTAACGAGCACTAGTCTGACTAGTAAACACCGTGCAGATTTATGTATGGCAACAACACGCGTTAAAAGGAGCAGCAACTTGCCTCTTTTTAGCTTTATAGCATAACTGTAGTCTGAAATTAAAAGAAAAAGTTTGAGTTTCAGCTGTTGTAGAAGTTATAGAGAAAATGTATAATAACTAAATAAATATCTATTACAAGGTGATTCTGATGACATACAAGTTCAATAACGGAACAGAAAATTGGTCAAATGTGGAAGAATTAGTCAGTTAAATTAACTTTTTACTGGCATTCAAAGCAAGCTAAGCCCATAAATCTGGACACAGCAGCAGTGATTATACATAGCATACAGAGCTGATAAGTATCTATATCTCCATTGTCAATGGCAAGTAATACACCGCAATGCTGCACCTATTTTACTTTTATTTGTTGTTTTTTCTTTGATTACGAACTGCATGATGACTAATTTATGCCTCTGTCTCAAGATACTTGTCCATAACTAAAATGAGTTTTACTGAGCTTTGCAAATGAAGGGTTTGTTTCAAGACATGACCAGGAGAACTGCTCTGGACAGCCTGGACGGGCCCTGCTTCAGCACGGTGGAGCCCATCACAACAGGAAGCTTTCCACTTTTCTACTCTTATCCTTGCTGTAATTTGAGCACAGTCCCAAACATCCTAACAGTGTGCACGGTTGTAAAAGCCTGATGGTTTCACAGATGCAGCAGAATGTTTCAGCCCAGGCTTGAGGCACTATGACAAAGTTATCTTAACATCAGTGCACATTGCACAGCCATCAAGCACAAGAAAAATGTTCCCAGGGAAATGTTTGCAGAGACCTGCTCAGACCATGCTGGCTGGCATTAGCAGCTCATTGTGCCGTTTCCCTTCCTGTTAAACTTTGCAGTGTTCTACATTGTGAAAGGAAAGCAGGTGTTAACAAATTTCAGACTATAGGCTTAATTATGCTGAAATCTTCTGTCTGCATATAGTTTCAACGGCGCTGTTTTAACAGAACTTTTATAGTGCCTTTTGCAGTGGTTTAAACTCTGATTGCAGGCTACAGTATATTCTATAAGATTTTAGACATTTTTCTTTATAACTTATTTAAAATAAAGCTGTGCATTTTCACGTTTTCATTTTGCAAATCGATCTGATTTCAATAATGTATCTTAAATTGAATTTCCTTCTTAACTGCAAAAGCATTTTAATATATAAACATTTAGGTATTTTTCTATTTTAAATTTTTATTTGTGGATTAATGACTGCTAACTTCTCTCTGCTGTTTGAATCATGTGTTTCTCATGTTGTTGGAAGTAGCTGAAGAGATGTTGTGCAGTGAACCACGTGAACTCATTACAGGACCAACATTTGTAAAAGCTTCAAAGGGAACCTGGTTTCATCCTGTCGGTATTTTATTTAGGAAAATCTGGGAGGAAATAACATTTAAAGACAGGGATTTTTATCTTATATATGAAATATCTGATGTTAAATTGACTGAAACAGTGACTCAGTAATGTATATACTCGTTGGTTTAAGAACATTTCTTTCTTTGTCTGTTTATGAAATTCTTGTTTCAACTCTGTAATGAAAATAATTGAATAAATTGCTGTTAAAAGGACCCAAAAGTGTATAATAGTGTTGTACATAGATTTGTATATGTTCTTTATTATCTGGTATATAGATTTGTCTGTTTGTTTTGCTGTTTTGTTCGTTATCTGAGTCTTATCAATGTGTTTCGGGATCAATAAAAGTATCTATCTGTCTGTCTGTCCTTCCGTCCGTCCGTCTGTCTGTCTTCTCTAATTAAAATGTACAAATATCTATTTAAAATCATACAAAATGTACCCTCTATTAACCAGATCATGTGATGTGGAGTAAAATCGTCTCTGCATCTATACTTGTGCTATTACCTCGATCCCTGACATGAGCTACAGTTTCATCCTGTCTGAAGACAGCCATCATCATCCCTATTCCATAAAAAGCCAGCTGCCAAGTGCCTCAATGACTACAAGCCGATTACACTGAAGTCTGTAGTCATGAAATTGCAAGAGACTAATGAGACTAATGGCTAGCCACCTTCAAATTCATGGGGCTGCAGATCTCTGAAGACCTCTGGACTGTAAACACACAACTGGTTGTAAAGGTCCAGCAGCAAATACACCTTTTAGTCTCTTTTTGTTTAAAAAACAAACAAACAAACAAACAACAACAACAACAAAAAAACCCACTAAAGCCTAATTTTACACTACAGTGAAATTAAAGCTGCTCTCACTTACATGTTCTTTCTATCAGCATATGATAAAAAACAGTCTATTTTTATGATACATAACTGATAAGTGTATTGAAATGTATTAATATGAATTATTATTGAATAATATGTATTATTGTTGAAACAAATAAATGACACAATTGTTATTTAAAGATATCTTAAATGAAAGATAATTTAGATTTTTTTATAATAATAATAATAATAATAATAATAAGTTATCTAAAGACAACTAACGTCTGCAACTTCCGCAACGTCACTTATGACACGTATCCAAAATGGCGGCCGCGACTATGGTAAGTGTACAAACGAACTCTTTTTCATCAAGCTTCATGTTGCTCGCTCTTTTCTCTTAAACCAAGGCAGACATCCCGCTGTCGTCGTGGCAGATGCGATTACCTGAGCTGATGTATAAGAGTTTAACGGTAACGTGTATTCACTGGACTTCACAGTTGTTGAATGTTGACGGTCTTGCTAACTGAGTTAGCATGCTAACGTTAGCTAGCAATGTCAGTGAGCTGTGGCTCAAACAAAGATTTGAATAACTTGTCTGAAATACTAAATTACAAAGACACATAAGTTAAAGGCTTCAAACTTGATTGTTAGAGTCTGTGTTGTACAGACAAGCAGAGCAGCACAGCGAACTGGACAGGTTAGCTGTCAGTGGCTTTGTGTAAAAGGGTCGGGTTGATGTTGTCGGAGTGGTTAATGCCGTTGTAAAGTGTTTCTGTAGAAAAGTAGATACACAACGCAAACAGAGGCCAAAACTAAACCTGTCTTTGTTATTGAACTGTGCTGTTATTTTCTGACACCGTGAAGTTTCGGACAGACGAAGCCATGTTTGCCAACTTCCGTTACGTCAGTGTCTAATTTTACAGTACCAGTAATTTGCGGCGTTATTGGTCATTATAGGTATTTTAAGGTATTTTAAGGTCGAGCAGCCGGAAGTTGGGCCTGATGAAATGAAGCGTTAACTAATATAATCAGGTGTCAAGCAGAGGAGAGGATTATCTGGGTTCTCTTTTATCTGTTGAATTTGCCTTGGGCTCTTGGTCATGTTACATTAAGGAGAAAGGAAAATGTATTTCTTGGGCTTTTTTTCTCCACTTGTTGGTCGACCAGCTGTCTCTGGGATTACTTGGTATGGAGAGCGCTTTGGTTAAAATTTCTACTTAAACCAGGTTCCATTCAGGGCTATGCTAACTTTTCTCCCTTTTCTAAAGATTTAGGTTTTTTCTGCTGGCTGGCTGGATTGTGTTGCAGTTTTTTACATTGTTTGTCATTTTGATTTATGTGACAAACATACCAGCAACAAACTGCATCTGTGCTCTAGTTTCAGTTTCATTTTACCTCCTGACGCAGTTTGATTTCAGTACATTAACTTTAGATTTAAATAGGTCAAAGTAAATAATACTTGGGAATAGATCAATAAACAATAATAAGAAACTCATAATATAAAAATATAAATAATAGAAAAATAGAAAATATCTGAAAATAAATCCTTGGAGAAGTAATTGATGAAATTTTTTGGGATAAACCATGTAAACTATACAGATTTAAAAATATCTAAATCAGTTGTAGTCCTTAATAAAAATCAAAGATGTTCCTTCATACGACTATATGTGGGAACACATACAAGACAAAAACAAATTTAGTCTGTCTGCCAGAATTATTAGGAAATTCACTCATACAAACCCAACAAACTCACCGCTCATCAAGCTGAACACACTGGTTATGGCGTAGCTGACACGCGGTCGGCTACGGCATAGCTGACGCGCCGCGCCTGAGTGCGGTCGGCTACACCTCTGTGTAACTGTCTGCATAGCAGGGGTGCACATCAGGCCTTGAAGATGGATGGAGGGATGGATGGGTGGATGATGGGTGGATGCAGGGATGGGTGGGCGGATGGAGGGATGGATGGATGGATGGATGGATGCGAGGATGGGTGGGTGGATGGAGGGATGCAGGGATGGATGGATGGAGGGATGGGTGGGTGGATGGAGGGATGGAGGGATGGATGGATGCAGGGATGGGTGGGTGGATGGAGGAATGGATGGATGGATGCAGGGATGGGTGGGTGGATGGAGGGATGGATGGATGGATGGAGGGATGGGTGGGTGGATGGAGGGATGGATGGATGAATGGATGATGGGTGGATGGAGGGATGGGTGGATGGATGGATGGATGATGGGTTGATGGAGGGATGGGTGGGTGGATGGAGGGAGGGAGGAATGGATGGGTGGATGGAGGGATGGGTGGGTGGATGGAGGGAGGGAGGGATGGATGGATGGATGATGGGTGGATGGATGGGTGAATACAGGGATGGGTGGGTGGATGGAGGGATGGATGGATGATGGGTGGATGGATGGGTGGATGCAGGGATGGGTGGGCGGATGGAGGGATGGATGGATGGATGGATGGATGCAAGGATGGGTGGGTGGATGGAGGGATGCAGGGATGGATGGATGGAGGGATGGGTGGGTGGATGGAGGGATGCAGGGATGGAGGGATGGATGGATGCAGGGATGGGTGGGTGGATGGAGGAATGGATGGATGGATGGATGGATGGATGCAGGGATGGGTGGGTGGATGGAGGGATGGGTGGGTGGGCGGAGGGATGGATGGATGAATGGATGATGGGTGGATGGAGGGATGGGTGGATGGATGGATGGATGATGGGTGGATGGAGGGATGGGTGGGTGGATGGAGGGATGGATGGATGAATGGATGATGGGTGGATGGAGGGATGGGTGGATGGGTGGGTGGATGGATGGATGGATGATGGGTGGATGGAGGGATGGGTGGGTGGATGGAGGGAGGGAGGAATGGATGGGTGGATGGAGGGATGGATGGATGCAGGGATGGGTGGGTGGATGGATGGATGGATGGAGGGATGGGTGGGTGGATGGAGGGATGGATGGATGAATGGATGATGGGTGGATGGAGGGATGGGTGGATGGTTGGGTGGATGGATGGATGGATGATGGGTGGATGGAGGGATGGGTGGGTGGATGGAGGGATGGATGGATGAATGGATGATGGGTGGATGGAGGGATGGGTGGATGGATGGATGGATGATGGGTGGATGGAGGGATGGGTGGGTGGATGGAGGGAGGGAGGAATGGATGGGTGGATGGAGGGATGGGTGGGTGGATGGAGGGAGGGAGGGATGGGTGGATGGATGGGTGAATACAGGGATGGGTGGGTGGATGGAGGGATGGATGGATGGATGGATGGATGATGGATGATGGGTGGATGGATGGGTGGATACAGGGATGGATGGGTGGATACAGGGATGGATGGATGATGGGTGGATGATGGGTGGATGGATGGGTGGATACAGGGACATGCTTTTTCATGTCTGTCCTGGGATAGTTGAAGCTGTCTGTTTTTTATTTCTCTTGTAAACTAAGACAGTCACGTTTTAAAGTTTCTTGTTGAGTTGACAGAATTTGTTAAACAACATAAACTGAAAGTCTCATCTGGTGGAAGCCGTTTGTATTTTTCTTGTCAAGATCTCCTGGTGATCCTCATCTTTTCCTCAGCAGAAGCGTGGGACTGCATCCTGCATCTGAATAATCTAGCGTTTTTAGAAAAGGACCAGCGTTTCCGTGGCTGGTGGGGGTAAGCCTGTATAGCTTATGTAGTGATCGTGATTGAAGATCTGGCTCTGCATGAGAGGAGGTTGTGTCTAAGCTCATATGGTGCTTGATGTAAAGTTGACAGTTTTTTCCTGTAACTAGTTCTTTTACCTTCCTGAATTTGTTTGAATTGCTGCTTTGACTTAGTAAAATCATAAATATATGCATTTTACAAAAGTGATGAGTTCTCGTTTCTGGACTTGATGGGATCTCCTTCCATCACTTCGGTAGTATAACTGGATTCATGCTGCCAGCCAGAGTAAGGATTAATATCTGAGACACTGTCTGGTTTAATGCAGAGGTTCCCAGACTTTTTCTCAGGGGCCCTTCTGCTGGTCTCCTCTGGATGGTAACTGGTGTTGCTTGTGTGAAGTCATTTAAGCTAAACGGTGTTTTGTGTGTCTTTAGTTTCTTGTGGTTTTGTCATTGTGTAGCTTCTCTTTTAGTTTCCCTCTGTTACAGCGGAAGTGCAGACTACAGTGTGTTGTTTTATATGTACATAGTCCTTTGAAATGGTCCCATCTGCTATGTATTTTGTGTGGTTGATGACTGATTAGCTGCATATGTTGCAGGAGACGTGGTGGGCCTTGATGCTGTTATATTTGCTGCCTGTAGTCCAGACCTTCTATGTTCCTGGAGTTGCTCCTCGGGACTTCCATGACGGCGAGACAGTAGATATTAAGGTAAGCATAAAACTGTGTTTAGTGAATTAAACTAATTTTTCATTTACAGTAAGACATGTCTTTTATTCAAACCAGAACTTGACCTTCCACAAATCAAAACTACAGTCTCAGGTCATTTAAACATTGATAAAAAAATTAAATTATGAGTTGTCTTTACTAGGGCTGGGTTAAAAACTGTCTGATTTATTGATTTGAATGGATTCAAATGAAATAAATTCAATATCGATTCATAAAACTTGGAGATTGATTTTTTTATATGTCCTCATTCCCACCACATTCCACAACAGGAAGTGATGTCACCACGCACGGAGTTTAAAATAAATCCGACATGGTCATTTAAAAGCCACATTTTCTCTAGAGCAGGTTTCCACTTTGTCCTTTTATCAAACAGGAAACAGGCTGATGCTGTTTATCTGGTTTCCATGACGACATGTCATAGCTGCTCTGTGTCCAGCACACACACAGACACGTGCACACACACACGGGTTTCATCAGAGGACAGAGTGCACGTGTCGGAAACAGGTCAAGCAGCTGGAAATCAGACAGAAAGATGAGTTTTCTAGATTCTCTCAGCAGGTGGAGATGGAGGCATCTCGCTCCAGGATGGAGCAGAAGGAGGATTTCTCTGTGTTACGCTGATAGCATCACGGTCGTCACGGCAACGCAAACAGCTGCTCATCGTAGGAATTTCTAAGTCGTATTCCGGCTTTAAATGGATCCAGTATTCTGTGTAGGTTTTGTTAACACCAACACGTATCTGAGATGTGAACTTTAGGAACATTTAGAGCGACTCCGCTGGATGAAGCTTCATCAGGACATTTCAAAAGTCCTGAGTGTTTCCATCCCAGCATCTCTGGCAGGGAATCTGGGAAACACCGCATTGTTCTGGAAAATGCATGTGTCAGATCAGATTATTACAGTAATCTGATTAGTCCCAGGTAACTGAGTAAATGCACTTGGTGGTTTATAAAATATTTATCAGAGAAGGTTTTTAATATTCAAGAAAAATAGCTGGTGTTACACAGTTAGCTGGAAATCGATATCGAATCGAATTTAATCAAATCTAATTAGGCTATTATGAATCAAACTGATTCAGGAAATTTGTGACGATATCCAGCCCTAGTCTTTAGGGCTGGACGATAATTCGATGGCAGTATATTGCTCCGCAGACATGTGGTGGATCGGAACGGAAAAGGGTCGATTCAAAAAGTTCAATAAAAAATAGTTTCCCTTCCTTTTTCATTATAGCCCATCATGTAGCTTAATACAACAGTCATTACTTCCTCCCAACCAATCACAAACACAGACACTGGTACGCTCTGTCACCAAGCCCCGCCCCTCTCAAACCACAACAGAGAGCACGTGTGTTACAAAAGATGTCACAGCAAGAAGAGGCGGAGGGTGAGGTCAGGTGAGGAGAAGTGAGTGATGCTAGGCTGAAGGATGACGTGCTCTTTGGCTTCAGGTGGTTTAGTTCTCGTTTGGTGGCGGTAGTTTACATGCTAACGAAGTCCAGTTTCTGAGCTAGCTAGCGGCTGATGTCCACCGGGTCTGTGTGCTCCGCGGTCTCGTTCTGACCTCCACGGCACGGCAACAAAATCAGAAGAGAAGTGGATAATCTCGTGATTCTCCATTTCAGGCTAAAGTCTCGTCGTCCTTGATGAAAACAAACACCGAGCCCCCCTGACCATTAATGACGTAATGTTTACAAGTTCAGCACGGGGCTTTATTTAGATATTTACCAGACGCTTTACTCGGCCCGTGTCTGATTTCCTGTCTGGCCTTGTCGGAGCTGCTGAGCTGGACGAGATCTGGACATGATGGAGGTGTAAATGAAACCGCAGCGCACACGCATCCTGGGAGAACTGGCCTAAAACTGGTAGTGTGCTGTTCCCACCGATATGAGTTATTCTGTTTATTTAAAGATTAAATATGAATTTATCAGGTTGTCCAGTCTATTTGTTATGTTGGTCAGTATTTGGTCAGTAGTTTTAAAGCTTTCAGTGATGGTTAAAAAGGTGGTTGAAGGGTTGAATATAAATTCCCTCTGTTCTTTATTAAATGGAGTTTTGTTGGACAGTTTTAGTGACTGGTAAAGTGCTAAATGCACCACTGAATCAGTACATAATTATGGTGGAAGGAATGATTATTTTGAACATGTTAAAAACGAAAACAACACCAAATTGTGTATCAGTCACAACTAGAGCCCGACTCTATATAACATTTTTAAAAGCATGTGTTTAAATCAGCAAATGCAAGGATTCGTTCTGTAGCATCTTACCCTCACCGGTTAAATCAGCCGATTATAGCCCTTTTCAAAAGTAACCAACAAATAGAAATAGAATTAATAGAAAATTAATCAGATGTAAGTCGCATTGGAGAAAAGCGTCTGCTAAATGACTGCAGAGTAGAATAGAACATAATCGGCCAGATTTTGCAGATAAACGCTGATATATTCTTCATTTCTCATGAAACTGTCAAAGCTGTTAAGTGTCGGAGTCGTGCAGATGATGTTGTTGTGGCGTTTGTCCACTAGATGGAGCTCTGACTCCATTCAGTCCTCCATCCTCACGTAGCTACAGCCAGGCAGCACTACAGGGGTGGGCGGAGCTTGACGACAGATACGTTTATAACAACGTTGTACAATTAAGAATGACTCAGCATGTCTCCAGTTTCAGTTTTCTGTTTTCCACGTGTCATGATAGCAACCCGTGTTTCATTGCGTCGGTCAGCTTTACGCTGCACTGCTAAAGCTGTGCTAACCTAGCTTAAGCTACTCCCTGTCTGTTTATGTTAACGTTAACATCACTGTGGTTATCCCAACTCAACATAGCACTAGCTAGCAGCTGAAAGCCAGTAAGGAACGACAGAAATAAGGTAAGTGTAGAAAATATCTGAGTCCAGAACGAGGTTCATCCCTCCATCAGCTGCGTGATGAGACGGATGGCAGGAGGGTGGATGTGAAGCAAAGAGGAGGGAAGTTAAAATGATGAACATTACTCTGTCTGCAGCTACGTCAGGACGTCCCTCCTAGTTTTACTGGTCAGGAAACCCTGGAACGGGACTCAGGCTGCAGCAGCAGCTTGCTGTGGTGTTGTGGAGGAACATGAGTTCCAGACTATCTGGGACCATTAAATGTTGAAAATGCAGCTCTGTTATAGACGATGTGTTTTACCATCAGAGAAACATCTCTGGTTTTTATTTTGGTTCATATGAATCATGACTTCATGGCTAAGAAATTAATGGAGTAGAGAAAATGTGATTTAAGGTTAAAGATCATCAGAGGGCTGCATGAATAATGTTCCACTAGTAGCTGCACTCATTATAGTGCTTATATACAGCGTCCACCTATGGTCTACATCTACAGATAAATTCATCAGTGGTAGCTGTATTAATGCTCCATAGAAAGGAAAATTCACAATGCTAATTTTAAATAAACAAAATAGAAGTTATTTTATTTATATGTGTTTTTTTTAATTAGTTGGCTGATTATTCTCAATTTTTTTTCTGCCAAATATCCGAATCGGCATCGGCCTCAAAAAACCCATGTCTCATCATAAAAACAATCATTTCAATTCAACATGCTCAAAAAACAGTAGGAAGAAGTCTGATGACTTAGGAAGATAAAAACATTTCACTATTCATTTTGGAGCCACTAAGATATTCTGATTTTTTTGTATTAGAACGAACAGTCTCATTCGTTGTCATTAGTACTAACTTGTCCTGCCACCTTAACTGCCCCATCATTAGATTTATAACTTGTCAGGATGTGTCACCTTAACCAGCTGATTGGACATTGTTATAGTCGTTAATAGGAAAGCTGCACACCTGAGCACAAAACACCTGGTACTGGTTGTTTCACAGTAGACAGTAAAAACAAGCTGCAAGGAGGAGGAGGACGCTGGAATCTAGACTTACCGTCATCCAGCAGCCGGTCCGTCATTGCTGTAGGATGTGTTGCTGAAACTGGCCTCTTTTTAAAGATGCCAGTTCTTACTGTTTGTAGCTGGAAGCGTCAGTAATGTGCGTGGTCCAGACTGAAGCTCGTATCGCTTGTTGTTTTACAGGCAGTGAAGCTGACCAGCTCCCGGACTCAGCTTCCTTACGAATATTACTCGCTGCCTTTCTGTAAACCAGATCCCGTCATCTACAAGGGAGAGAACCTGGGTGAGTGGCCTGCCAAAATCTGCAAAGGTTTCTACTTCACACATTTCATATGCTGTAATGCCACTTATATTTATTTTATTTAAAATATGTCTAAAGCTGGTATTGGTGGGATTTGTGGATTTGATAGAAACACAGTTTTAATAATACCAGGATGACCTTCTCATCCAGAGGGTTGTGGTGTTTCTCTTAAACCTGCTGGAGCTCCCACAGTTTTCAACTCTGGCTGCTTAATTTTCTTACATGAAAATGTGGGAAAGTTTGTCTCTTATTTCACCAACACACTAAAACATTTTGTACCGGAAGCCTTCAAATGCCAGGAATACGTTCTGCATACTTGTGGTGAAATTCTGGTAAACAGTAGCTCAGATTATCACCAGGAGGCTTGAGGTGCCATCAGGGAGCTAAACTGTCCGGAGCAGTTCTGGTTTGTCTGCAGCAGGAACCAAATCTTAGTCTAAGTGATGTTCAACTTCAACTTTCTTACCTTTGACTTTAGCTTTGAATTTTAATGCTATTTTAAGCCCTTAAGCCCGGCGGACCCACCGCTGGGTCCAGCAGGTGTAAAGTTCATGTGTGTAAAAAAGTTACTTTAGTGATGTAAGGATATTTTATTCATAATGTGTCTTAAAGAAGAAAACCTAATGCCACTAAATCAACTCTCCAAGTGCATTTGGTCAACAAAGAATTTGTTTAATAACAACTTTAAATACGTATGCCACAAACCACAGCGCCACCATAACCAGTAACACCCGAAACAAAATGCAACACAACGCGTCATCCGTTCACTCCACCCCAACATATCGGGTATCAAATGAAACTAGAAAAACTGCACTTTCATATGATACCAAGCATAAAAAGATATTCGCCAAGCACCTCACATCAGTCTCAAAACAAACAGAAAGCTAACCTTTGCATACCACAGCAGCCTTATCAGACAGCATGTTTATCACCAAATACACCAAATCCCAAAGATATTCTCGCAAACAGCGATATTTTTTATGTCCTCACCTTTTTGTGCTCATTTTCAGTCTATCCACACTGTTCTTTAACCAAAACTCACAGTGTAGTAATTAGGGCTGCAACTAATGACATTCTGATGGTCGATTAGCCGCCGACTATTAAAACGACTAGTCGACCAATCGGATTCTGTATCTTATGATTATTATAAATGGATCTTATTTCACTTTCAGCTTTGAAATCTTACATGAGGTTGTTATGTAAGTGTGACGTTCCTCCTCTTTAAATGTTCGAGCATTGCAGACGTACTTCCGTGGTACACAAGGTCCGCTTTACAAATCTCACATGTATTTAATTTATTTTGTAAGTTTAACGTTAAGTTATCCCAGACCTTTGACGTCCTCTGCCTCCGTTTTGCGCCCTAGTCAGCCACCATATTTTACCCCTGGCGGACTTATTGCGCATGTGCAACTCTCAGCAGAGATTAAAAAAGAAGACGATGTCTCACTTTGTATTTTTTTCCCCTCTTTGCGCGTGTGCATTAAGCAACTTTCAGCAGAGATAGGATTAGAAGACGATGTCTCACTCTGTAGTTTTTTTTTTGCCGACAATAGTCGACGGCTAAATTCGATGTCGACTATTTTTATTGTCGACAATTGTCGACAATTTCGACTAATTGTTGCAGCCCTTGTAGTAATCCATAATGGTGAAACTGCGTCATGCGCTAACATGTCATATGCTCCCATTCACAGCCATTTTGTTGTCTTGTTGTGGGTCTTGGCAGTTAAATAAAGTTTGGTCAAATTCTACATCTTACAAGCTTTCCAACGATATCTTACACTTGAACGACACTTTATCTGTCAGGTATAAATACTTGTGCGTAAACAAAGGAGCATCGTTGCCATTTTGCTGCAGCTACGCACGTGGGCGCACCGGAAAGAGCGAATATCGAACAGCGTTCATTTCTTTGCTTCATTTTGACTTTTTATCCATTTAGAACGAAGGATAAAAGCCATAAACATGTCCAAGAAATTACAAAAAACCAAATACACCGTGTTAGAAGTTCTGGAGGAAATACAGAACCAGCACAATTTGGCACAGTTTGCGTATCCAAGTGGCCAAATAGAAAGTCCGCCTGGTCCTATCCACACTAAAACCTGCATAAAAGCTATGAGCTTTGTTCTATTCTCATGAAACCATGTACAGTTGTAGTCAAGGTGCTGAATCCATGCAGTGGTGTCTTTATGCACAGAATGATTTCTATCATGATGTTTTCATCTGTGTTAAAAAAAAAAACAATTAGGCGAGGATAATTTCTGTATTTTTACCTATGGTTTATGACAATTTGCACAAACATATTAACATTCACAATGTTTCTGAGACTGGATTTATGTTCCATAGGGTCTTACCTTTCCATTGAGACCAAGGTTATGTGTAATTGATAATAACTGATAATTACAGAGTTATTGTTGATTTAATTTGGGTAGGTCTGTTCAGGCGACCTACACCTCCAAAAACCCTCGGGTTCAAGAGGTTAATAATCCTCAAAAGGGAAGTTATATTACTAAAGCCTGGTATACACAGAAAGATTTTTTTAATCTTATGAGAATTTTTATCTGGTAGAGACCTAAAGATAAAAAAATCAGTTTTGATCGTATTGTATGTGGTGTGCTCCGAAAATGTAATCACAGAACAACACACACGATGATGCTGTCCCACAACTCATCTACAATCTAGTCCTCCGAGCTGAACAAATGCCGAAACGTAGAAGAAAAAAAAAGCAACAACCGGCAAACAACGAAGAAGAAGAAGGAACATAGTAAACACTGGAAAACACAACACACAGCATGGAAGAGGACATACAGGACGAGGGAATGATGGAGGTCTTGGGATTATTGTTAAAGAAAAAGCTAGAACTGAAAAAAATAACAGACTGGAGACGGCGTGAACACGGACTTTATTTACTTCCTGGTTCCCCAGCCAGCTCGCTCTCTGATTGGCTACATTCTGTACCACGTCACCATCCACACAGACACAGTGAACGAGTCGTCGGCGTTCCTCAGAAATTGGCTCTGAAATATTGAACATGTTCAATGTTCCCGATTGTCGGCTTCGACTCGTTTCAGAGCGGATTATCGGGACAAATCGGCTCGTAAAACACCGCAGACCAAATGATGATTGGACAGGGAAATTTCACGATGAGCAGGGGTTTGCCGTCCGGGGTCGGGAAGAGGCAAAATTGGGACAAAAAAAATTGTTGTGCATACCAGGCTTATTGTATGAATTATCGATGGAAAAACATGTACATATACAATGGGGGAAATAAGTATTGGACACGTCAACTTTTTTCTCATTATATTTATTTCCAAAGATGCCATTCATGTGACATTTCTTCCAGACACTGGTATTAACTCAAATAATCCACGCATGAAAAGAAATCACAAGATTCAAATCCATAAATAGTGATTATGTGGAATTAAGTGCAATAACACAGGAAAAAAGTATTGAACACACTATCTGAGACTCGTTTAATACTTTGTGGAGAAGCCTTTGTTTGCAATGACTGCTTCCAGACGCTTCTTGTATGTATGAACTAATCGCCCACACTGCTCAGGTGTGATTTTTGCCCATTCCTCCGCACAGATTGTCTTCAAATCTTGAATATTCTTTGGTGCCCTCTGGTGAACCCCTATCTTTAGTTCTTTCCACAAATGTTCAATCGGATTTAGGTCAGGTGATTGACTGGGCCATTCTAACACATTGATTTTCTTTTTTTTAAACCATTCGAGAGTCAACTTTGCCGTGTGCTTCGGATCATTGTCCTGTTGAAAGGTCCAGCCACGTCTCATCTTCATCATCCTGGTGGATGGCAGCAGGTTCATCTCAAGAATGTGCCGATAGATGTTTCCATTCATTGCTCCTTCAATTATATGAAGTCTGCCAGTACCCCGAGATGAGAAACAACCCCACGCCATGATGTTTCCACCACCAAACTTCACTGTTGGTATAGTGTTATTTGGGTGATGTGCAGTGCCATTTCTCCTCCAAACATGGTGTGTAGTATGACAGCCAAAAAGTTCAATTTTGGTCTCATCTGACCAGACAACATTCTCCCAGTATTCCACAGGCTTATCCAGATGCTGTTTAGCAAACTGTAAACGAGCTTCAACATGCCTTTTTTTGAGGAACGGAGTCTTGCGGGCTGAACGTCCATAGAGGCCATGGCGGTGGAGTGCATTGCCTATCGTTTTCTCTGTAACACTTGTACCTGCTGCCTCCATGTCTTTCTGGAGCGCTTTCCGGGTGGTCCTTGGCTCTTTGAGAACTCTTCTGACCATCTTTCTGACTCCCTGGTCAGAAATCTTGCGAGGAGCTCCTGTGCGCAGCCTGTTGATGATAAGGTGATGCTTCTTCCACTTGCGGATAATGGCCCCAACGGTGCTTACTGGAATACTCAGATTCTTTGAGATAAGTCTATAACCAGTTCCATTCTGATGCTGAGCAACAATCAGGCTGCAAAGGTCTTGAGAGAGCTCCTTGCTTTTACCCATCATGAGATGTGTCTTGTTTGACTACTTAGTAAAAAAAACAACCTGTTTATAGGGCCATCAATTAGCACTAACCCAGCTGATGTTGGTTTGCACTTATAGGAAGTACAAAGACTAATTACTTTCAGGTTTGAGATGGTATGGTGCCTTTCCTTGCCAAACTATACAGCTTTCCCATGGTGTGTTCAATACTTTTTTCCTGTGTTATTGCACTTAATTCCACATAATCACTATTTATGGATTTGAATCTTGTGATTTCTTTTCATGCGTGGATTATTTGAGTTAATACCAGTGTCTGGAAGAAATGTCACATGAATGGCATCTTTGGAAATAAATATAATGAGAAAAAAGTTGACGTGTCCAATACTTATTTCCCCCATTGTATATATATATATATATATATATATATATATATATATATATATATATATATATATATATATATATATATATATATATATATATAAAGGCTGGATGGATGGACTTGGGGGCGTCACACCCGTGGAGGATGAGAACTGAACTGGATGTCTTGCAGTTTTTCACGATTGCTAAGAGACATTTCTCCAAAGCTTCTCTCCTTTTCTCCAAGCTGTGAACACAAAACACAGTTTTCAAGCTACTTTCACAAAACCTCAGACTCTTCTTATAAAACCAAACTGACCTCAGATCAGTTCAGTCTGCCCAGAACCCACCTGTGTGTCAAACCGAGTCAATCCAGACTAAAGACACGACGGAGCAGTCGCTAAGCACTGCATAGAAACATGAAACACAATGCAACAAAAACACAGACTGTAAGTTCTCTGTAAAAATATATTTATAGAAGTTCCCTACACGCAATCATACTGTATGATATACACACACTCAAACACATATGTATATAACATCTTTGGTTTATAGTACTTTTGTATCTGACAGTTTAATTTTACTCTTTCTCTCTCTGACATTTATACTGCTGTGCTATGAAATGTTCCCGTCTGGATTAGTACGTCTGAGTCTGGTTCATCCATCCCGTTACCCAGCGACTAGACATGAGCAAGGCCAGGAATCAGTTTCTCCAGGAGTTTTACATTCCATACTTGGGCGGTGCATCTTCACTGGTCCCACGATTCGACTCACCTCGATTCTCATCCTCACTTTTCTTTATCACTGCACATTGCTGTCAGATTATTAAAATTATTATATCCCCGTTCATATATTATTTCAGAAATCAGTCTGAATGCCCTGATATTGACAAACATCATCAACATGTAAGCGATGTTATTTTAGTATATATGGCTGCCCTTGATATTTTAGATCCTGTTTATTATTCTTATTTATTTACTCTGCCAATAATTAATAGAACAGAAATACTAATTCAGTCCTCAAAGGGGAAATTAGTTTGTCAAGCAGCTCACATTAAAAGGCACAGCTGCAGTAAAAAATAGTAGCTAAGTAGATAAAAATCCTCAAAGTTGTGCTAACTAGGCTGCATGATTCTGTTAAAATGTGAAACACGATATTTTTGATCAGAAATAAAATCACGATTCTCTGGCATGATTTTTTCACAAAATGTTTTTTGCACTGAACTTTAACAAAAGAAAAAAGACATTTAAATGTTCTTTAGCAGGGGGTCAAAGTCAAACACACAGCAGGTCAAAATGAGACAAACAAGAATAATTGAAATTTCAGTCAAAATCATGGTGATTATCATTTTTCACATAATGGAGCAGCCCTACAGGTAGCGTCGGGCGGACATGACAGCTGATGTAGAAGAAGAACAGCAGAAAAGACTTAAGGACTCGGAGGAAATGCATCCTTGTTTTCTTTGTTTTACAGATAGTTTCACTGGGATCCTTCCAAGACAGTAGCAGGGATTTAAAGTGTGGTTCCGGCTTGATTTTTCCATTACGAATGACAGTACTGGCGCTTGTGACCTAAGTCTCGCAGTGTTTATTTGGAGAGCGTTTTTATCACCACTCAGCAATTGCTCACACTTTGCTGGTGCAGCATACAAGTAGTTCTTATTATTTCCCAGTAACCAGTGACAGCAGTTGCTTGTCGGTGCAGTAATTAGACGGGTCTTGTAAAGGATGTGAAGGTTTTCCCATACCTCAGAGAATCATTTTGGACATTTTTAGCAGCTGTGGCACCATGTTTCACGCTCTTTGGTCTCAATTGTGTTTGGTTTTCAGTAGCAATGTGTTAAAAGTTGCCCTAAATCTGTTGCTGGTGTTTATCTGAGATGGTTTAAGGAAGCTGCAGGTGAATATTTTACCTGTGTGTTCTTGTCTTCTTTTTCTCTGTAAACAGGGGAGGTCTTGCGCGGTGACCGTATTGTAAACACTCTCTACAAAGTTGAAATGAACAACAACAAAAAATGTGAGATGGTGTGCAGCAGAAAAAAGCTCAGCATCAAGGAGAGTCAGCTGATCGCTGAGCGAATCCAGGAGGAGTATTATGTCCACCTGTAAGTATTCCTCCTCACAGTTTCTAGCAGGAGTCTGATGAAAGATGGAGGAAGCTCCTGTTTTTCTTTGTGGTGACTGGAATGTTTTCATCAGACTAACGCAACGCTTCCTTGTCTCATGTCAGCATTGCAGATAACCTTCCAGTTGCCACCAGGTTAGAGTTTTACCCCAACAGGGAAGCAGGAGGAGAGGAGGAGCAAAAGAAGGAGGTGGCTAAAGACATTCAGTTTGAACACGGTTACAGGATGGGCTTCGTCGACAACAAGAAGGTACAAATTACACTGAAAGCTGTTCTGAGCTTTAAAAAGTTCAACATAGCTCAACTTCATCTATTTTTTAAATCAAATCATAAATAATTTACTTTTTATTTGGAAATGAAAACGTTATTCAAAGTGTGTTCTTTTCTAAACGATTTCTTACCTTTTGGTTTTATTTAACTGGTTTAGTCTCTGACCAGACTGGATGGAAGCAGCTGGGAAAACCACTTTTCTACGTTTTCAGGCGTATTGAACAGTCAGCATAATTATCTGCTCCTGTAAAATGTGATGAAAAGAATTTCTTAAAGCAGCAGCCAACAGAGTTTCCTCCTATTCATTGGCTCTCTGATATGAATAAAGCGCGGCGTTCAGACTGTGCAGTTACTTATGTAGGGGTGCAGCCTCAGTCCTGAGAACAGCATTTGTCACATTGATCCACCACCAACTGTTGGGACTGCATGCAGTTCACCGTGTTATATATTGTAGTAGTAAATAGTTCCAGAAAACCACCAGGAAGTTTAGCAGAGCACGTCTGAAAGATGGTTGGTCTGCTACTGAGGCTTCACAGCTCATTGTGGCCATTCTCTGCTCCGAGGAAAAACACTTCCTGCTGGTTGGGTTTTACTGGATTAACCCGTCAGACCTCCCTGTGTGCGTGACATCTGCAGGACAAACCAGAAGCTCAGATTTCTAAAGGATAAAGGTGCATGCATGTTCGGAGAGCACTGATTTTTCTCTTGTCCCATCTTGTTTATCTTCCACAGTTTTATCTGCACAACCACCTGTCCTTCATCCTGTACTTCCACAGGGAGAAGCTGGAGGAGGGGCAGGCCCACAACTACAGGGTGGTACGATTTGAGGTTGTGCCCCAAAGTGTCAAAGTAGAAGGTCGGTAGCACCGTGCTGTCTTTTAATAAAAGCTTTACATTAGCGTGAGTAAAAGTGTCGACTATTAAACTCTTTCTCTTCCTATGAATTCCCAGATCTGAAGGCTGAAGAAACAAAGATGACCTGCACCCTGCCTGAGGCCAGTGGCTCTGCTCCACAGGAGATCGATCCCACGAAAGAGAATGAAGTCCTCTTCACCTACTCTGTCCACTGGGAGGTCAGTCACATGTCTGTTGACTCAAAAGCTCCCAAATTCCCCAACCTCACTAAACATGATGGACAAGTGTAAAATCCAAACATTTCATGCAGGTTTTTTTTCCAAAACGATGCTGAATGATATGGCAGACAGTTGGCCAACTTCATGCACCAACTCGCAATCAATCAATCAATTAGTCTTTATTTATAAAGCAATTTTCATACAAAATTGCAGCACAAAGTGCTTTCCATGGTTAGCATGGTTACCCCCACCCCCACCCCCCGCACATACACACACACATACTTGCACATATTAAAAGACTAATGTGAGGTTGAGCACAGATGAGCCAGGTAAGGAAACACTATCACAGGGAGCCGTCTGCACCGGGAGCCGCCCAGAGGCCATGACCGCCAGGACACCGACCCAGGGCACACGGCCAAGTGAGAGGCAGAGGAGCCACCCAACCAGACTGAAGAACCCGCAGGACAGAACCGCAGCAGCCACAGCCGATGAAAGCCCCCGGTACAGAGAGAGCCCTCCGAGGAAACACTGGAGAAATAACCTGAAAATAATATAAATAGAACAAAAGAATAGAATAAATAAAAATGGGTTAACATAGAAAAATAAATAGGCTAGGGGAATAAAATAAATAAAAATAAAATGAATAAATATTAAGTAAAAGCTAAATTAAAAAGGTGGGTCTTGAGCCTGCTCTTAAAAACATTAACATTCTCTGCAGCCCTGAGCTCCTCCGGCAGGCTGTTCCACAGACGAGGACCATACCACTGGAAAGCTGCTTCTCCGTGAGTATGTGTCCTGACTTTAGGTACAGTCAGGAGGCCAGTACCGGAAGATCTCAGGGGCCGCGAGGGTTCATAAGGTAAAAGCAAATCTGAAAGATAAGAAGGCCCAAGACCATTAAGACATTTAAAAACCAGTAAGAGAACCTTAAAATTGATCCTGAAACACACGGGGAGCCAATGCAGTGACTCCAAACCGGTGTAATGTGGGCCCGCCCTCTGGTCTTCGTCAGCACAGGAGCAGTTGAGTTCTGTAGAAGTTGTAGAGGTGCAATACTCTTTTTGAGAAGACCAGAGAGCAGGGCATTACAGTAGTCAATACGACTGGTGATAAAAGCATGCATCAGCATCTCCGTGTTGGCCCGAGAGAGAATGGGACGGACTCTGGCTATGTTTTTTAGGTGATAAAATCCTATTTTAGTAACATGTTTAATATGTGGAATAAAACCAAGCTCAGAGTCAAAAATAACGCCCAGGTTTTTTACTTGTGATGATGGATTTAATGCAAATGCCTGTAATTTAGCTAAGAGTTTCTCTCTCTGAGCCTCAGGACCAATGATTAAAACTTCAGTTTTGTCCTGGTTAAGCTGTAAAAAGTTTTCTGCCATCCAGGATTTGATATCTAAAATACAGTTGAAAAGGGCATCCATTGGTCTCGTGTCATCAGGAGACATGGAGATGTACAGCTGAGTATCATCAGCATAACTGTGGAAGTTTACTCCATGCCTCCTGATGACGCTGCCAAGAGGGAGCATATACAAATTAAAAAGAACAGGGCCTAAAACTGACCCTTGAGGCACACCACATGCCATTTTATGGATCTTAGAGGAGCATGTATCCAAACTTACCATATAAGTACTGTCTGTGAGATAGGAAGTGAACCAGTTGTGAACAGCACCAGAGAGGCCCACCGGGTGTTTCAGTCTGTTTAAAAGAATAGTGTGGTCTACTGTGTCAAAGGCTGCGCTAAGATCCAGTAGCACCAAGACTGAGAGGTTCTGTGAGTCACAGTTAATCCTAAAATCATTTAAAACCTTCAGGAGAGCAGTCTCTGTGCTGTGGTTCACCCTAAATCCAGACTGATATATCTCAAGGATGTTTCTATTATTTAAAAAATCATTAAGCTGAATAAAAACCAGTTTTTCTAGAATTTTACTTAAAAATGGTAAGTTGGATACAGGTCTATAGTTATTAAGATCATTACAATCCAAATTGCTCTTCTTCAGAAGGGGCCTCACCACCGCCGTTTTAAAGGCCGCAGGGAAAACGCCCATCTGAAGAGAGCAATTTATCATGCATAAAAGCTCGTCTTTAAAAAAATCCATAAAATGATTTAAAAAGTGAAGTGGGAATTGGGTCTAAAAGACATGTGGTGGGTTTTACTGTGGAGAAAACTTTATCAAGGACCTCAGCATTAACCAGGACAAAACTGTCCAGTGTTTCCTCGGGTAAAACCAAGCACTCAGATGTGTTCGTGTTCTGGTTGCATAAAATACCACATCTGATGGCACTGATTTTACCTCTGAAGTGGTCTGCAAACTGCTCACAGAGAGCTTCTGTTGGGGTTCCCTGGGAGCTGTTAAAGTCAGGGTTACATAGGTGATCGATGGTGGAAAAAAGAACCTTGGGATTATTTTTATTGTTACTGATTATTTTTGCAAAGTACACATTTCTTGAGTTCCTTAGTGCGTTATTGTACATTTTAAGTTGCTCACAAAATATCTGATAATTTATTGTCATTTTATTTTTCCTCCATCTCCTTTCTGCCGCCCTGCAATTTCTTTTGAGTTTTTTGACCTCCTCATTCCTCCAGGGAGATATAAGTTTTGGGTAAATCTTTTTTGTCGTGAGTGGAGCAACAGAGTCGAGGCTTGTCTTCAGTTTACTGTTAAAGTGTTCAACAATAAAATCACAGGGTGCAGGTAAAATCACAGGAGGACATTTATCTAAAACCTTGATAAAATTTGCAGCCACTTCAGAGGTTAGATAGCGCTTCCTCACAGTTCGCACCGAGGTCTCCCACTGAATAAAACCGGTGATGTTAAAAACACACAGTAGTGGTCAGAGACAGTCAAGTCAACAACAGAGGACACACTGGCAGAAAGGCCATAGGTAATGACCAAGTCCAGGGTGTGTCCTCTGTTGTGAGTCGGCTGCGTGACATGTTGCGTAAAATCCATACAGTTAAGAATGTTTAAAAATTCTTTTGAAACAGGGTCTAAAGGATTATTTATGTGCAGGTTAAAATCACCGGTTAAAATTATCATGTTGTATGTTGTGTGTATGATTGATAAAAATTCTGAAAACTCATTAATAAAAGCAGCACATTTTTGGGGTGGTCTATAAACAGTGACACATAAAATTGGAGGGCTGCTAAAAACAATGGCATGATATTCAAAAGTGGTAAAATTATTGAATAAAATCTGTTTGGTGGTGAGAGTGTTATTGGTTAAAGATGCTGTGCCACCACCTTTTTCTACCAGTTTTTATATAAAAAGAATAGTTAAAATTTGGTGGGGAGGCCTCAGCTAGAACAACAGGTGCATCCACACCCAACCATGTTTCAGTTAAAAACAGTCTAGTTTGTGGTCTAAAATCAGGTCATTGACAATAAAAGACTTGTTTAACAGAGAGCGTATATTTAAAAGTGCCATGTTGAGTGTGACTGGTGACATTTGAACTGAAAAGGCAGGTACTGGTTGACATTTTGGGAGAGGCCTGAGATTATTGATGTTTACGGTATGATATGGTTTGTAGTGGTGTGGTTGCTCTCTGAATGTGATGAGGACATGAATTGATGAACTGTGTGGAGGAATGTTAGGTCCAAGTCCAGTATTGCGAGCTTTGCTGTTAAAAGTGGAACTGAGTACGTAGGAGCTGGGACCAGGGGGACATCAATCCGTGACGGACAGGTCAGCAGGTGCAGTGGGTTTGGTGTAATGAGTGGGCTGGGTGCAGGAGTGCTGTACACCAAATGCCAAATTGGCGGACAGAAGCCGGCAGCCCCGCGAGTTGAGGTGGAGCCCGTCAGCCCCCAAAAGATGCCTCCGCTCCCAGAAAGCATCAAAGTTGTTAATAAAACCCAGGCTGTGGGAACTACAAGCGGAGGAGAGCCAGGTGTTGAGGCTGAGCAGCCTGCTGAAGCAGCCTATCCCTCTGCCGCAAGTGGGGGTGGGGCCAGAGATAAAAACATTTACCTGACATTATCCAAGCAACCTGAAAAGATGGAGGAAATCCAGCTTTAACAGCTCGGACTGCTGTTTACGGATATCCACGTCGTGGTGCCGGGGGTGTGATCTGGACGGCGATGAAACAGCCAAATCGCGGGGGCGGTTGTCCGGCAGGTGAGAGCTGGTCCGCGGCTGCTCCATGGGCTTGCTTCTCCGTGGAGCCGGAGTAAAGTGCAGCTCCCTGCGGCGAGTTCTGACAGCAGCGTGGGACTGCCCGTCGCGGCTCCGGGAGCAGGATGGTAGCAACGTCACAGACCCCGGTAACACAGCGGGATGGCAAGGGCCAGCGGCCAGAGGAGGAAAATCCACAAGATCCAGGACCTTGAACTTGTTCTCCAGGGATACGCCGTCAGTGAGGGGAGAGCACAAGAGACGGCTCGCCCGGTCCCTTCTGCAGCCGTTGCGGGTCCCGACCTCGGTCCACGGCTCCGGCTGGAGTGGAGTGGAGCTGACCGGAACTCTGGGTCTAGCCCCGAGTTGGAACCAGCGGTTCTCGTCAATGGCAGGAGCACCAGCAACGCAGGCATCTGTTGTGTTTGTGTGCCTGGATGAACTATTGGTGGGAGCCTGGGACACATCACCTGGATAGGGCGCTGTGTCGGCTAGCTGAGCACTAGTAGCAGTGGCTTTAGTTTGGCCGAGGAGGATTGTATCCAGTTCGTGTTCAGCCTCCTGGATTTGGTAAAGAGTGGAAATTCTCTGTTCCAGCTCGATCACCTTCTGGCTCAAGTTGATGCAGCTTTCACAACTGGATGTCGAGGTAAGTGGAGCCATGACTCACCGGTAACCAGGAAGCTCCCCTGTTGTGTGTTGGTGGGGGTGAGGACCCAGTTGCAGGCGGATCAGGCAGGACACATCAGGCAATAACACAAAGAAAACGAGGTGTTTTGCTGCTCCATGTCAGATATGAGCTCATCCTGATTTCAATGTCTGCAGCATGTTTGGAAATGTTGGGACGGGAAAACAAAAGCTGGAGGAACGTGTTGCATCTAATTACGTCAGCAGCGGGTCAGAGGCAGAGATGGGCAGCGGTTCAGCAACAGATCAAATAAAGATTTGAGAACCTGGGGACAACTCTCTGAGCAAAGAACAGGGCTGAAAATCCATTTTGGCTGCTCGAGGTCTTCAGGTCCTACGGCCTCAGACGTGATTCAGGTGTGGAAATCACTGCTTGGACTCAGGACCATTTCCAGAAATCACCGTCCGTGAACACAGTTCACTGTCCTGTCAATGCTTTGTCATGCAAACAGAACATCTGGTCCAAGGTTCATTTAAAATGAAGGCAAAGTGGAAAACGTCTGTAGTCAGATTCTTTCTTTTTGGAAATCATGGACGTTGTGTCTCCTGGACTAAAGAGGGCCCATCCCATTATCAGCCCTCAGATCTTGTGGTACTGCATGTGGTCGTGTTAGTGGCAACTTGCACATCTGGAAGCTGGCGCCATCAGTGTGAAATGGAATGTGCAGGTTTTACAGAAACATGCATCTCCTCCTCAGCACGACCTGAATGATAAACAGACTCTACCTGTGGCAGGAAAGCCGGTCAGCTGATCACCGATCGTCACGTCATGATTCAAGGAGCAACAAAAGGAGGAGGAGGAGGCCGGCATGCAGCCCAGAGGCAGAGAGCAACTGGAGCGGCAACGTCTGCACGAAACTGTGTAAAGTAGGAAAAAAAGTGGGTGTTGGACCCTCTCACCATGAAAAGGGCCCCCATGGGTGCAACACCCCCCGGGATGGGCACATAGCCCACCGTAGACTATCTCAGCTAGATGCATTTCACCCTAATCCCTTTGTTTGCGTGGTTACCAGCGTTAGATGCTGGCTCAGGGTGCGGGGTGTTCCGCATTAACAACATTTAGTGCATCAGGCTAACGCTACCTTTTCTGAGCTGGGCAGGTGTCTCTGAGCGCAG
This sequence comes from Melanotaenia boesemani, assembly GCF_017639745.1. Lineage (NCBI taxonomy): Eukaryota > Metazoa > Chordata > Actinopteri > Atheriniformes > Melanotaeniidae > Melanotaenia > Melanotaenia boesemani. The sequence continues at coordinate 35,499,278 of NC_055694.1, read as the reverse complement.
CATATCATGCTAACCTTTGTAACTCCAGATGTCAACCATCTTCTCTGAACCAAATATCTCTCTGCTTCGGGTTTCCTTTTGACAGGCCTCGTGCGTTGTTCGTGGAGAGGAGGAGCGGGCCAATCAGCTGTCAGTGTGTGCACAGCTTGATCCACATTGAGCGGTTGAGTCATCAGTAAAGCTAATTTAATGTACATAGTAATGTAGGTAGTTCGTTTCTAAAAGTAGCTGGAATCTGTGGTGCTGCGCCACACGTGGGTCTGCGAGAAATCCTGCTGTACTTGGTTCACTTTAATCAGACTGAAATCTGTGACTGTAGGAGGACTGGAGTCTGCCACTTTGGTCCGAATCAGAGTTTGTTTGCAACCGAAGCGACTTTCCCAGCAAACAGACTGGGACTGGAAAGGCGGGTGTGAATGGGTCCAAGGTGTTGAGCTGATCTGTCTGCAGTCCAGACGTTTCACCGGAGCACCCTGAAACATAAAACACAACAAAGGCCACTACAGGACGGCGGAGAAGCTACGGACCTACATTAGACCAGAATGGGACAACTTTCCGCTCCCAAAGGTGGAGCAGCTGGTCACATGGGTTTCCAGATGTTTACTGTTGCTAGGAGAACAGGACGCTACCCAGTCAGATATGGGTCTGTCACATGTGGCTGCCATCAAATTCAGTATGAGCTAAAATTTTTATTAAAACATGTCAGACTTAAAACCACTGCATTTAGTTTTCATGACCTCTTCACACGGCTGGATGTTAGGTTTGTTTATGAAGTTACAGACGTTTGATCTTCTGTCTCCCGTGTGCAGGAAAGCGAAGTGAAGTGGGCTTCTCGCTGGGACACGTACCTGACCATGAGTGACGTGCAGATTCACTGGTTCTCCATAGTCAACTCTGTGGTGGTGGTCTTCTTCCTGTCTGGTACGTGCACGCCCACGAGGCTTGGCCCGCTTCAGAACCCTGGTTGCTAATGTTTTACTCTGTAAAATGCTGTGAGTGCAGCGTAACTCAAATTTAATTCCTTTAGACTTTGAGCATCTTTCAGTTACCGGTCGTTGCCATGGTGACGGCTAGTTCCTCTTCAGTTTCCGGTTTGAACATGTCTGGCTGCTTTGCACTAAAATGAAAACTTTGCGTTGCGTGGCATCCAGCAGTTTTACAGTTTGACATCTTGAGGATAACTACAATAAGTTCATATTGTTTTTAGCTTTATTTAATTTAAATGTTAAAATTTAATGATGCCATGTCCATCTGTAGATTATAAAAAACCTGTATTCTGATTATAAAAAAATATGTTGACTCTTCTCGTTCACTGGTGTTTGTCTTGCAGGTATTCTGAGCATGATCATCATCCGGACCTTGAGGAAGGATATTGCTAACTACAACAGAGAGGATGACATTGTAAGAAAAACCTGACTGGAATCTTTGGGGAAAGGCTGTTGATGTCTTCCTGAATTTACATGCAGTGTATCAGAATGAATGTATAAGTAAATCAACCCTGACCTCATGATGATCAGTATATCTCATCCACATGAGCATGTCCTCCTCCTTTCCTATCAGGAGGATACCATGGAGGAGTCCGGATGGAAGAACGTGCACGGAGACGTCTTCAGACCGCCTCAGTACCCCATGATCCTCAGTTCTCTGCTGGGCTCAGGGATCCAGCTCTTCTGCATGATCCTCATCGTCATCTGTGAGTTCATCTCTCCTGATTCGCATGACTTCAGATTGTTGGAACAAGATGAGACACGAGGTTGAAGTGAAGGTTCTGGCGGGGCCTCGGAGCGCGTCCTGCTCTCCTGACTTGCATTATAAAAATAATTCAGTTGTGGGTTTGGCTGGTTCTTCTTCTGTTTTAATAAACACATTTATTGTTAAACAGCTAATTTAACTGATCCTCAGAAACCTCTGAAATCAGGTCGATGCTGAGCATGAATGATTTCAGCTGGTTTCTCTATGCAGCACCACCTTCGTCTAACAAGCAGGTTAAAAAGTGGAATCATTAGATATATTACCATCATTTATCTCTATTTCTTTTAACCTCTAACATCTTAATTAACTTAACATTTCAGTATCTATTAACTAAAAGTGTCCTTATTTTCCTCTAAGATGTGCAGGAGTATAGTAAAGTAATAAAGTACATAAAGTACCAAACACAGGAAATACTGAAGTAAAGTTTAGTCATTTGCAGCCAGAGACCTGAGAACAGATGAGAGTAGGTGGACTCTGATCCGGTCCTGCTCCAGACATGCAGAGTTTCCTGGAGATGTTTCAGTGAGTCCGTCAGGCTACGGCTCTGTGGAAGGGACAAATTTTCTGGTGGAGTTTCATCCTCCCTGGTGCCAGCTGCTGATCTGTCCAGTGATAACTGACAGCTGCACACAGGCTGCTTCCTAGTCGTCTTTTATTTAGCTGGAGCCTGGAAACTGGAGAAGAGGGTTCATCTGTTCCATGCAGTCTGTTTTAATAGTGAATTATGTTGAACGAAAAGCACGTTTATACTGCTGTTTCTTCCTGTTCCCAGTATTTCTGCTAATATCCTTGAAGAAAAGCAAGTGCTGTGTGACATGCCCACAGACGAGTGTTTTGTTGTGTTTCAGTTGTTGCCATGTTGGGCATGTTGTCCCCATCCAGCAGAGGAGCTCTGATGACTACTGCTTGTTTCCTCTTCATGTTTATGGGGTAGGATATTCATCCACTATAATTCCCATCAAGAAAATACCAGAAATGTTTTAAAAAAGTGGAACATTTTTCTCCTCCAGTGTGTTTGGTGGCTACTTTGCTGGCAGACTGTACCGCACACTGAAAGGCCATCGGTGGAGGAAAGGAGCGTTTTGTGTGAGTCAGACCTCCATGTTGGGATGGGAAGCTCCTTCCCATCATTCCAGAGTTGATTTTTTTATGCTGCTGTATGTAATGCTTGTTCAGAGCTAGCAGTCAGCTTAAATCTGAGTTTGTACTGGATTTGTTTCCCCTGTAGACGGCGACTTTGTATCCTGCAGTAGTTTTTGGGGTCTGCTTCATTCTGAACTGTTTCATCTGGGGGGAACACTCCTCTGGGGCGGTAAGTTCCACATCTGACCTACACACAGCTCCCACTGCTGCATACAATACACATTCATCCGAGGTTACAGCGTTCCTATGCAGTTTGGAAAAAACTGGACTTTTATCTCGCTATTGTCTGGGTCTGGATAAGTATGAACAAAGAAAAAGCTTTGAAAAAGGTTTACCTTACGTTAGCCATGCTGAGACCTGTGCTGTACCGTCACACACTGACAGGTTAGTTACGATTTCATTGACCAGCAGCATCCTCCACAGAAAGAACTTTTCCACCAAACCACCAGGGACGGATCAGAGCCAAATGTCAGGGAAGCTGAGCAGAGACCTGAAGCCCATCGTGGATGATTCTTAGCCTCATATGCTCATTTTAATAAGACATCATCATCTTATTTCCTTGCTGTCTTGCTCCAGGTTCCTTTCACTACGATGCTAGCCCTGCTGTGCATGTGGTTCGGTATCTCCTTGCCTCTGGTCTACCTGGGATATTACTTCGGCTTCCGGAAACAGCCGTATGATAACCCGGTGCGCACCAACCAGATCCCACGGCAGGTTCCAGAGCAGCGCTGGTACATGAACAAGTTTGTTGGGTGAGTTTTTACCAGCCTCTGCTCTGATTGATCCTCTGGATGGCGGTTCACGGTGTGTGATGCGTGGTGTTTTCTTCACCTCCACCAGAATTCTCATGGCTGGCATTTTACCATTTGGTGCCATGTTCATCGAGCTCTTCTTCATTTTCAGTGTAAGTACAGCCGAGCTGCTCATCTGTAGGGCTGGAAAATAAACTTTTTAACTATTTAGTTTGCGTTTTTACAGAATTCCTAATGCCCACATCAATGTGTGTGTGTTGCCACTAACAGGCCATCTGGGAGAATCAGTTTTATTACCTGTTTGGTTTCCTGTTCCTGGTCTTCATCATCCTGGTAGTGTCCTGCTCTCAGATCAGCATCGTGATGGTTTATTTCCAGCTGTGTGCGGAGGTGAGGACGTCCAGGCTCCAGCAGGGCATCACATGACCAGCAAATCTTTCTGCTGTATGCTAGATCTAGCTGGCACAGTATATACTGCTAACACATTGGGCCTAATATGAGACATGAAACATGTTCATGGGAGCACAAAATCCATTCCACACTAAGGTTTGTGAATATAATTATTTGTATGATGCATGAAGTGGGCAGCTTGCAGTTTAAACACCAACCTTTCCTAACAAGGAAATTGTGAGCTATCTCAACCAGAGGAAGCGGAAATGACACATTATTTCCAACATAAAAGCAAAGTTAAAACAAAGAGACACCCTAACATAATAAAAACCCAATGATGCTCAAACTGAACAAAGTTTTATTTTCTATTTATTTACTTTCTCATTAAAGCTTTACCTAACCAGATTAAAATCTGTTTGAGACTGAGATCTCTTCTATAAGGCGGCGTCCTGGCCAAGAAGACAGCAGCACAGGCGATGGTGAAAAATTAATTGGTTTTAAAATCCATTAAAAGCCAAGGTAAAAAAAACGAGTTTTCAGACAGTAGCTGAACCACCATGAAGATGTCATCATTAAATGTCATCTGCAGCACAATGACAGGGAATCTGAAAGCAGATGTGTCGTGGCAAAGCAGTGCTGATAATAACACGGCAGGTGGTGTAGCTGTAACACGCCGGGGTCACGGATCAGCTGTCTCAGTGAGATGTTGCAGCTGGACCACAGCACCACTGACGGTTGTGCTCTGTTTTAACACTGATATATAGAGAATGTCTAAGTGATGTCACCGCTGCTTTCTCAGCCATTTTGGGGGAACTGGGCTGCTGTTTCCATCTGAGTTTCTGCTCATGTCTCAATCATGTTGCGTTTGGCTGAAGTTTTATCTGTGTCACACATGCATGTGTCCTATGTTCTCCTCCCTGTCAGGACTACCGCTGGTGGTGGAGAACCTTCCTGGTGTCGGGAGGCTCTGCGTTCTATGTCCTTGTTTATGCCATCTTCTACTTTGTCAACAAGGTAAGAACCCCATCATATTCCTCTCTGGCTGCCCAGCAGGAACCATCTTCCACTGACCCACATCCACCAGGGTAGCATTCGTCCCAAGGTAACATTCATCCTAGGGTAGCATTCATCCCAGGGTAGCATTCATCCCAGGGTAGCATTTATCCCAGGGTAGCATTTATCCCAGGGTAGCATTCATCCCAGGATAGCATTTATCCCAGGGTAGCATTTATCCCAGGATAGCATTCAGTCCCAGGATAGCATTCAGTCCCAGGATAGCATTCATCCCAAAATAGCATTCATCCCAGGATAGCATTTATCCCAGGGTAGCATTCAGTCCCAGGATAGCATTCAGTCCCAGGATAGCATTCAGTCCCAGGGTAGCATTCAGTCCCAGGATAGCATTCATCCCAGGATAGCATTTATCCCAGGGTAGCATTCAGTCCCAGAATAGCATTTATCCCAGGATAGCATTTATCCCAGGGTTGCATTCATCCCAGGGTAGCATTTATCCCAGGGTAGCATTCATCCCAGGATAGCATTTATCCCAGGATATCATTTATCCCAGGGTAGCATTCATCCCAGGGTAGCATTTATCCCAGATTAGCATTCATCCCAGGATAGCATTTATCCCAGGATAGCATTTATCCCAGGGTAGCATTCTTCCCAAGGTAACATTCATCCCAGGATAGCATTCATCCCAGGATAGCATTTATCCCAGGGTAGCATTCATCCAAGGATAGCATTTATCCCAGGGTAGCATTCAGTCCCAGGATAGCATTCATCCCAGGATAGCATTTATCCCAGGGTAGCATTCAGTCCCAGAATAGCATTTATCCCAGATTAGCATTTATCCCAGGGTAGCATTCATCCCAGTATAGCATTTATCCCAGGGTAACATTAATCCCAGGATAGCATTTATCCCAGGGTAGCATTCGTCCCAAGGTAACATTCATCCCAGGGTAGCATTCATCCCAGGATAGCATTTATCCCAGGATAGCATTTATCCCAGGGTTGCATTCATCCCAGGGTAGCATTTATCCCAGGGTAGCATTCATCCCAGGATAGCATTCGTCCCAGGGTAGCATTCATCCCAGGATAGCATTTATCCAAGGATAGCATTTATCCCAGGGTAGCATTCATCCCAGGGTAGTATTCGTCCCAAGGTAACATTCATCCCAGGATAGCATTCGTCCCAGGGTAGCATTCATCCCAGGATAGCATTTATCCAAGGATAGCATTTATCCCAGGGTAGCATTCATCCCAGGATAGCATTTATGCCAGGGTAGCATTCGTCCCAAGGTAACATTCATCCTAGGGTAGCTTTCATCCCAGGATAGCATTCATCCCAGGGTAGCATTCATCCCAGGGTAGCATTCATCCCAGGATAGCATTTATCCCAGGGTAGCATTCGTCCCAGGATAGCATTCATCCCAGGGTACCATTCATCCCAGGATAGCATTTATCCCAGGGTAGCATTCAGTTCCAGGTTAGCACTCATCCCAGGATAGCATTCATCCTAGGGTAGCATTCAGTCCCAGGATACCATTTATCCCAGGGTAGCATTCAATCCAGGATAGCATTTATCCCAGGATAGCATTTATCCCAGGGTAGCATTCGTCCCAAGGTAACATTCATCCTAGGGTAGCATTCATCCCAGGATAGCATTTATCCCAGGGTAGCATTCAGTCCCAGGATAGCATTTATCCCAGGGTAGCATTCAGTCCCAGGATAGCATTTATCCCAGGGTAGCATTCATCCCAGGATAGCATTTATCCCAGGGTAGCATTCATCCCAGGATAGCATTCAGTCCCAGGATAGCATTCAGTCCCAGGATAGCATTTATCCCAGGATAGCATTCGTCCCAGGATAGCATTTATCCCAGGGAAGCATTCATGCCAGGATAGCATTTATCCAAGGATATCATTTATCCCAGGGTAGCATTCATCCCAGGGTAGCATTTATCCCAGATTAGCATTTATCCCAGGGTAGCATTCATCCCAGGATAGCATTTATCCCAGAATAGCATTTATCCCAGGGTAACATTAATCCCAGGATAGCATTCATCCCAGGATAGCATTTATCCCAGGGTAGCATTCGTCCCAAGGTAACATTCATCCCAGGGTAGCATTCATCCCAGGATAGCATTTATCCCAGGATAGCATTTATCCCAGGATAGCATTTATCCCAGGGTAGCATTTCTCACAGGATAGCATTTATCCCAGGGTTGCATTCATCCCAGGGTAGCATTTATCCCAGGGTAGCATTCATCCCAGGATAGCATTCGTCCCAGGGTAGCATTCATCCCAGGATAGCATTTATCCAAGGATAGCATTTATCCCAGGGTAGCATTCATCCCAGGGTAGCATTCAGTCCCAGGATAGCATTCATCCCAGGATAGCATTCATCCCAGGGTAGAATTCAGTCCCAGGATAGCATTCATCCCAGGATAGCATTCATCACAGGATAGCATTCATCCTAGGGTAGCATTCAGTCCCAGGATAGCATTTATCCCAGGGTAGCAATCATCCCAGGGTACCATTTATCCCAGGGTAGCATTCGTCCCAAGGTAACATTCATCCCAGGGTAGCATTCATCCCAGGATAGCATTCATCCCAGGATAGCATTTATCCCAGGGTAGCATTCGTCCCAAGGTTACATTCATCCCAGGATAGCATTCATCCCAGGGTAGCATTCATCCCAGGAAAGCATTTATCCCAGGGTAGCATTTCTCCCAAGGTAACATTCATCCTAGGGTAGCATTCATCCCAGGATAGCATTCATCCCAGGGTAGCATTCGTCCCAAGGTAACATTCGTCCCAGGGTAGCATTCGTCCCAGGATAGCATTTATCCCAGGGTAGCATTCATCCCAGGGTAGCGTTCATCCCAGGATAGCATTTATCCCAGGGTAGCATTCGTACCAAGTAAACATTCATCCCAGGATAGCATTTATCCCAGGGTGGCATTTATCCCAGGATAGCATTTATCCCAGGGTGACATTCATACCAAGTAAACATTCATCCCAGGATAGCATTTATCCCAGGGTAGCATTTATCCCAGGATAGCATTTATCCCAGGATAGCATTCATCCCAGGATAGTATTAATCCCAGGATAGCATTTATCCCAGGGTAGCATTCATCCCAGGATAGCATTTATCCCAGGGTAGCATTCGTCCCAAGGTAACATTCATCCTAGGGAAGCATTCATCCCAGGATAGCATTTATCCCAGGGTAGCAATCATCCCAGGGTACCATTTATCCCAGGGTAGCATTCGTCCCAAGGTAACATTCATCCCAGGGTAGCATTCATCCCAGGATAGCATTCATCCCAGGATAGCATTTATCCCAGGGTAGCATTTATCCCAGGGTAGCATTCGTCCCAAGGTAACATTCATCCCAGGATAGCATTCATGCCAGGGTAGCATTCATCCCAGGATAGCATTTATCCAAGGATAGCATTTATCCCAGGGTAGCATTCATCCCAGGATAGCATTTATCCCAGGGTAGCATTCGTACCAAGTAAACATTCATCCCAGGATAGCATTTATCCCAGGGTGGCATTTATCCCAGGATAGCATTTATCCCAGGGTGACATTCATACCAAGTAAACATTCATCCCAGGATAGCATTTGTCCCAGGGTAGCATTTATCCCAGGATAGCATTCTTCCCAGGGTAGCATTTATCCCAGGGTAGCATTCATCCCAGGGTAGCATTCATCCCAGGACAGCATTTATCCCAGGGTAGCATTCGTCCCAAGGTAACATTCATCCTAGGGTAGCATTCATCCCAGGATAGCATTTATCCCAGGGTGGCATTCAGTCCCAGGATAGCATTTATCCCAGGATAGCATTTTTCCCAGGGTAGCATTCATCCCAGGATAGCATTTATCCCAGGCTAGCATTCATCCCAGGATAGCATTCATCCCAGGATAGCATTCATCCCAGGATAGCATTTATCGCTGGGTAGCATTCGTCCCAAGGTAACATTCGTCCCAGGATAGCATTTATCCCAGGATGGCATTCATGCCAGGATAGCATTTATCCCAGGGTAGCATTCATCCCAGAATAGCATTTATCCCAGGGTGACATTCATACCAAGTAAACATTCCTCCCAGTATAGCATTCATCCCAGGGTAGCATTTATCCCAGGATAGCATTTATCCCAGGGTAGCATTCATCCCAGGGTAGCATTCATCCCAGGACAGCATTTATCCTAGGGTAGCATTCGTCCCAAGGTAACATTCATCCTAGGGTAGCATTCATCCCAGGATAGCATTTATCCCAGGGTAGCATTCAGTCCCAGGATAGCATTTATCCCAGGATAGCATTTATCCCAGGATAGCATTTATTCCAGGGTAGCATTCATCCCAGGATAGCATTTATCCCAGGGTAGCATTCATCCCAGGGTAGCATTCATCCCAGGGTAGCATTCATCCCAGGGTAGCATTCATCCCAGGATAGCATTTATCCCAGGTAAGCATTTATCGCTGGGTAGCATTCGTCCCAAGGTAACATTCGTCCCAAGGTAACATTCGTCCCAGGATAGCATTTATCCCAGGATGGCATTCATGCCAGGATAGCATTTATCCCAGGGTAGCATTCATCCCAGAATAGCATTTATCCCAGGGTGACATTCATACCAAGTAAACATTCCTCCCAGGATAGCATTCATCCCAGGGTAGCATTTATCGCTGGGTAGCATTCGTCCCAAGGTAACATTCGTCCCAAGGTAACATTCGTCCCAGGATAGCATTTATCGCGGGATGGCATTCATGCCAGGATAGCATTTATCCCAGGGTAGCATTCATCCCAGAATAGCATTTATCCCAGGGTGACATTCATACCAAGTAAACATTCCTCCCAGGATAGCATTTATCCCAGGATAGCATTTATACCAGGATAGAATTTATCCCAGGGTAGCATTCATCCCAGGGTAGCATTAATCCCAGGGTAGCATTCATCCCAGGATAGCATTTATCCCAGGGTAGCATTTATCCCAGGGTAATATTTGTCCCATGTTTGCATTCATCCCAGGTTTGGGGACAGAATATAACGTAACACGGTTCTGAATGCCGTCTTTACTCTGTACAGGAGGCAAGTCAAAGGTTATTTCTCCAACACATTAAAAATCAAGTGTTTTACAAAGATAACAAATATAGAAAAGCAGCCCCCACTCAGGCATACCTACAGAGCAGATCTCCTACAGGGACTAAAATCCAGGGAGAATAAAAAAGTTTCCATCTGTCTCAGTCAGTGTGGAAATGAACCAGGTATCTAGTTTGAGAAAAACTATTTAACTTTGAAGTTGGTCAGAAATCTATAGAAACTTGAGTCTGTCAGGACAAAGAATCCAGTTATTGTGAGGTGGAGGTGGTTTCCTACCTGAGGCATCTGTGCAGGTGAAGAGACGCTTGTATACCAACAACTGTGATCAGACACCAGGCTCATCTGAGGAAGAGGCATCATATTAACTTGAGGCATGAAACAGGCAGTTTATGTCCTGCAGCAGCCTGCAGGACGGGACGGGGGTATCGCTCGCTGTCAGCGGTAGAGACTCAACTGTCACACACCGAGACAAACCTCCCTAAAGTTGCTAACAGCCTTCATCTGATGTCTGATCCTTAGCCTGATGGATGGAGGGGTTTTTTTCATCTGTGTTATTTTAGGGTGTTAATGATGCAAATCAGGATCATAATTATGTTTACTCTTTCATTTCCTTCCAGCATTACGTCTCCGTCTACTCGTATTTCTGATCTCTTGCTGCGTCACTTTTGTAAAAACCAATTATATAAGAAAAGTTGCTCCAAAGGATTTTAAGTGCATATATATGCCTATCTTTAAAAGTAAACCAGGTCTGACGAAACTTTCACTACTTGAAGTCACTCTGGTTGTTACCCTGCAGGCTGCATTTAAAGCTCAAGAGTGACTTCACTGAACTGGCTTCAAGTTTCTGATCAGTGAGATCCGCCTGCAGAAAGGAACAGAGACAACTAGAGTTTAAACTAACTCGAACTGTATGTAGCCCGTACTGGACTGAAAGGAGTTGAGTCACATTTTCCCTCCTTTTGGTGAGCAGCAGATGCAGAAGGTCCGCCTCTAGAAGACTTTAAGTCCTCCCGTCTTTGTTTCTGCAGCTTTAAATTGACCTCAGTTAACTGACTGTCCTCTCTGGTTTTCCCAGCTGGACATCGTGGAGTTCATCCCCTCCCTCCTGTACTTTGGTTACACCACCCTGATGGTGCTGTCCTTCTGGCTGCTAACGGGCACGATTGGCTTCTACGCCGCCTACATGTTCATCAGGAAAATCTATGCTGCCGTCAAGATCGACTGAGTCATGGCTGCTGCTGCTGTTCTCTTTGGTTTTTCTTTTTCTTTTTTTTGTTAGTTTTTCTCACTTTTTTTAATAAGTGTATTTTTTATTCTTCGTGTCCAGCAAGCACTGACTTGCATGCAGAGAAGGAGGGGGTGCATTTTACAGTGCAACAGCCCCACCTACTGGCCTCCTGGTGGAACTACAGCAAGGCTGCAGCCATGACACTGCTGTTTCTCTCCGTCAGGACAGAGGGATTTGTCCTCTCATGGGACAGTTTGTCTTCTGCCGCCTCAATCACAGCGGGCCAAAACTCGTCAGATGATGGTTTCACCACATATTTGGTTTTGGGGGTTTTGTTCTCTTTTTCCATCCATGTCCTGAGTCTAACTTATCCTGGTCTTTTGTTTTATTTTTTGTTACTGCAGGATTTCTATGAAACGTCTTTCCATCCTGCCATGAGAAGCTGTTTTCTTCTAATTTTCTCACATGAGTGGTGTCTTTCAGCTGATTCTGTCCTCAGATTTGACCTGGTTTCAGTTCAGAGACTTTGTTATGTTGAACTGATGGAAATAATTCTGGGTTTTTACATTGTGAAACAAGGAAAGGAAAAATTAAATGTTCTTTTATTTTTATTTCACTTTCCATGTCCTGGTTTGACCGAGTTCCAGCTATAATCAGAATACTTACTCCTCCTTCCAAACCAATGGATCTCTTATTCTTTTAAAGTGTGAGTCCATTACTGTAAAAAATACAGAGTTGAATATTTGGACCAAAGGCCCCACAGCAGTGGACGAGTGGGTGCAGGCACCAGACACATGACCTGAAAGACGAACTCCCCATCCCAAACACACCTGCTGGTGAGCAGCAGTGAGTTAGCAGGGTTGGCCTGCTGAACTATGCAGTAATGAAGAGTTTTAAGGGTTAAATTGGAGGGAAATTTCTGTTTAATCTGTATGATATGGTTTTATGTATGATCAGCTAACTTGAAAAGTGTGCTGCAGCCTGTGGTGGGAATCTTCATTTTCTCTGTTTTCTGGAGAGCGAGCAGACATTTTCTGCTTCGGCCGTTCATTCGTGCACGCTTTGGAAATGCGATGGAGAGAAGCAGCGAGGAAGGAGGACTCGATGGGAAGTGTTGATCAGAACCACGCATCCACATAAGGAAAGAACACACGCTCCTCCACTGCAGCGTCTCATCCGACCATCTGACGCCGTCACTGGCCAGATGCTGGAGGTCTCTGCAGGAACTCCGCTCTCCTCAACATGTCGGGGAAAGTTTCAGGATTGCTGCGCATGTCTGAAAACAGCTTTTTCCCTGACTTGAGTCCCTGGCTGCAGAGCACCGATGTGTCGCCCACATCGTTCTAAGATCTGTGCAGTCGCGGCGCCGTGTTTGCACGAGTTGCACGTTTCGCCCCACTTTTCAAACTGTGAAATAAATTCAGAAACATGGCTTCTTCAAGGATCCCGTAGAGTTTTCCAGCTGCTACCTGTCTGTCATTTTGTGAAACTCGCTAAAGGCAGTAATGAGTGTGAACCAAACGTAGCTCGGTCCGATTACAAGCAGCTCCAAGGTGCAGTAATTAAATCTAAAAACAGAAAATGTGTTTTTGAGGTGTTGAAGTCAGGATTGTTGACCATGTAAGATGGTGTTTATGATTCATATGTTAAACTGTGGAGCTGCTACAAAGTACAAATGTCCATGTGGTGCAGACTGCCTAGCTTGTCCCCCGTTAGCATTCTTTCTGCTAATGCCACTAACAAGCCTCCCACAGAGGCTTTTTATAGAAGTCCTTAAAGCTCAGCTCAGAAAACTGTCATTCCTTCAGCTTTCTGATGAAATCATGTTTGCATGATGGAGGCCAGCAGCTGTTCAGAGACGAAGATGTGCAATGTGACCAGACATGTTCTGACAACTTATCTGCAGCCTTGGACCCGATATCAGGGATAAATGTTGGCTTTTGTTCCGTTAAAGCTACAGAATTGTGAGCTAAGTCATCAGACATCAACACAGCAAGAAGGAACATCACAAAATGTCAAACTAACCCATTTTGGCCAAAACATTCAGTCTGTTTCCACGGTGCCCCTCAAAATCAAGCCCGTTCTGGAAAACATGTTAAAGATCCTTTAAACAAATACAATCTTCTTTCAGCCATTATGCTGGTCTTTGTTGCAGGTACATTTTTTCTCAGTCTTTCGCAGTTTTAAATCAACTTCACTTGATACCCTTCTTTCAGGGTTTTTATAAACAAGGCCGTTGTTTCTTTTTTCCTGCACATCGGCACAGGTGATGCAGGTGATGCATGCGTACAGTTGCTCACATCCACCCTCAGATCCGGAACGGATTGAACGACTGTTGCTGCTCTGCAACAGTTACTCTGAATGAGCTGCTTGAGGACAGAAGACACATGACCCTCTCACCCCTCTGCACGGTAAAGCCTCAAGCAAGCTTGTGTTTCACTGATTTATTCCGTCTTCACCCCACTGAAGCACCTGTGGCCCTTCCGTTACTTTCCAACACTTCCTGCAGACTCTTCTCTTCTGCTGCTGAAGTGCACACGCCAGAGACTTTATTTTAGGACCTGAAGAGGCCCAAGTCATGTGTGCTCTTGTATGAAGGAAGGTTTTACAGTGTAAATAAACCAGCTTTGTATGTGTTGCGTTTTGCTGTTTGTGGCTCTCTGTAATGATTTCTGTCATTGTTTCAGCCAAAAGCATGATGACTTCCACAGGAACTTGTTTCTGTTACTTCATCCTTGTTTCTTTTACAGAATGTCGAATTACCAAATGTACAATGACACAAATAAAGTGAGAAGTTGAATATGAAAGTTTTTTCCTGCATGGTTTTCCCCCACGCCCTGACGTGCAGCCTAATGTCAGTGGATCGGTCTGGTTTAGCATCCAGTCCGATTGTTGTGCGGGTTCTTTTGCTGACATGCAGAGGCTGAATCCTAAATCTGACATTCCCTCTATCATCACAGAGTTTATGATGTTTCATCATCTACTGGATGGATTGAGTGAAATGTTAGACATTTGTGTTCCCTTCTGGATGAGCTCTTGGCACTGACGTTTAAATTCTGACTTTTCATTATCAGCTCTTCCATTTGAGGATCCTGTCCACTTAAGATGAGATTACTGATCCCTCAGCAGGGAAATTTACATGCTACAGCAGCAAGAATGCAAAGGACAGTTCCAGTGAAAAGAGCACTGGACACACGTTTTCAGCAGTACTGTGTTGGACAGTCGGTACTTCAACTTTAATGACCCCACAGTGGATTAAGTAATTATCCCTTTTTATATAAAATGCAATCAATTGCTAACCAAATGGTAGGTCTTGCATACATACACTGCCGTTCAAAAGTTTGGGGTCATTTTGCCATGGGATTCAATAGGGAAGTGACCCTAAACTTTTGAACGGTAGTGTACCTAACAAACTATCTCAGTTACAGTTACTTCCACCAGTTTATGCAGAACATTGCAAATAACAGAAGGTCTGAAATCTGGGCACTGTTGTTCATCTTTGGTTTAAGGCAAGCAAAACACATCCTCATCCCTCAAAAATGGTTTTCTAACTACACCTGCAATAGTTATCTGGATGTGTAGCTCATCTGACAATTAGCTAGCTAACTGTTCTGGCCAAGGGAAGACAAACAACTCGTCTTGCTTCCTGACCAGTTAAAAATTCCAGGTGAAACCTTTATTCATTGCATAGTAGGAAGTGCTGAGGAGAAAATTAGATCAGGATGATTAATGGAAGTCAGAACCATGAACCCATGGAGGTCTGGATTCAGATCCCAGTCTGATAAAGCTTCTGTGGAAATTCCTCCAGACGATTAGAATGAGGTTCGGCAGTGGGCGTGGCCTCCACCTGCCTGTACGAACTCCCTACATCTGGGCTCCTGATGAGACCATGGATGTTCTCCTGAGGGATCCCCTCCCAGACCTGGATCAGTACACCAATTAACCCCTGGACAGTCTGTGGTGGCCGTAGTGGCAGTGGATGGAAGGAGACGCGATGTCCCAGAGGTGCTGATGGTGGAAATGATGTTGGAAACAATAATGGACATGATAGTAGACATGTTGATAGACATGATGTTGCCCATTATAATAGACATAATGATGGACATGTTGTCAAACACGATTTGGTTATAGACATGATGACGGACATGATAATAGACATAATGAATAACATGATAGACATGTTGGATGCACATATTAATAAACAAAATGAAGGAAATAGTATTAGACATGATGATAGACATAATGCAATACATGATGAAGGACATGGTGATAGACAATGATGGACATGATCATAAACATAATGATAGACATGATGAAGGACATGGTAATAGACATAATGACAGACATGATGAAGGACATGAAAATAGACATGATAATAGTCATGATGAAGGACATGGTAATGTACAATGATGGATTTGATAGACATAATGACAGACATGATGAAGGACATGAAAATAGACATGATAATAGTCATGATGAAGGACATGGTAATGTACAATGATGGATTTGATGGACTTAATGACAGACATGATGAAGAACATGGAAACAGACAATGATGGAAATGATGATCGACATGATAATGACGAAGGACATGGTAATAGACATGATGAAGGACATGGTAATAGACAATGCTGGATATAATGATAGACATAATGACAGACATGATGAAGGACATGGTAATAGACATAATGATGGACATGATGATAGACATAATGACAGACATGATGAAGGACATTAAAATACACATAATGATGAACATGATGATAGACCTAATTATAGACATAATGGACATAATGTGGGATGCACATAATAATGAACATAATGAAGGACATGGTACTAGACATGATGATAGACATAATGACAGACATGATGAAGGACATGGTAATACACATGACGATAGACATGATAAAGGACATGGTAATAGACAATGATTGACAAGATGAAGGACATGGTAATAGACAATGATTGCCATGATGATAGACATAATGATAGAAATGATAAAGAACATGGTAATAGACATAATGATAGACATGATGATAGACATAATGATAGAAATGATAAAGGACATGGTAATAAACAATGATGGACATGATGATAGACATAATGACAGCCATGATGAAGGACATGGTAATAGACAATGATGGACATGATGATAGACATAATGACAGACATGATGAAGGACATAGTAATAGACAATGATGGACATGATGATAGACATAATGACAGACATGATGTAGAACATGGTAATAGACAATGATGGACATGATGATAGACATAATGATAGACATGATAAAGGACATGGTAATAGAAAATGATGAACATAATTATACACCTGACGATAGACATAATGGACATAATGTCGGATGCACCTAATAATAATCATAATGAAGGACATGGTACTAGACATGATGATAGACATAATGACAGACATAATGACAGACATGATGAAGGACATGGTAATACACATGACGATAGACATGATAAAGGACATGGTAATAGTCATAATGACACACATGATGAAGTACATGGTAATAGACATGATGAAGGACATGGTAATAGACAATGATTGACAAGATGAAGGACATGGTAATAGACAATGATTGCCATGATGATAGACATAATGACAGCCATGATGAAGGACATGGTAACAGACAATGATGGACATGATGATAGACATAATGAGAGACATGATGAAGGATATGGTAATAGACAATGATGGGCATGATGATAGATACAATGACAGACATGATGAAGGACATGGTAATAGACAATGATGGGCATGATGATAGACATAATGACAGACATGATGAAGGACATGGTAATAGACAATGATGGACATGATGATAGATACAATGACAGACATGATGAAGGACATGGTAATAGACAATGATGGATATGATGATAGACATAATGACAGACATGATGAAGGACATGGTAACAGACAATGATGGACATGATGATAGACATAATGAGAGACATGATGAAGGATATGGTAATAGACAATGATGGATATGATGATAGACATAATGACAGACATGATGAAGGACATGGTAATAGACAATGATGGACATGATGGTAGACATAATGACAGCCATGATGAAGGACATGGTAATAGACAATGATGGATATGATGATAGACATGATGAAGGACATGGTAATAGACAATGATGGACATGATGATAGACATAATGATAGAAATGATGAAGGACATGGTAATAGACATAATGATGGACATGATGAAGGACATGGTTATAGACAATGATGGATATGATGATAGACATAATGATAGACATGGTGAAGGACATGGTAATAGACAATGATGGACATGATGATAGACATAATGACAGACATGATGAAGGACATGGTAATAGACATAATGATGGAAGTGATGATAGACATAATGACAGACATGATGAAGGACATGGTTATAGACAATGATGGATATGATGATAGACATAATGACAGACATGATGAAGGACATGGTAATAGACAATGATGGACATGATGATAGACATAATGAGAGACATGATGAAGGACATGGTCATAGACATAATGTTGGACATGATGATAGACATGATGACAGACATGATGAAGGACATGGTAATAGACAATGATGGATATGATGATAGACATAATGACAGACATGATGAAGGACATGGTTATAGACAATGATGGATATGATGACAGACATAATGACAGACATGGTGAAGGACATGGTAATAGACAATGATGGATATGATGATAGACATAATGATAGACATAATGACAGACATGATGAAGGACATGGTAATAGACAATGATGAACATAATAATAGACATAATGACAGACATGGTGAAGGACATGGTAATAGACAATGATGGATATGATGATAGACATAATGATAGACATGATGAAGGACATGGTAATAGACATAATGCTGGACATGATGATAGACATGATGAAGGACATGGTTATAGACAATGATGGATATGATGATAGACATAATGACAGACATGATGAAGGACATTGTAATAGACAATGATGGACATGATGATAGACATAATGATAGACATGATGAAGGACATGGTTATAGACAATGATGGATATGATGATAGACATAATGATAGACATGGTGAAGGACATGGTAATAGACAATGATGGACATGATGATAGAAATAATGACAGACATGATGAAGGACATGGTAATAGACATAATGCTGGACATGATGATAGAGATAATGATAGAAATGATGAAGGACATGGTAATAGACGTAATGACAGACATGATGATAGATATAATGATAGACATGATGAAGGACATGGTTATAGACAATGATGGATATGATGACAGACATAATGACAGACATGATGAAGGACATGGTAATAGACAATGATGAACATAATGATAGACATAATGATAGACATGATGAAGGACATGGTTATAGACAATGATGGATATGATGATAGACATAATGACAGACATGATGAAGGACATGGTAATAGACAATGATGAACATAATGATAGACATAATGACAGACATGGTGAAGGACATGGTAATAGACAATGATGGATATGATGATAGACATAATGATAGACATGATGAAGGACATGGTAATAGACATAATGATGGACATGATGATAGACATAATGACAGACATGATGAAGGACATGGTAATAGACAATGATGGATATGATGATAGACATAATGACAGACATGATGAAGGACATGGTAATAGACATAATGATGGACATGATGATAGATATAATGATGGACATGATGAATGACATGGTTATAGACAATGATGGATATGATGATAGACATGATGAAGGACATGGTAATAGACAATGATGGATATGATGATAGACATGATGACAGACATGATGAAGGACATGGTAATAGACAATGATGGACATGATGATAGACATAATGAGAGACATGATGAAGGACATGGTAATAGACATAATGATGGACATGATGATAGACATGATGACAGACATGATGAAGGACATGGTAATAGACAATGATGGATATGATGATAGACATAATGATAGACATGATGAAGGACATGGTAATAGACATAATGATGGACATGATGATAGACATATGATAGACATGATGAAGGACATGGTTATAGACAATGATGGACATGATGATAGACATAATGACAGACATGATGAAGGACATGGTAATAGACAATGATGAACATAATGACTAGACATAATGACAGACATGATGAAGGACATGGTAATAGACATAATGATGGACATGATGATAGATATAATGATAGACATGATGAATGACATGGTTATAGACAATGATGGATATGATGATAGACATGATGAAGGACATGGTAATAGACAATGATGGACTATGATGATAGACATAATGACAGACATGATGAAGGACATGGTAATAGACATAATGATGGACATGATGATAGATATAATGATGGACATGATGAATGACATGGTTATAGACAATGATGGATATGATGATAGACATGATGAAGGACATGGTAATAGACAATGATAGATATGATGATAGACATGATGACAGACATGATGAAGGACATGGTAATAGACAATGATGGACATGATGATAGACATAATGACAGACATGATGAAGGACATGGTAATAGACATAATGATGGACATGATGATAGACATAATGACAGACATGATGAAGGACATGGTAATAGACAATGATGGATATGATGATAGACATAATGACAGACATGATGAAGGACATGGTAATAGACATAATGATGGACATGATGATAGATATAATGATGGACATGATGAATGACATGGTTATAGACAATGATGGATATGATGATAGACATGATGAAGGACATGGTAATAGACAATGATGGACATGATGATAGACATAATGATAGAAATGATGAAGGACATGGTAACAGACATAATGATGGACATGATGAAGGACATGGTTATAGACAATGATGGATATGATGATAGACATAATGATAGACATGATGAAGGACATGGTAATAGACATAATGATGGAAGTGATGATAGACATAATGACAGACATGATGAAGGACATGGTTATAGACAATGATGGATATGATGATAGACATAATGACAGACATGATAAAGGACATGGTAATAGACAATGATGGACATGATGATAGACATAATGAGAGACATGATGAAGGACATGGTCATAGACATAATGTTGGACATGATGATAGACATGATGACAAACATGATGAAGGACATGGTAATAGACAATGATGGATATGATGATAGACATAATGACAGACATGATGAAGGACATGGTTATAGACAATGATGGATATGATGACAGACATAATGACAGACATGGTGAAGGACATGGTAATAGACAATGATGGATATGATGATAGACATAATGATAGACATAATGACAGACATGATGAAGGACATGGTAATAGACAATGATGGATATGATGATAGACATAATGACAGACATGATGAAGGACATGGTAATAGACAATGATGATAGACATAATGATAGACATGATGAAGGACATGGTAGTAGACAATGATGGACATGATGATAGACATAATGATAGACATGATGAAGGACATGGTTATAGACAATGATGGATATGATGATAGACATAATGATAGACATGATGAAGGACATGGTAATAGACAGAATGATTGGACATGATGATAGAACTAATGATAGACATTATGAAGGAACATGAGTAATAGACAATGATGGATATGATGATAGACATTAATGACAGACATGATGAAGGACATGGTTATAGACAATGATGAACATGATGCAGACATAATGACAGACATGGTGAAAGGACATGGTAATAGACAATGATGGCATATGCTGATAGACATCATATGATAGACCATGGATGAAGGACATGGGTTAATAGACATAATGATGGACATGATGATATGAACATAATGATAGACATAATGAAGGACATGGTAATAGACAATGATGAACATAATGATAGACATAATGACAGACATGGTGAAGGACATGGTAATAGACAATGATGGATATGATGATAGACATAATGACAGACATGGTGAAGGACATGGTAATAGACATAATGATGGACATGATGATAGACATGATGAAGGACATGGTTATAGACAATGATGGACATGATGATAGACATAATCACAGACATGATGAAGGACATGGTAATAGACAATGATGGATATGATGACAGACATAATGACAGACATGATGAAGGACATGGTAATAGACAATGATGGATATGATGATAGACATAATGATAGACATAATGATAGACATGATGAAGGACATGGTAATAGACATAATGCTGGACATGATGATAGACATAATGATAGACATGATGTAGGACAACCCTATTCATTTAGCGGCCCGCGGGCCGCATGCGGCCCGAAAGCAACCCTGCAGTGGCCCGATAGCAAATGCCAAGTGATTGGAATTTGGGTCCGAGGACTACAGGAAAACACCTATTAATAGCAGTGACTTCCATAAAATTCCAACAGTATCACAAACATTGAACGCAACGTTTACTGTAACCTAGCAACTATCCCGCAATGCATTGCGTTGTTAAGAAGGCGCGTTTGAGAAGCAATCCGCAATAATTAGCATTAGCAATTTTACAGCATGTCCTTATCTACCCTGAAACGACGTATTGGCGAGGAAAATCGTCAGTTTAATCCTGCGTGGACCAACAAGTATTTGTTTATTTTGCCACCTAGTCCAAACGCCAAGCCGATGTGTTTACTCTGCAATGAGTGCGTTGCAGTGCTGAAAGACTATAATGTCCGAAGACACCACGTTGAAAAACATGCCGCGTTTCGGAAAAACTTTCCTGAGGGATCACATGAGAGGGTGGCTAAAATCCAGAGTTTGACTGCATCTTACAACCGGAGCTGTTCTACAATGAAGCAGACTTGCACAGCTCAGGAAAGGGCCACAGCAGCTTCGCTTCGCGTGTCATGGATCTTGGCAAAGAAAAAGAGACCCTTCACAGACTCAGAAACAGTAAAGGACTGCATGTTGGCTGTCGTGGAAGAAGTTTTAACTGACGAAAAAATGAGGACGAGTGTGGCATCTGCTATCAAACAGGTACCTCTGTCTGACACTTCAAACATTCGCAGGGTTGATATTCTTGCCACAGATGTATTCGAGACGCTACTAAAAGAGCTCAGAAAGGCTGATAATATGGCTGTAGCAGTAGACGAGTCTACAGATAAAACCGACACAGCCCAGCTTTGCATGTATGTCCGTTTTTTTGACAGCAACATTTTCAAAGAGGAACTGCTGGGTTTATTGCCATTAGATGGGCACACAACAGGCGAGGTACTGTTTGAAAAAATATCATCATTTTTTGAAGATAATAATCTGGACATGAAGCGCGTGTGCATGCTCGTAACGGATGGGGCTCCATCCATGGCTGGAAAAATTAGCGGCTTGGCTGCACGTTGGTCCGCTGTTGTGCCTCAGCTGACAACCCTGCATTGTATCGTGCATCAGACTGTGTTGTGCGCAAAACTGAGTGGTCATCTTAAAACGACAATGGACAATGTGATGGCTATTATAAACTTTATTCGCTCAACATCGAGTCTCCAACATCGTTTATTTCGCCAGTTGTTGTCAGAGATGTCTGCTGAGCACCAGGACCTGTTGTTGCATAATGACGTAAGGTGGCTCTCCAAAGGCAAAGCACTGGAGCGGTTCTGTGATCTCAGGGAGGGAATAACAGCTTTCCTCCGCAGCAGCAAGTTAAAAAGAGCAGAGACATACTTAACTCAAATATTGGATGACAACTTCATGGCTGATGTCTGTTTTCTGTGTGACATATTTCGACATCTTAATGATCTAAATGTGGGATTGCAAGGAAGGGATAAAACTGTCATTGATCTTGTAGAACAGATGGGTGCCTTCCAAGTCAAACTGGACATTTTTACAACTGACTTAAGCACTGGCAGAATGCTGCATTTTCCCACACTACGCAAAGGCATCACATCCCCCTTGCAAATCACTGAAGTGATAACAGGTTTCATAGCCCGGTTGAAAGAGAACTTTAACAGTCGTTTCGAAAGGCTTGCTCTGCCCACAGATGTGATGAGTTTTGCCAAATATCCCTTCACTGCTGCAACACACCAGGACTTGTCTGCCAGAGCAAAGGAAGTGGTACCCTCTATTGATGAGGGGAGATTCATACTGGAGCTTGTGGACATGCAGTCATCCCGAGCAATGGCTGACGAGCTTCACAGCAATGGACCAGCAAGGTTCTGGTGTAATGTCAATGTGCACCAGTTCCCTAACGTCAAGAAAGTTGCAGTCCACTTGCTCAGTATGTTTGGATCAACCTACACATGTGAATCAAGCTTTTCACACATGAACATGATAAAAAACAGCTCTCGTTGCTCTCTAACCAACAGTACTCTTCACCACTGCCTTCGGATTGCATTGACATCTTACGAACCAAACATCCGTGCTCTTATTCAAAACAAGAGGTGTCATTTCTCCCACTAGAAAAATCAAACAGGGAAGTGTTTGACACACATCTACATAAGTTGAGATGTAGTGCCTAATGTTAACTGCAACAAAACACTGTGTTGTAGCACAAACTAAATGCAGTTTTATGTCTTTTAAGTGACTGTTTTTTGTTAACTTATTATAGGTTCAATATTTAGGAAAGATATTTTGTTTTCAATTATTTAATTTAGTTGCACTTTATTATACACTTGGATGTCAGCTTTATTTCATTTAAGAACAATAGTAAACATGCGCTCAAGATGAGATCTGTCTCAGATGAGATCAAATATGGGCAGGGAAAAACTATTTTTGTTATTTCAAAAGAAGAAAAATATATCAAGTTCTGAAAAGTTGCTGTTAAGCAAGTTACTTTTTTATGCACTTTAAGAAGTAGCCAAAACAAATGTTTCTTATCTGCACATTAACATGTGCTCAAAATGTGTCAAAGTTATGTGTTTTGAAATGTAACATAAAGAGGCAGTATTTCAGCATGTCTAGTTTTAGCATTGCTCTTCTATTCTGTGCTTTTGGATGTGGCAATATGTTAATAAACATCCAGTATGTTTATCTTATCTATTTGTATTTATTCAAAATGGTTAACTTTACTCGCTGTCTGCTAAAATTGTGCGGCCCTGTTCATATCTTTAGTCCGAAAATCTGGCCCAAGTGAATTTTTAATTGAATTGCCCTGATGTAGGACATGGTAATAGACATAATGATGGACATGATGATAGACATGATGAAGGACATGGTTATAGACAATGATGGATATGATGATAGACATAATCACAGACATGATGAAGGACATGGTAATAGACAATGATGAACATAATGACAGACATGGTGAAGGACATGGTAATAGACAATGATGGATATGATGATAGACATAATGATAGACATGATGATAGACATGATGAAGGACATGGTTATAGACAATGATGGATATGATGATAGACATAATGACAGACATGATGAAGGACATGGTAATAGACAATGATGGACATGATGATAGACATGATGAAGGACATGGTTATAGACAATGATGGATATGATGATAGACATAATGATAGACATGGTGAAGGACATGGTAATAGACAATGATGGACATGATGATAGACATAATGATAGACATGGTGAAGGACATGGTAATAGACATAATGATGGATATGTTGATAGAGGTAATGATAGAAATGATGAAGGACATGGTAATAGACATAATTGGACATGATGATAGATATAATGCTAGACATGATGAAGGACATGGTAATAGACAATGATGGACATGATGACAGACATCATGACAGACATGATGAAGGACATGGTAATAGACATAATGAAGGACATGATGATAGACATGATGAAGGACATGGTTATAGACAATGATGGATATGATGATAGACATAATGACAGATATGATGAAGGACATGGTAATAGACAATGATGAACATAATGATAGACATAATGACAGACATGGTGAAGGACATAGTAATAGACAATGATGGATATGATGATAGACATAATGATAGACATGATGAAGGACATGGTAATAGACATAATGATGGACATGATGATAGACATGGTGAAGGACATGGTAATAGACAATGATGGACATGATGATAGACATAATGACAGACATGATGAAGGACATGGTAATAGACAATGATGAACATAATAATAGACATAATGACAGACATGATGAAGGACATGGTTATACACAATGATGGACATGATGATAGACATGATGACAGACATGATGAAGGACATGGTAATAGACAATGATGGGCATGATGATAGACATAATGATAGACATGATGAAGGACATGGTTATAGACAATGATGGGCATGATGATAGACATAATGATAGACATGATGAAGGACATGGTTATAGACAATGATGGATATGATGATAGACATGATGACAGACATGATGAAGGACATGGTAATAGACAATGATGGGCATGATGATAGACATAATGATAGACATGATGAAGGACATGGTTATAGACAATGATGGATATGATGATAGACATAATCACAGACATGATGAAGGACATGGTAATAGACAATGATGAACATAATGATAGACATAATGACAGACATGGTGAAGGACATGGTAATAGACAATGATGGATATGATGATAGACATAATGACAGACATGATGAAGGACATGGTAATAGACAATGGTGAACATAATGATAGACATAATGACAGACATGATGAAAGACATGGTAATAGACATAATGATGGACATGATGACAGACATGATGAAGGACATGGTTATAGACAATGATGGATATGATGATAGACATGATGACAGACATGATGAAGGACATGGTAATAGACAATGAAGGACATGATGATAGACATAATGATAGACATGGTGAAGGACATGGTAATAGACAATGATGGATATGATGATAGACATAATGACAGACATGATGAAGGACATGGTAATAGACAATGGATGAACATAATGATAGACATAATGACAGACATGATGAAGGACATGGTAATAGACAATGATGGATATGATGATAGACATAATGATAGACATGATGAAGGACATGGTAATAGACAATGATGGATATGATGATAGACATAATGACAGACCTGATGAAGGACATGGTAATAGACATAATGATGGACATGAGGAAAGACATGATTATAGACATAATCTTGATAGGCAACACCTTGAACTGGACCAGCAACTAGTTTTTTGGAAAACTGAGACTTCTCACTGATCCCAGTAAATCTGAGCTTTCTCTGTTCTAACTTGACTTTTTATGGAAACCCTTTTACTAGATGAAACCTACTTTCAAATTTTTGAAGTTTGTATATAGTTTAAGTTCAAAAATGAGCTTTTGATTGCTTTTATTTCCATGTTGCACTGCATCAATTCCACATCATCTACAAAGCCTTTTTATTAGTGAAATACTAGAATGTTCAACTGTTATGTCTAGACCACATTAGACCAGGTGGAGATGAGAAACAATGAGTACCATCAGATAGTAACGTGTACTCCTCATGTTTTCCTAAATTCTGTTCTTTGATGTTGTTGGAAGAATTGCACGATTAAAAGAAGAAGAAATTTAGAAAAGACAACTATGTAGCAAAGAGAAGAACATGTTTAAAATAAAAGGCTGTTCGACAAGTGTTTCAGAGCCCGTATAGACAATGTATCATCAGCATCTTCAAAATCTAGAAGAAAATATTAGGTTATTATCATACTTGGTGAATAAAAAAAACCCCAGAAAAGTGAAACATTTCACTTTAACCTCTGCATTTCTTGAAAATGTGCTCCAGTCCAGTGCAAACGGGCTATGGGCGGGCCGTGGTCAAGCTCTGCCCATTCACAAATCAGGCCATCCTATCCAACAACCAGCCTTTTAATCTTAATCGGTATACTTAAAATAAAATTTCATTTATTTAACAGCTAGAGGTACTAGATCATCATGATTAGAATCTGTTCCTGTTAGTGATCGTTCAGTGCTAAGAAAACTGAGTTGATCCGTCCATCCATCCGTCCGTCCGTCCACCCATCCACCCATCCATCCATCCATCCATCCATCCATCCACCCGCCCATCTGTCATCCATCCATCCATCCATCCATATCACAAAATCACACAATAGCGTACAGGTATATTATGCTCTCCATGTTACTGCAATGTTTGGTGTGAAAGCTAGCTTTAATGAATTACTACGGACATCAGAAAGTGGTTCAACAATAACATGTAGAAAGGAACATGTTTCAGGTGTCACGCTGCAAGGCTAAACCTCCTCCAGCAGTTTGGATAATTCTAACAATAGTACACGACTTAGCAAGATCGTAGCCATAGCAACCACAGGTTCGTGTTTCTCTCTCCATCCTCTGCCTCTGGAGATGCCGTCTGCAGCTGGATGAAATTCTGACCGACTCTGATCCATCCTCACTAAGTGCAGTAAGTCACATTTTACCACCAGTATTTTTAATCTGCTGCAGATGTTTCCTGATGTTTTACAGAATTGGATTAAGTTGCACAAAATGAACCAAGATCAGGTTGTTTGAGCTCACGTAGCCTTTCTCTAAAATGATATCCTAATCGACTACCTGTACAGGTGAGTTACTGAGTGTTCCTCTTTGGACGAGAAGTGTGTTGAGTGGAAAGATCGTGATGAAAACATGTTCTTGTGTCATGTACTTGGTTTACGGCAAGGTTTGGGTTCATGTTCTTGGTTTATGTTCATAGTTTAGATTCTTGGTTTCTAGCATTTAGGGTTCTGCTAGTCCTGTGCTGCTTCACCTGGTCTGATTTGCTTGTTCACCTCACCTGTCTAGTTTCTCCTTCTGTGTATTTAAAGTCCATGGGTTTCAGTTCTTCTCGGGCAGTCCACTGTTAACTGTTAGTTGATGTAGTCCAAAGCTGTGTCCCAAATCAGGGTGTGCCCACTTCGAAGTGCGGATTCGTGGCTACATGTGTCGTCATGGCACCAAGCACTGTCCCAATTCACAGAATTCAAAGGAACCTCTGAATCCAGCCTTCAGATCTGCACTTTGTTTGGCCCCCCACGAAGGCTGCTGGTGATGCATCCTTCACGGCCTCTTTTCTACCAGAATTCATTGCAGACAAGACGTTGAGCACAGAAGAGTACATTTTAGGTTTCAATAAAGTATATATATATACACTTTAGTTGAAACGTTACTAAACCAAGTACATTAAAAACATGTTTGTTAAATGGTGACATTAAAATTCTGTAATATTGGATATTCGTGGATTTTTAAGGGGTTAATGAAGTGTATACCGGCTGGAAAACAACCATGTTTTTAATTTTTTTGTTGTTTTTTTCTTCTTGACTAGGTAGGCTGTCCCATTTCATGAACGTTAAGCGGACATCGAAGTGTGTAGACTACGGAGGACACTGCATCGGCTACGTAGTCTACGCACTTCAAAGTGTGCAGACCCTGAATTAGGACACAGCCATAGCCACTTTTCCATCTTTTATCCACTTTTAATAAAGGCTTTTCATTGGTGACCAGCAGTGCCCTTGGTCACCTTTTTATTTTTTTTTATAGAATTATAAAAGTTATAGTTAAAGTATTCTATAACTAAAAATCTATAATTGTGGGTGAAGTATTGAATTATTAATCTGGACTTTGGCCTCTTAGAAATTCAAACTTCACAAGATAAGTGGGGCCCACAGCGATCAGCTGCCCGGCCTGGTCCTGGGTGTGGGTCCTGGGTTTTGGGACCTTGGTTCTGGGTCCTGGGTCTGGGACATGGGTTCTGGGTTCTGGGACCTTGGTTCTGGGTCCTGGGTGTTGGTGCCGGTGCCGGTGCTGGTCCAGTGTATCCCATGTGAAATTAAATATGTCAGATCTGGACATCAGCGAGCGTACCCTGGAGCGGTGTTGGTTGGACTGCGGTCCAGCCGGCCTCTTCCTCTCTGCTGAGCCGTGTCCTGTATAAGGAACAAACGGGCTGTGTTTCCAGACCGGATCTCCTTTATTGAGTTTAACTGAAGTTATTTACAACCTGCATCTTAGACCAGCCTGTTCATAGTTACAACAAAATGATAAAAAAAAAAAAAAATTACAGAGGAAAATTGCAAGATAGTTTTTTTCTGTTTTAAGTGAACAATGATAGTTAACAGAAAATTGCCTCGTATTGCCTAAAGAGGGACAGTAAAGGAATCATCGTAGCCTTCTAATGTTTTAATGAGCTCCTAAAGTGTCTGTAAATCCAGGTCGTTTTACTCAGTTAACTGGACCCTGTTATCTGGGACTGGTTCAAGCTTGACTCTTTAAAACATGGTTGTGCTTGTTAAAATATTGAATATTAAAGATTCTATGGTTGTTTTGATTGAAAAACTTTTTTAAATTCTTTCCAGGTGACCGGCTGAGGTAAAACCAACATGATGGATAAGGGAAGATAAATTAAATCCACTTTACATTTTCTCAAGATGATTTTCATGCACATCAGAGACGGGGAGGCTCTTCTGCCTTCCAGCTTTGTGGATGTGCAATGAGAAATCATCAGACTGGCCCTTTAAATGGAAAGGTGTCCCGTCCTGGTTAGTCCTTATTTCTGAAATGCTGAGGTTCTGGAAGTCTGTGTTGTGGCATATCGTCCAGGGTCCTCTGAAGAAAATTCTGATGCTAAAGGAGTTTCACTTTCTGAATTATGGCCTGGTTGGCATCCCATAAGTGTATGTGCAGGAGTAAGCATAGGTTTGCTATAATTAGGGCAGTCTTGACACTCAGCTATGCATGCAGACACGGGTGCAGCTCTGAGACATAATCCAGATGCTGGGTCAGTGTGTTGTGCTTGCTTCGGGACACACCACCGAGTCTGGATGGTATTTTAATCTTCTTGTGGAGTAATGTCTTTCGAGTTTGTTCCACATTAGTGACATGAAACACAGCTCGCATCATGTGTCCCCCTGCGCTTATACATGGCTTTGTCTGTCTTGTACGGTCTTATATCCTTTCCTAGACTGATGGGGAGCAACAACAGCTGATTGTTATCATTGCCGATGTCTTTCTTCCTTAAAACACACCTGCAGAATGCTGCAGACCAGCTAACTGACCAAATGTCAGCTTTTATAGACATGATCACACCGATGACGCAGCGTGATGTGTTGTCATTCATCTCACTTCAAACTCTGATGAAGGACAACTTATGTAGCTTAGTTTTGTAAAAGCTGAAAACTGCAGCATTTACAGTCTATCATCTTTAGGTCTGACTTTTCCTGAATGCAAGACAAGGTCTGACCATGTAAATTTTCCTTACATACGTGAAGAGATTTTAAAATAAAAGAAGAATGCAAAGAGGGTATAAAACTGCTGGTTTGTCTTTTAATCATTTCAACATAACACATGACAAGTCAAAGATACACGGTACTGTACAATACTCAGAGTTCTGTTGATGTGTTCTTTATCTCTTTGGATCAACCAATATACAAATCTGTCACTTAAAGATTGCAGCAACTGATTGCATGTGAGATATGTAACAAAAAGCAAGACGTATTTCTTTCTTTCTCCCAATCGTTTCCATGACTCTCCCTGTAGAAGATAAACTCCATGCTATGAAACATCGGGTCAGTGAAAGCAGACAGTTTTCAGTCACCGTGTTTATTCAAGAGGTGGCTTTAGTAGCAGGTGATAAAAGTAAAATGAGCTACGTCACTTAACAAGATAGACAAAGAGTTTGGAATGCAAGACTTACATGAAGCTAGAAATACATAAAACTACATGTGGATGTTGCCTGCAGCAGACATACCCAGTTCCTTACTAAAGGCAAAACAAAGGGGAGGGAGACAGAGCAATAAAAATCAAACTTTTCTCAGGTTTAAAGTGAAGAACAGATTCCCTTAAAATACGAGTACTGCACCTACTAGTAAAGAGGAAAGGGTGAAGGATAAGTGCATCCCTAGTAGGTGCAGGTGGAGGTAACGGAGCTACAGCCCGGGTGGAGAGCAGAACAGCATCCCTGTCAGAGGTCAGAGGTCAAGGTCGCTTTTTTTTTGCTGTTTCAGCCCAAACTACAGAAGCACATTTCCGCCAAAATGACAGAACTGGAGGGTTAGACGCGTAATCCAAAATGACGGAAACATTAAGTCTTCATTTTCACAATTTTGGTATTTTTATTCAAACCAAAAATTACATTTTGATTGCGACAAAAAAAGTTGAACTATTTCTTATTTAACTAGTTACTATTTGTAGTTACTCAGAATTGTTACTAGGTGAAAAAACTTTACTACATTTACAAAATTTACTCACAACATACTGGGGCAGGAACTAAAACTGAACTACTTTCCCAGGAATCAAAGCTTTTCCCTAAACATCCTAAAAACAATCACAGTTAATTCGCATTTTAGCCCAATTTAAATTCCCAAGCGGCGGATTCTCATTGGCTACAGAAAACGGGACTTCGTGGCATCCTGTAGATTCTTCATGGAAGCTAAGAGTCAAGACCTGTAAGTTAATTTAAAAACTACAAATGGTTAAATTAGCATCAATAAATGCTTTCTGTGATACTAGTATCAGATTTTTCTAGAGCTGTACCGAAGCTTAATGAATTAGAAATGAATGGGCTGGTTCTGGTCCCTTTTCCAGCCCAGTTTTCAGCGAACGTCTGTTTTTAAAACTTGTCCTGTGAAAATTAAATATGAAATTATTTTTTATTTCTGCAAACTCGCCTGACTGAGTCATTTCAGTCCTACGCCATCAACCGCCTCCGCTGGATTTACTGTGAAACCTTTATGCTTTATTTTTGTTGGTTTTTCTATCGCTGCTGTTTTCCGTCTTGGTTCGTTTGGATGAGTCATAAGAGATCCTGCAGCCGGAAAATCGGATGGAACACCACAGAATTCATCGTCCAATCTGTCCATCTGAAATGGATCCATCCGGGGCTTTACTGAATTTAAGGTATCTTATTATTTGGATTTAATAAAGTCACTTTCTAGCCACTTTATTTCCTTTTCTGTTTGCTATAAAAGGAGCTCCGTACGTATCCGGCTGCACCGTGTAGCAGCTACGAGTTCAACCAGACCACACGTCCATGTTCTTTAAATGTAGTTTATTACTAAATGTTAAGCAGCAACAATTAAAATTTCACATCCAGTTTCTCCCGTTGCAGTTAAAGCTGCAGTTCTTACATCCGCACAGCCGTGTTCTGACAAATGAGTCAGCATGAAGTCATCCCTTCAGACAGGTGGGTTGCCAGACTACGTGCTTTCATGCGGGCGGCCTGCGCTTCATGCTTTTTGTTACGAGGCGGAAAAATGGCCGGCATTGTTGCAGCAGATGTCCAGCGAGCGGCTCAGGGATTCAACGCTCTACTGAAAACGATGCTGTTGCTGTTTTCTACCAGGCTGCAGTTTGACATGATATATTCATGAAAGCAAAGCTGGTTAAAGAAAAGGAACAAGGAGAAGGGGGAGGGGCTTATGCAGGAGGATATTAGTGAAACATATATCAAAAATACTGTTATTCTTTTGGAGAAGAGAAATACACAAAAGTTGATAAAGTCTACACTTCAAACTAATGGCACATACATATACAGGATCAATACAAAATTAAAAACATATGAACATATAAGGTGAAATTTTAAAAGAAAAAAAATACTCTTTTTTTTAAGGTTGAAAGTGCTAGAATTCAGATTAGCTCACAGAAACCCGGGGAGGACAAACTTTATGCCAAAAGCTTTTCTTTCCTTTCTTTTTAGGACAAAATGAATATTTGCTATAAAAATATAAATGCTCAATTTGATTGCTACAGATTTGGCTTTAACCAAAGAAGGTTTTTCTTAAAAAACTACCTTTTATAAAGATCAAATTTCACTCGGCTTTTTTCATTTTTTACTTTTTACTGTAGAAAATTCTCAGAAAGGTGCTGACAGCTGATGTGTTGAGGATCAATCTAAAGTTCATCATTTTACACGAGTGATCCTTTTTCCATGCTGAGATTCAGCTTAAACCCAGATAATAAAATAGACGGGGTTAAACAGTCAGACTGTGCGGGAGCTTTTTCTACATCAGTGCTTATTTATTATATTCAGGGTGTTCCTGGTCGAATGATCATCAGCTGCTCATTGTCAGAGTTTGACTTCCCACAGTGTATATATATATATATATATATATATATATATATATATATAATGTAACATACTGTAATAAGCTAATGTTCAAAAATGTAGTTTCTTCTCCCGAGGTTTTGGTAAGAAAAATAAAATAATAAAAATGAGGTGATGTGTTGTGTTGTTTTTGAGGTCCTGTTTTATACAAACAGAAAATAATATATCATATGACAACAAACAAATAAACGAGTATAAGCGATGCGCCACGCCGGCAGTCACGTGACCCGCCTGCTGCTTTGAATGTCAAAGCTGAGGGTTTGATGGCTGCGCGCGCCCGCCCGGGTGTCACCGTATTTTCAGACCCTTTACCTTTCACTCTACGAAGCAGCTGAAAGCAGAGCAGGAGGAGAAGGAGGCAGAGGAGGAAGAAGAGGAGGAGGAGGAGGAGATGGGGCTCGGGTTGTGCATGTTGTCAGATCATCTTCGTAGTGGTCTACAGCAGCAGTGTGTGTCTTTTTCTCTTAATTTTCTATGATCTTTTCTTTTCTTTGATTCTTATTTGATGGTATGTGGGTCACCATGGCAACCACTGAAAACTAAGAAAGCGGGTTTTCTTCTAAAAATCAAATAAGGTTTCCAGATGGGAGACGAACACTGTCTGGCATTTAACTCTAAAAACTGCTGTTTGTTCAGCCTGGAATCTTCCTCATTAACATCGTGCTTGTATTAAATGTACAACTTTTGGAAGACAAGATCGAACAGACCGAACATGCAGCCGTTCCCACGGTAACTGGTAGAAAAAGATCACGCTGATATATGTTTCATGTTAAATGAATATTTTTCAGGTTTTGTTAAAGTAAAACAGAGTTCCTGCTTGTTTCCTGACTGAATAACAGAGGAGAGAAGTAATCATCACACCTGAGCAACAAGCATATTAATGGAAACACAGTTCAGGGATGCACGTTGATATCAGTGAGCCGTCATCTGCAGGACGCATCTCGTCACGAACATGCACAAAGGATCAAATTAGACTGTGGTTGTGGATAATTACCGGAGCGGATCATATGAAAATATACTTGCTTTTAATTGTGTGTGTACACTTGGTAATTTCTGCATCAGGTCATTTGTATTTGTTTAAAACATTGTGTGTGCACAGCCTCGGAAATTGACGCTATGTGTTCACAGGCTGCAATATGTGAGTAACCACTAGGGGCAGCGTTGGGCCCAGTTTGACAGAAGGTAAGTTAAGAGGACTGATAGTGGTAAAAATGGTGAAAAGGCTTGGCGTGCTTTCTTTAATGATCAATGAGCATGCCAGTATCAGTTAAAATCAGTCAGAAAATATCGTCACATTAGATATTGGCAAACATTCAATATGGTGCACCCCTGAAATAAATCAGAATGATCATTTAAGTCTAACTTTAGGTTTTACAGGCTGTAGGTGAAGGGTCACAGCTCCAGGTGCATCCCTAGGACACACCCTACCTACGTAACTCAAATCCTGCCTTCTATAAATACTTCCCATCCACACTTCTGATTTTACTAAACAAACTCACGTACACGAAGAGGAAAAGTTTGGGTATGACAGAGAAAGCTTGAGGGGAAAAGCTAATACTTCATCCTTTTGTTGATCAAAAAAAACAAAAAAAAGCAAGATACACACAAATGTAAACCTGCCGGACATCAAAACATCGTCACTTAGTTTTAATACGTCTAAAATACACCTTTACTGAGATAAGCATTTATAATATTCTTTTTTGAGATATTTCGTACACTGCAAGAACATTCTTTAACTCATTTTAACTCATCTGTCGCTCTTATTTATATTTTTTAAGCCATTCACATATCTCAGGGTTCATCAATACCATGATGATGCATCTTTTTAAAAGACTACCAAAAGATGTGTTTGTGGAAATGTTCCTAACATATAGTAAATCATGTGTTGGCCAGGTAGGAAATAGCTGCAAGTCTGATGAGCACGGAAACGTTTAGAGGGAAGACGATTTGAGGACGTTTCCGTTCCAGGCAGAGAAACCTCAGATCGTACGAGGAGGGCGGGAGGAGACCAGAACTCAAGTGCCTTCTGCTAAAAATAGCCTTTTTAAAAAAAGTGCTTCTCTTGAGGAACAGTAAAAGAAAGCAAGCGTAAAGCTCACACTTTCACATTTATTTTTCTGTCTTTTCTTTAGAAAAGGTGTTTTTAATCACTCACTCTCAGTTTTCCGAGGCGACCTGGCTCTGGGAGCTGGCCGACAGCACTTTTCCTGAAGGCGTGGATCAGCCGTGTGGCTAAACTCTCTCCTCTCCTCAGCCCGGTGGTTAGCATGCGCTGGCTCAAAGCTCAAGATGAGACACTTTCTACCAACTTCTTACATTTGGAAAAGAAAAATAAAACAAAATATTCACTTCAAACTATATTTTTTTTCCTGGGTCACAAGACAGATAATCTTCACTAAAACTTATCTTTGACTTTTTTTATATTATTACTTTAGAAAGTACGCAGTACCACGCCTTTTGGCCTACTGATCCTGCCTCTATACTACTAAGAAGGGGGTGGAAGGGAAGATAAAAGGGGAAATAAATGGAAATTAAAAAAACGTGGGTTAATACATTGTTATATCTATAGCATAAAGGAAAAAAGCCCAAATAAAAGCTGCTTCAACTTCTTTTCTCACCTTTTCCTTTTTGATCAAACGGGTTAAACTTCCTTTTAAGGCTCAATCAAAAGCTTTTGTGCGCACTTTCATTTAAGGCTTCTAAGTGTTCATGTACGTATTTATTTATTTTTTACTCCAATTCTCCAACTTTTTGATCAAGTCCTGTAAAGAACCGCCGCCCGACATATCTAAGGTGAGCCCGTGGAGGAGCCCATGTGGAGGCCTTCATGTCTGGGCAGCAGCTGCTTATCTTCACTGGAAGGCCTGGTGGAAGCGAGGCAGTGTGGTGGTACTAAGGCTGGAGCTGAACACTGGTGGGAGGGGGTGCAGGGGTCCGAGGCCCAGACCCCCGCTGGAGCTCTGCTGCTCCTGAGGTTGTGGTTGCAAAGAGGTAAGAGGTGCGGCATGGGGCTCGGCAGCATGCAGAGATGAAGAGGAGGAAGAGGAGGAGGAGGTCGCAGATGAGGTGTAGCCCATGACCAGTCCTCCCGTGCTCATGGGGGCACTGTAGGGAGGAAGGTTTAGGGGCAGAAAACCCAGCAGGTGGGAGAAGTCCATGTTAGCAGCACACAGAGACTCGGCGATCACCGCAGGGCTCTTGGACAGGAGGGGATCCCCGCAAAGCTCGTCCGCCAGGCCCGAGTTGGGCTCCAGTCCGTCCTTGGGGGGAGAGGCAGCAGCGTGGGGCTCTGCAGAGGGAATTGGGCCTGGCAAGCCACTCTGCAGATCCATGAGGAAGCTCTCCATCTCCACTTTTAAAGGCTTGTCCAGCAGGTATGAGGTAGATCCCAGCTGGTATTTGGGAGTTGGCTGGGGCTGGTGCTGGGGAGCCGCAGGCTGGTGGTGGGGGGGCAGTGGAGGGGAATGGTGATGATGGTGGTGGTGATGATGGTGGTGGTGATGGGAGTGTGGGTGGATTGATGCTGGGCTTTCCATGTGACAGCCCATGCCCATAGCTGCAGACAAGGAGCTGGGCATCAGGGAAGGGTGTGGGTGACCCACCCCAGAATTAGACATGGCCTGGAGATGGTGAGGGTTGTACATGCTCATCGGAAACGGTGCTCCACTGGGGAACGATTTGCCCATCATGGGGTCTTTGTTGGCCCCCATGCCGCACATCATGGGGCTAAGCTCCTCCTTCACAGAGCAGGGTGGAGACCCCGTAGCTAGAAGACCTAACATATCCGGAGGCTCCGTCTTAATCTTCAGCAGCTCCTGCGAGTGGCTCTTCTTCACATGGCGCGTCAGGTG
Organism: Melanotaenia boesemani; assembly: GCF_017639745.1. Taxonomy (NCBI): domain Eukaryota; kingdom Metazoa; phylum Chordata; class Actinopteri; order Atheriniformes; family Melanotaeniidae; genus Melanotaenia; species Melanotaenia boesemani. Next base: position 35,461,942 of record NC_055694.1, on the reverse strand, counting down.
ATCTTTCCTGCCAAAGCGCTGGGCACAGTACTGGCACAGGAAGTCCTTTCGGCCCGTGTGGACCACCATGTGCCGTCTCACATCTTTCCGTGTGTAGAAACGTCGGTCACAGTGGTCGCAAGGGTGTTTTTTCTCCTTGGCGCCGCCTGAGGACTTCCCAGAGTGGCTCTTGAGGTGCTCCAGGAGAATTGGCGTGCTCTCATAACTCTGCATGCACACTTTACATGTTAAATCCCCTGCAGTTGCAGAGTGCATGGCCACGTGGCGCTTGTACCCCAGCTTGGTGTTGTAGTGCTTCCCACATTCCTCACATTTGAAGGCCTCCTTGTTGGGGTCATGGGTCTGCAGGTGGTTCTTCAGGTGGTCTTTGCGGTGGAACATTTTCTCACAGAACGAGCACTGATGGGTCTTCTGTGGAGAGTGTGTGGCCATATGCCTGCAAAGACCAAGACACCATGAAGGTGTTTATGATGATGTTGTCAGTCAGTAAACATTAACTTGTTAACTGTATAATATAATATTGTATCACGTTCACTGAAACCCTTGTCTTCATTAACAGTTTATTTCTCGCATGGCTATGCACAGACAACACAAAACTATACATAACAAATCAAAAGTACACCTTAAAGCACCACCATGCTTGAAAAGGAGCAGGAAGAAGAAAACTTATAATATCTGCCCCTTTTTAAAAACATAACACACCAATAAAAGATTTGTCAAGTTCTTGACAATACATAACGGAGATACTCATTTACAGTCTTAGCTGTGATTCAGCAAGTTCATATGTGTACATACATACACATACATACACCTTGCCTTACTGTGTCAGGGTAAATTCACCTGGAACACAGCAGTAAATTTTAATGGTTATCTCCTTTTAAAAGCAGAGGCAAACAGCCACGTTCATGTAGGAATGAGTAGAACAGACTGACTATAGGAGCAGCCCTCAAGCAGCGACAGAAACCTCCGTCCACGTGTTTGGGAAATGGTAGGTGGGTTTACCAACGCTGCACAGCTTACAGCGGGAAACCAAAACCGGAAGCTGAAATGAACTAAAAGTGTCCACAGAGTCGTGGAAGTCTGCATTCCGCCACTCTGAGTGGAGCTTCTTCATATGGCTGAAGGCCAACTGGACCCCTTTATTACAAGTAATCGATGTTTCAGGTTTACATGCATAAAATAAATGTGCAAATTGTTGAATAAAAGGATGTGAAGTGAGTGATGACGTTTGTAAGTACCTGAAGAGTTTGTACTTGGAGCTGAAGGCTTTGGGACAGTGTGGCTGCGAGCAGTGGAAGGGTTTCTCTCCCGTGTGACTCAAGGCGTGGAGGCGGAGCTTCTCCTGTGAGGCCAACAGGGCCCCACACACCAGACACTCGTTCCCGCTCGCCCTTCCTACCTCCTCTTCTTCCTCTTGCCCCTCTCTCTCTTTCCCCCTCTCTCGCTCTCTCTCTCTCTCTGTCCGTGGCAGCGGGGCGGTGCTCCCGAACAGCTTGGCGGCAGTGCGTCGTCCCTCTTCCTCCGGCGTCAGTGCGGTAATACGGTGTGAGGCATCGGCGGCAGCAGCTGCCATGGCAGCCCTAGAGTGCCGCTGCCATGAAAATCCACTTGTGGCTCCCCTGCCTCGCAGGCTCAATGTGGGTGCGGGAGTTTTCTGAAAAACAAGAGACTCAAAGCTCACAGGAAGGGCCGAGAATCCAGCGGGAACATGGAGGTAAGCTGGAATCTGTGTGAAGAGAAAAAGGACGGGCTTTCATATCAAAGCATTTGTGCCAAAACTCAACGCTTTTTCTAGCTAAACCTACTTTTACCTGTTGGTCAAAACGAGCTTCCTTCTCTCTCCCGCGGTTGCTCCTCTTCTTCACTGTGGTTTTCGCTCCTCCTCAACCAGTCCCAACAGCTATGGTTGGCGGTGAGTGGGAAAGACTCTTCTGCATCTTTACTGTCCTGTGAAGGAATTTAGAAACGAACAAACATCAACATCTATGATAGATCCAGCGTCACAAAACTGACTTCCAGCTACAGAACCTGCCCTCGTTTCTTTACATACTGGAAAGAAACTGGGAAATAAATGCAGTGGTTTGTTCAAACGATTGCAGGTGCAACAGTTTTACAGCTAACTAGCTTCAAAGCCAGTGTCTGATCAGATCAGGGCGATATGGCCTAAAAATAAAAGCTCTAATTTTTTCAAACCAAATGCATTGTCTGATTTTAAACAGTTTTGGAAATCCTTCCATGGAGAGCATTTTGGATGAGGTTTCAGACAACGGGAAGGTGGATCCTCAGAAGGCCCAGATGCATATCTCAGATCCTGCCTCAGGATTTTTTCTTGTCCAGTTTCTGATACACTGCACAGCGTGCTCAGATAAGCCGAGTTTTCAGCTCTTTCAAATTCAACTTGCTGCTGCAAAAACATTATTATTTCATATCTGTCAAACTGTTGTATTTGGTATTTTTCATAGATGCAACTAAAGAAATTTGAACAAATGACAATGACAAATGAATGTCTTTGTGACAATCTGTGGGCAACAGAGTGCCAGAAGGTCCAGTTTCAAATGGGGTCTTTCCACAGTTATCCTATGTGTCAAAACAACATTGGCCCATCCCTTGAGCTGGCTGCAATTTATGTGTTTGAATCATTCACAGATCAGTGTTAAAATTATCAAAATGATCAGGAATGCCAACCAGACTGAAGAGAAAAACTTTGAAAGATCTTCAGAAGGTCTGGATGCTTGGAAAGAAAATCCGAGGGAATGAGGGATGGCTCATTGCTTCTGAACAACATTGAAATGAATCACCAGCAAACTTCCCCTGAGCTCACTAGAGGGAGCTGAACAACCATTCACACCAGCATGAGGACAAGCCATCCCTCCACCATCGGATAAAAGTTGTGTTTGTGGAAAGATACGTAAAGACCTAGCACAAACACACAGCCTCATCGTGTGTCTGAAGATGACAGAACAGGGAACAAAGCCTTTTTTCTAGGTGTGTACAAGTATGCAGGTGTTATGAAACAGGATAAGGCCGCTGTAATCCTTGGGACAACACAACAACACACGCCCAGCTAGAGGGGAGGGACTGGGGGCGTACGCCACAGGCCCAGCGGCCTCCTAGAACCAGCTCTGCCCACCACGCTGAATTCAGCTCATTCCCACAATAACGGTGAGAAGTGCCGACCGCTAAAGCTGAAGCAGGGATGAGGTAACAGGAACCTGCACTACAGCCGTTATTAACCAGCTCTGCCATGGCTGACAGGACGGACACAGAAAAGAATAAATCTGGAGAAGAATAAGGAAATAAATGAGGAAAAATATAGAACAAATTTAATGTTTCTTTATGTCTTCATCTTTTTCTGTTGTTAAAAGAGTGTCTCATTATACAAGCTTCTGCTTCTGTCCATAACCTTTTGGTTCATCTAGTTTTTTCTATTTCTTTTTTTATGTTTTGTTTTGTATTTGCTTCCATTGGAGGAACCAATTAACAAATCAATAAAGAAGTAAAGAACAAATGTATGAAACAATAAATAAAATAAAAAATTAAAGAAATAAAAGACAAATAAACATGAATATTCTAATATTTCTTTCATTACATTATTTTTATTCATTTTTGCTCTTATCGCTGTTCTTTTCCACACACACACACACACACACATATATTTCCTTGTTTATTTCCAGATCAGAGTGACGTTCATGGCTGCACGCAACCATCAGCTGAGCAACGTTACGATAACTGGAGGTGCAACAGAGCGCCGCCTCACAAACATCAGAGCGAAATCTTAACACGAGGGGTTATAGGTCTAAAGAGAATTACATTGCTCACTTTTAGCATAAATTAGATTCTAGAAACAGATAAAAGCACAAAATTTGATTTAAACACTTAAAAGTTCAGTCTACACATGCTGAAATCCCATTGGCTCAGAGCAGTGAGCTGTCATCATTTATGACCTCTCAGTGTGGACAAGAAGCCCCGCCCCAAAGCAGATGATTGACAGCTTGGACCAGAGGAAATAAACAGAGAAATGAATAAAGAAATTTATGTAAAAGAATAGAGAAAAGAAGAGGGGAAAATAAATGAATCAAGTAAAAGAATGAAATTATGTGAACATAAATAAAAATATTAATATTTTGTGGCACTCCGATTGTTCCATATCATTTACCCCCGGTGACCTGTGCCCCTCTCTTTTTTCCAACCTCTGTGATTGCAAACACATTCCCCGGCTTCGCATGCAGAACGTTAAATGCTGTGTGAGGGTCAGTGAGTTAAGAAAGACAGGAATATGTTGGAATGTGCTTCGAGCTGTTTCACAGACGCTTCTTTTATTTGTTTACATAGAAATATAGGTGCAGGCACGTTTCCACAGACTGGGGCTTAAGCATGAGGGATACGTGTGTGCGCAACTAGTTCTTTTTTTCACACTTTTCAGCACATTCAGGCCTGTGTCTTCACGTATCTCAATGTGCACACGTGCATGAGTGTCCTCCTAATGTATGTGTGTTTACAGTGGTGGTTAAAAGGACCTGACAGCTGTGGCGTTGTGTGGTGGTCATCACCCAGCAGGGAGGGTGCAGGGGGGTGACACCCGTCCCATTGACCACCCTCAGGGAGCCCAGCTCTATTGTAGAGCCAACCCACGTCGCACATTCCTGGCCTGAACCATGCCGTGTCGCTCTACTCAGCGCACAACATCACATTACAGAACACACAAGGTCCCAGGCAAACCAGTACAGCATCACGGCAGAAACAGGACAATACAGAGAATTTACTGGGATGAGTTGAAACCTGAACACGAAGGGTAGCAAGCCATGTGGAGCTGAAGCTTCACACATGGCCTCTGCCTCCATGACGCATTTTAACCCACGTACAATTACTGCATGCATTAACATCTCCTCTCAATTTAAAATGTTTTAGCTTCCCAGTGTATTCATTAGACCACCTCAGTTATCCAAGTATCTTTACAGCTTGTGTTTTATGTTGACTCAAATTACTTCACGCAAACATGAACTGACTTTTTTTAAGAGATAAAAATTACTAGTATTGTAAAACAAAACGGAAATGTTGTATTTTATATATTAGCCACCTCTAGAGTCACCAGTACATGAGGAGCCAGCTGAATGGACTGCTCCTACCTTAAACACACTAATTTACTTTCCCTAATATTTATTTTATAATATCTTTAATTACAGATGAAAATGTCTTCAGCTAGCTGAAGAAAGCTAGCTGGAGACAGCCACGGTTAGCTAGCTGCACATGCCTTTCTTCCCTTTTGTTTCTCAATGCTATTTAAAATTTCTATGAACTTAGATCATTTCAACTCTCTGGCTGAAATTACATCTAATTCAAAAAAAGAAAATAACAGCTAAATTAGCTTAATATGTAAATAAATGCCAGCTAACTTTTTAGTCATTATCAGTGCTAGCTAACATCTCGTGGTTACTTTTGAAATATTTTACCAAATAATAATACTACTGGGTGGCTGGCCAAATTAGTTTTCTTCCTCCTTCATTTGACCGGATCAGTAGCTGCATGAGAGCCTCCAGCAGCTTCTCATCAGTCCCAGTTTTATTCCTTCTGTTCTGCTGTAGATAAAAAATAAATAAAGGAGTATATTGGAAATGTTCTGTGTGGTGCTGTCTGCAGGACAGCTATCACTGACATCACTTTGAGCTTTTTAAGACACTAATTTGGCTTATTTTCCTCTTGGTCAGTAATATAATTTTTCTCAGTTTTTAAAAAACACATACATCAGGTTATTCTGATCATCCCCAGAAACCTCCTGCTATTGTGTTGCTGCAGTAAATCCATCACCAGCGGTTTGCAGCGATGAGCATCACCTGTAATTTACATCAGTAGCTCCAGATGTTTCTCACACAAACACCTCAAACGCCTTTCACATAAATAACCTATTATTAGTACATAATTCCTCATGCTAATTCGTGCAAGGCTACAAATGATGAACATATTAATTATTGTCATTTGGATGATAGTTCAACCACATTAAACCTGGAACTGCTCTGTTAAACTAGTTTTTCTTGGTTTTGTTTTTTACCTGTATGAATTAACACTGGTTCAGAAGAAAAGTGAAAACAGGTAAACACAAGTAAATTGGGTTCATATTAATCTGTTAATTACAAAAGTACACATCTCTAAAAGTATAAATATTTATATGATCAAAAAATTTTTTAATTTCCTCACCTATGGACAAATTTATAAGATATCTCAACCAGCTCTGACGGGTTTTGTAGGTTTTGTGTTACTAATTCAAGCATGTAACATTACAACACATCATGATTTTTCAGCACTGAGAATGTGAAAAGAAAAATCAGAATTTGCATCATAATTATTGCATCGGGTGTTAAACAGCTTTTACCAGCAGAAAGAGGTGGTCTATTCTTGTCACTACTTTAGAGGAGGTGAGGAGAGACATTCGTAACGGATAATATCCGATGGTGATCAGTCTGGTAGAAAATCCTTCACTGTCCCTTTAAAACATGAAGGTAGCACCATGTCCAATTAGATTATAGAGCTACAGTCTGCTCCCTAGCGCACATAAAATACAGAAAACAAGGTTTGCGTGGTGAAGAAGGTGTTAATGATGTTACTTTATTCGGCTCTGAATCAACTGAGTTGTTATCATTTTCCTCTAAAGCAAAGTTCTAGCACCAATCAACTTTTTAAAAAGAAAACTGTTCTGCAACAACTTCCAGAAATGGTTAATAATCAAAACACAATGTAAAAAAAGTTTGCTGCTCTGATATCTTATTAAAAAAATATTAAGGAAAGAATTAATATAATTAATAATCATAAAAACAAGCAGTGCTTTCATTCCTAAATCTCATCAATGGATAATGACCATTTTGTTGGGTTCATAACTACATACACAAGTAGCAGGTTACAGGTCAGAGCACACAGCGCTTCATAACGGGCCTTTCAGTTTCCAGCAGCACAAACAGCACAACGTCAGCCACTAGTCGCTCTGCACCGTCCCATCACAAAGACACGAACGCTGCTCCAGGCCGGAGCTTCAGATGCCTCTGCAACATCCACCAGCACATCCACCAGAACATCCACCAGAACATCCACCACCAGAACATCCACCAGCACATCCACCACCAGAACATCCACCAGAACATCCACCACCAGATCATCCACCAGAACATCCACCACCAGATCATCCACCAGCACATCCACCACCAGAACATCCACCAGCACATCCACCACCAGAACATCCACCAGAACATCCACCAGCACATCCACCACCAGAACATCCACCAGCACATCCACCACCAGAACATCCACCAGAACATCCACCAGCACATCCACCACCAGAACATCCACCAGCACATCCACCAGCACATCCACCACCAGAACATCCACCAGCACATCCACCACCAGAACATCCACCAGAACATCCACCAGCACATCCACCAGAACATCCACCACCAGAACATCCACCAGAACATCCACCACCAGAACATCCACCAGCACATCCACCACCAGAACATCCACCAGAACATCCACCAGAACATCCACCAGCACATCCACCACCAGAACATCCACCAGCACATCCACCACCAGAACATCCACCAGCACATCCACCAGAACATCCACCACCAGAACATCCACCAGCACATCCACCAGCACATCCACCACCAGAACATCCACCAGAACATCCACCAGCACATCCACCACCAGCACATCCACCACCACATCCACCACCAGAACATCCACCAGAACATCCACCAGCACATCCACCACCAGAACATCCACCACCAGCACATCCACCAGCACATCCACCACCAGAACATCCACCACCAGATCATCCACCAGAACATCCACCAGCCACACATCCACCAGCAGCCTCTGCTTACTTCCCCTAATCAAAACGTTGAAAGCAGAACTGAACTGCCACTTTCCAACCGCCTGGGTGTCTTTGGTTTCTGTCCTGGATGAAAGAGCTTCCACATTCCTTTCCTGAGGGGTCAGAGGTCAGCCTCTGCACTGCCTGTCTGCCTGCCCACCACGGCTCCCACATGCTGTGTGACTGGTATTAACCCCTTTGCCGCCAGCCACAGCCACACAAAGCTTCAGGGTTGGTCAAACTCTTTGTGGTGCTGGTGGCGCGACTCTAGGCCATACTGGGCTGGACCAGAGCCTCTGCAGACCTGAGCTCCACAAAGCAGGACACAGCAACTGCTCACGCTGCCACACTTAACTCTATCAACAAACTAAATATAGAAAGTGAGTTCAGCGTCCTGAGCTTTGGTGACAACAGCCGGACGGGTGTGGAGAGGAGGAGGAGGGTGAAGCGCTCTGCTGCACCAACAGTTCGGCTGAAATTAGGAAAATGATGGTTGTTGACCTGAGAAACGTCCTGCAAGGTTACCCATTATAAATAACTGCTTCTTAATGTGAAAGGACGAGAGATTCTTTTTAGGCTTAAAATCACATTTAATGTATTTGAAATAAGGGTGGGACTTGATTAAAAAATGATCTAATTAATTACAGCCTTTGTAATGAATTACTCTTGATTAATCACATTTTAATCACATAACAATTTTTGCCTCAAAAAGCAACATTTTCTTTATTTAAATGTGTTTTAGTGGAAGACTGAATCAAATAACAGACACAGACATTAATATTATAAACTCAGCTCTAGTAATGTCTTGAGAAATGCATTTAATCACATTTCAGTTCAAAACAGTAGAAACAGAAATAGAAAACATCCCTGGTCCAAACTGAACAGACCTAAAGTTAAAGAGTCATTTTAGGTCCTTTAATCAGCAGCTCCAGCTGTTCTCTGGTTAAGAGTCTACAACATGTTACAGAACTTTAACTTTCTACATGTTCTCCTCCACACGCTTCATTAACAGCCATTAATATGTGACAGTAAGCCAGGACGTGATCAGCCAGCAGCAGCTTCCAGTCTGGTCCTGGAGCAGAGGGAACGTCTCTGGATCTGCAGCTAGAAGCTAATGGACGGGGAGGGGTCTGTGGATAGGGGGAGTGGCCTGAGGATGAGAGAGGGGTCTGTGGATAGGGGGAGTGGCCTGAGGATGAGGGAGGGGCCTGTGGATAGGGGAGTGGCCTGAGGATGAGGGAGGGGCCTGTGGATAGGGGGAGTGCCCTGAGGATGGGGGAGTGGTCTGTGGATAGGGGGAGTGGCCTGAGGACGGGGGAGGGGTCTGTAGATAGGGAGAGTGGCCTGAAGATGGGGGAGGGGCCTGTGGATAGGGGGAGTGCCCTGAGGATGGGGGAGGGGTCTGTGGATAGGGGGAGTGGCCTGAGGATGGGGGAGGGGTCTGTAGATAGGGAGAGTGGCCTGAAGATGAGGGAGTGCCCTGAGGATGGGGGAGGGGTCTGTGGATAGGGGGAGTGGCCTGAGGACAGGGGAGGGGTCTGTAGATAGGGAGAGTGGCCTGAGGATGAGGGAGGGGTCTGTGGATAGGGGGAGTGGCCTGAGGATGAGGGAGGGGCCTGTGGATAGGGGGAGTGGCCTGAGGATGAGGGAGGGGTCTGTGGATAGGGGGAGTGGCCTGAGGATGAGGGAGGGGTCTGTGGATAGGGGGAGTGGCCTGGGGATGGGGGAGGGGGTCTGTGGATGGGGGAGTGGCCTGATGATGGGGGAGGGGTCTGTGGATAGGGGGAGTGGCCTGAGGATGAGGGAGGGGCCTGTGGATAGGGAGAGTGGCCTGAAGATGGGGGAGGGGCAGCTCACTGAGAAGTAAACATGTTTTCACCTCAGTTTCCAAAGGTCTCCAATATCACCAGAAAAAGTTTCTAGATTTGTCACTAGTCGCTTCTTTGAGTCGCTAGCCATGTCTGAAAACTCACTAAACGTAGCGCCAACGTAACGTAACAGTGATTTAGCTGAGCTCTGATGTGTGTGTCAGTTTTGTCAGTGTACCAGAAATCGTGCACTGACAAACGTTCCGCGTTGTTTGGAACACAAACTGCGATTAAATGCGTAAATCTTTTCAACTTGTTAACTTTTTAGTAATTGACGCGTTAAGTCCCACCCCTAATCTAAAACATCATTTACTTGCATCTTTTGTTTTTCAGAGTTGATCTAAGGTTCCATTTATAGTGAATTTAGGCTGAAATATCTCTTGGCAGGATTTTCTGGTCTAATAGTTGATATTTTATCAAACTTTTGTTGTAACTCGTCAATAATGATGCTTATCTTGGCCAGACATTTACATTTCGACCTCATTGGGGAAAAAAGTGGGACCACAACAGTTAAAAAAGAAATGGCACAACGCTGCTTTTAAAAAGCTTCTAACAAAAGGAATCCCTGTTGCAAGCCTATGGGAAAAAGGACTTTAAAACATTTCACCACAAACGTTCCAAAACATGGATGTAAAGCAGCTGGATAAGGAGAGGAAGAGTGTGGGAGAAAGCTTCGGTGAATCGGGGGATCTGGGAGGGTAAAAACAGGACGAGGATAAAGGGATGATGAAGAAAAGGGAGGGAAAGCTGGAGTCTTTTGCAGCGGTGGAGTCAGGGGTCTTTGCACCAGTCAAGTGACTCCAGATAGAGGGTGAGCTGAAGATGGAGGGGGCGGGAGGTCATGCTTTACTAACTATACTGACCTGGATGAGAAGCCGGGAAGGGTTAGTGAAGGCAACATGGCCGCTCATATTCATATTGGTTCATTGTATAAAGCAGGTTAAAGTGGAAAAATGGTGAAGTTATGCTGGAAAACAGAGACCAAGCATGGGTAGGGGAGACTAAAAGGTTCAAACCTGTAATTAAATCTTTGTTAATCTGTACTACTGCCGTTTCCTCATATCCAAACAGTAGATCAGATCTATTTGTTACAAGTCAGGTTTTTGTTTTTCTAACCTGGACATGTTAAAATAACATAGACCTGGTTCTGTAGTCACAACACTGAGCCACACATTAATAAAACTGCATCATTTAAATGTGAATGTGAACTTCTTAGTAGAGGTTTAAATCACAGGTTTAATCACAATGTGCAATTCAATATTATATCAATTCAATAGGTAACTAACTGATGAAGCTGCTCATAAAACCAACTAATACAGAATCAGGTCTGGGTTAGAGTAAGGGGAAGAACTTTATTTAGATGTGTAAATATCAGTAAATGTGTTCCCGGTGAGGACGGCACAGAGCACAAACGACAAAGTTTCAGGCTGAACGTGAATCTCTGTGTGAGGAGGCAGCTGTAGCTGTAGACCTCTATCGATATGGGGAAATTTTCTCTGCAAAGACCAACTCTGATAAAGAGAAGCAGAACTGAATGAGAGGTTTAAGTCCAGACCACATCCCAAGAACGGCCATTTTACTTCAGTTTGGTCCCATCTCTTCTCATAGACCCCCACTAGGAGAACCTCAGGTTTCAAGAGGTTAAAAAACAGAAAGTCCAAAACGAGGAAAATAATTTCTGATAAGTAAAAAGTTATTATTGTTCTCCCTCACTCTCGCCATCCTTCCTCCCTCAGTTTCAGTTCCTCTCCTGGCTGAGGGTGAAGCTGGGGGGGTGAAAGGAAGAGCCTCTGCCATGCCGTCCCGACAGTTAGTCACATGGAGGGCGGCGGTGCTGGGTTCATGGCCACATTGAGCTGGGATGTGGCCATGAACCCAGCACCGCTGCCTGGTATCCTGGCTAAAGATAGCTGTGGTGTGTTGGGGGGGCACAACTGAAACCAAGAAACACCTTCACTGCAGCACCAGTGAAAATAACTTACCTTCCTTTAACTGACATTGGTTTCTCAGATTTCATGGCACCACTACAGAAAATAGAAGCTCGTTTTTCTGACGTTCTAAAAGAAAGAAGAAAGAAAAGATATTTGGTGGCCGTTGAAGTGGCGGGACCTCCATTTACTGCAGCTCACATAAGAGTCATTTTCTATGTTCCAAAGCGAACTTACAGCTTCATGTTATGATGCTTATTTGCTCCGAAAATCCTTGTTTCAGCGATTGGAACCAAACATTTCTTCGCTTTTTAAAATGATCATTGCGATCTGCAGATCAGCTGGTTTTCTGAGACCTTCTGTGACTTTCTAAAACGAGTTTCTCTGTGCGTCTGTCTTTATCTGCAGAAACCGGCCTGTTTAATGGCGTCCCTGATAAGGAAAGCCTTTGATAGCCGAGGAGTTGACGCCAACAACCTCAGCGCTGGTCACAAGGGTCTGTGCCACATACGCATTTCTTTCATCTGCTGGAGTTAACAAGGGTCACAAAGCTGACCACATTCAAAGCTGACCCAAATGTTACACCTGTACATAAGTGTTGAACCTCACCAGCTGGTCGGCTGCCTCTATGCACCAAGCAGTCTTATGCATGCTGCTCTCATTTCTGGTTGCATGATGGCGATTCAACCGGCTGAACGTGCATCTCTACCTTCATCTCTTCTGAGAGTGTCTTCTGCCCAAATGCCTCTGCTGCCCTGGCACACCTTCCTTACATGCAAGATGTAGCACTTCAAGTATAAACCAGCATTTCCCACCGCACTAACACGTTTCTTAACTAACCATGCTGGTTCATCCAACAGGTTACAGGCACTTCATCCTTTAATGATCCAAAAATCAGTGTTGAGTAGAAAAAAAAAAATGTATTTCTAAACAAACACCAAAAAAAAAAGCTTTCAGACTTTTGGAAACCCTGGAGAACTATCATTCAGGACAACTTTTAAAGATTATAAGAAAGTCTGGTTGCAAATATAAGGAAATGATGAGTACACAGAGAGACGACCCACAATCAAGTCTGCGGATTTTAAAGTGTGAGCTTGAACTTTCTATCAGTCTGCAGAAGCACTGCCTCCTCTGGGAGGCCGGACTGTTCTAGCTGAATGCTTATATCATTGTGCCAACACTGTGGTGCACGCTACATGTTCCAACATGCTCAGAAGTACAGTGTAGGCTTATGTTTGGCAGGAAATATTTACACTCCTGGTTTAACCCGTTAACATTTGATAATACTTATCATTTAAGAGATGAGAACTGGGGCTAATGGGAGCATTATTAGTTCTGCTGCCAGAAACCTAAACACTGGCTCAGTTTTGGAGGACCAGAAATGTTTTAATTAAACTTATTGGATTCAATCAACAGCTTCAGACTTTTGCACACTGGTGGACCAACGACCAGCATTTGCATTTCTAGAAACATCCTGCAGGTCATGGTCCTAGAGACCAGCCAGACGGCCTGAGAGGATCTGGGAACTTTATAGTTCCGATAGTAAGAACCACCAGGTGAGGTTTTACTGTCTGTATGTGGTAGGAAGTTGTGGACCAGTCTGGGGCTCAAAGCGCTTACCGTCTGAGATCCCTTTATAAACTGAACGTCTGCTCACTGTACAGAGATCAGATGTTTACTGACCCTGCTGGTTTTCACATTACTGTTGTGTTTAAAATCATTTTAACCTGTGGTAATGTCAGTGTTTAAATACGAGTGTGTGGTTTCACACGTGTGATGATTGAATAATAAAAAAATAATAAAAATCAAGGTGGGGTTTAATTAGGCCCGAGCACTTAAGGCGGTGCAAAGGCCTATTGTAATGCAAACGTTTTTCTTCTTCTTCTTATTCTTCTCTGAACTCAAACGCATTTTGGGGTACTGGTCATGCTCGAAAACTCACCAAATTTTGCCTGCCCCCCCAAAGGAATGCGTAAATTTACAATATGGTGGGGTGCTCGGGACTGTTTGGGCAAAATTGAACGAGAGCGCCACCTATTTATGGTGCCCCGCCACTGCATGTCATCAAACTTTATGAAATTCGCTACACATGTTCAAGTAAATCCTAATTAAAATCTAAGTTAAATCTAAATAAAAATCCTCTTGCAGTACTGCTCTAAAAAAAACAGGAAGTCAGCCATTTTGGGTCAAAGTCGCCATTTGGCGTTTTACTGACCTCGCATTTGATATGAACTCCTCCTAGAGATATATCGTACTGACACCAAAAGGGCCCAGGATCTTCAGAAGGCATGGGTGATCAAAAGTTATCAAAACTTTCTCAAAGGAGTAAGGGTGTACAGGGGGCTGGGCCTCAAAGTTTGATGTGTCGCCATGAAAGACGACATTGATATAACTCCACCAATAAATCAACATATCTGAACCAAAATGGCCATGTATGATGCTAGTCCCATCTTCAAGACAACTAGTTGGTCATTATTGGATTATGAATAGGCACGCCCGTGGGCGACAGGAAATCATGTTTTTTTACTCCAAGACCCACTTACTCAGACATTTTGAAAACAACCAGGGTCAAACTGGGTCAGACACCTGAAAACAAGTTGGTGATTATATCCGGTGAAAACTGTTGCTCTACGCTGCAAGGTGAGACTGTGGCGCCATCGCGAACTTCGATAAGACGCCATGACATCATAAATCATTATAAGTTCCTGAAATTTTCACCCAATCACCACCAAACTCACAGGGTTTAGTCAATGGTCCGGTCCCGAACACCACCATATGACCACTTCCGGTTTAGCCCTAAGCCCCGCCCACTTTAAACAGGAAGTGCTTTTTTGCAGTTGTCGTGGTCCTTCTCCTCAGGCATGAACCCCAGACACTTGAAAGTGCTTCACAACAGGTCAAACCCTTTCATGATACTACAATAAAAATCTCAAGTTCCTTCGCCAAACGTAACCATGGCGAATCTTGGTCCGACGCCATCAAACAGGAAGTACTTGTAACTCACCCGGTGTACCATCGATCTCCACCAAACTCGGCAGGAAGGATCGTATTCAGACGTGGAACTGAGCCAAATTGACATATGCTGGAATAGTGACATAGTGGCTCTATAGCGCCCCCTACAATATTTTGATCAACCAGCCCCGCCCCCTACGTGGACCGACATGCATGAAATTCACCACATTGATTTACTATGCCAGGATGCACAAAACTGTCCATTAGACCTATAGGCTAATTTCAACAGGAAGTCGGCCATTTTGTAAAACGTGTCATTTTCAGGGTCATTTTTGCCTGTTTCTTGCCATTGCATTTGAACGAACTCCTCCTACAGATTTTATCGTATTTACCTAAAAATCACTCTGAAGCTTCCAAAGGCATGTGTGATCAAAAATTATGCAAAACTTTCTCAAAGGAGAAAGGGCATGGCGGGGGCGTGGCCTCAAAATTTGATATCTCGCCATGAGAGACGAAACTGATATAACTTAAATATAAAACAACCTATCTTCACCAAAATGGCCACGTATGATGCTTTTCCATGCTGACCACATCTACATGTCCAAGATGTTGTCAACGCCATAGCCCCGCCCCCTGGAAACAGGAAGTACCACATTTTTTTACCATTGAAAACTTAAAAAACCTAACTCAAACTCATCAATATCATTCTTGAGACCTCATGAATAAAAATATCACAATCTTCTTACACCATCATGATTAAAATGGCTGACTGGGAGGTGGGAGGTACTGGTGAGCTGGAACGATTACAGACCGGTGGCACTTACTCCCAGCAAGCTGATGAAGACCGATGGAGCGCTCATCTTCAATCTCCTCAAGCCCCAAGTTGCAACAGGCCCAGGACCCCCTACAGTTTTGCCTGTCGCGCAGGTGTGGGTGTGGAGGATGCTATTCTCTACCTCCTACACCGTGTCCAAGTTCATCTGGATAAGGGGAAAGGGCACAGTTGAGGATCTCTTCTGGATTTTTCAAGTGCCTTTCAACACAATCCAGCCCCTGATGCTTCTGGACAAACTGAGAGAGATGCAGGTGGACCCCTGCTTGGTGTCCTGGATTGGTAACTACCTCACAGAGAGACCGCAGTATGTCAGGCTAAAGGACACCACATCTGACACTGTTATTAGCAGCACAGGAGCACCCCAGGGGACGGTGCTGGCCCCCCTCCTCTTCACACTCTACACCTCAGACTTCTGTTACAACTCAGAGCTGTGTCACATCCAGAAGTTTGCAGATGACACAGCCATCGTGGGGTGTATCAGGGATGATGGTGAGGATGAGTACAGGAATCTGGTCAGTGACTTTGTCTCCTGGAGTCAGATGAACCATCTCCAACTTAACACCTCAAAGACTAAGGAACTGGTTATTGACTTCAGGAAGTCCAGCCCACAACCACGTCCAGTGACCATCAGGGACAATAAGGTTGGAGATTGTAGACAACTACAGGTACCTCAGGTTGTGGCTGGATAACAAGCTGGACTGGACATGCTGTACAGATTACCTGTACAAGAAGGGCCAAAGCCATCTGTACTTCCTGCGAAGACTGAGATCTTTTAACATCTGCAGGAATCTCCTGTGGATGTTCTATCAGTCTGTGGTGGCTAGTACGCTTTTTTATGCTGTTGTCTGCTGGGGGGATACATGACAAAAAGGGTGTGCTAACAGGCTGGAAAAAACTCATCAGGTGGGCGGGCTCTGTGGTTGGCATGAAGCTGGACTCCCTGGTGACAGTGGCAGAAGAGGAGAACACTAAAAAAAATACTGGCTATTGTGAATGATGCCAGTCACCCTCTGCACCACTGTCATCAGTGCACAGAGAAGCCCTGACCAGTAACAGGCTGCTCCTCCCCAAGAGTAGGACCAACCGGCTCAGAGACTCCTTTGTCCCCCGAGCCATCAAACTGTACAACTCTGCATTAGGCAGGAGGGGGAGAAGGAGGGGGGAGAGGGAGGTGTGCAGTCCGCCTGATACAACACATGCACAGTAACCGATACAAACAGTTGTAATAACTTATACGTGCAATAGTGAACTGGGAATCTGTACCACCTCTACTGTGTGCAATGCTTGTTTATATTGTTTTATTTAACTTATCTTATTGTTATTATTGTTATATTTATTGCATTCTATTTGCCTCTATTTGCTTTGTACCTGTATATATTGTGTCTTGTGCTTGTCCTGCTTTACTGTTGGTGTTGTATTGCTACTGGTACCCAAATTTCCCTGAGGGCTCTCTGAAGGGATTAATAAAGCATTTCTATTCTATTCTATTCTATCCATAGTTATGGTGATGTAGCCATGCTACTAGCATCCATAGCTACAGGATATAGCCATACTGCTAGCATCCATAGTTACAGTAATGTAGCCATGCTGTTATCATCCATAGCTACAGTGATGTAGCCATGCTGCTAGCATCCATAGCTACAGTGAAAATAGCCATGCTGCTAGCATCCATAGCTACAGTGATATAGCCATGCTGCGAGCATCCATGGCTACAGTGCTACAGTGAAAATAGCCATGCTGCTAGCATCCATAGCTACAGTGAAAATAGCCATGCTGCTAGCATCCATAGTTAAGGTGATGTAGCCATGCTGCTAGCATCCATAGTTACGGTGATGTAGCCATGCTGCAAGCATCCATAGCTACAGTGAAAATAGCCATGCTGCTAGCATCCATAGTTACGGTGATGTAGCCATGCTGCTAGCATCCATAGTTACGGTGATGTAGCCATGCTGCTAGCATCCATAGCTACAGTGATATAGCCATGCTGCAAGCATCCATAGTTACGGTGATGTAGCCATGCTGCTAGCATCCATAGTTACGGTGATATAGCCATGCTGCTAGCATCCATAGCTACAGGGATATGGCCATGCTGCTAGCATCCATAGCTACAGGATATAGCCATACTGCTAGCATCCATAGTTACAGTAATGTAGCCATGCTGTTATCATCCATAGCTACAGTGATGTAGCCATGCTGCTAGCATCCATAGCTACAGTGAAAATAGCCATGCTGCTAGCATCCATAGCTACAGTGATATAGCCATGCTGCGAGCATCCATGGCTACAGTGCTACAGTGAAAATAGCCATGCTGCTAGCATCCATAGCTACAGTGAAAATAGCCATGCTGCTAGCATCCATAGTTAAGGTGATGTAGCCATGCTGCTAGCATCCATAGTTACGGTGATGTAGCCATGCTGCAAGCATCCATAGCTACAGTGAAAATAGCCATGCTGCTAGCATCCATAGTTACGGTGATGTAGTCATGCTGCTAGCATCCATAGTTACGGTGATGTAGCCATGCTGCTAGCATCCATAGCTACAGTGATATAGCCATGCTGCTAGCATCCATAGTTACGGTGATGTAGCCATGCTGCTAGCATCCATAGTTACGGTGATATAGCCATGCTGCTAGCATCCATAGCTACAGGGATATGGCCATGCTGCTAGCATCCATAGTTACGGTGATGTAGCCATGCTGCTAGCATCCATAGTTACGGTGATGTAGCCATGCTGCAAGCATCCATAGCTACAGGGATATGGCCATGCTGCTAGCATCCATAGCTACAGTGATATAGCCATGCTGCTAGCATCCATAGCTACAGTGATATAGCCATGCTGCTAGCATCCATAGCTACAGTGATATAGCCATGCTGCTAGCATCCATAGTTACGGTGATGTAGCCATGCTGCTAGCATCCATAGCTACAGTGATATAGCCATGCTGCTAGCATCCATAGCTACAGGGATATGGCCATGCTGCTAGCATCCATAGTTACGGTGATGCAGCCATGCTGCTAGCATCCATAGTTACGGTGATGTAGCCATGCTGCAAGCATCCATAGCTACAGGGATATGGCCATGCTGCTAGCATCCATAGCTACAGTGATATAGCCATGCTGCTAGCATCCATAGCTACAGGGATATGGCCATGCTGCTAGCATCCATAGTTACGGTGATGTAGCCATGCTGCTAGCATCCATAGTTACGGTGATGTAGCCATGCTGCTAGCATCCATAGCTACAGTGATATAGCCATGCTGCTAGCATCCATAGCTACAGGGATATGGCCATGCTGCTAGCATCCATAGTTACGGTGATGTAGCCATGCTGCTAGCATCCATAGTTACGGTGATGTAGCCATGCTGCAAGCATCCATAGCTACAGGGATATGGCCATGCTGCTAGCATCCATAGCTACAGTGATATAGCCATGCTGCTAGCATCCATAGCTACAGGGATATGGCCATGCTGCTAGCATCCATAGTTACGGTGATGTAGCCATGCTGCTAGCATCCATAGTTACGGTGATGTAGCCATGCTGCAAGCATCCATAGCTACAGGGATATGGCCATGCTGCTAGCATCCATAGCTACAGTGATATAGCCATGCTGCTAGCATCCATAGCTACAGTGATATAGACATGCTGCTAGCATCCATAGCTACAGCGATATGGCCATGCTGCTAGCATCCATAGCTACAGTGATATAGCCATGCTGCTAGCATCCATAGCTACAGTGATATAGCCATGCTGCTAGCATCCATAGTTACAGTGATGTAGCCATGCTGCTAGCATCCATAATTATGGTGATGTAGCCATGCTGCAAGCATCCATAGCTACAGGGATATGGCCATGCTGCTAGCATCCATAGTTACGGTGATGTAGCCATGCTGCTAGCATCCATAGTTACAGTGAAAATAGCCATGCTGCGAGCATCCATAGCTACAGTGAAAATAGCCATGCTGCTAGCATCCATAGCTACAGTGAAAATAGCCATGCTGCTAGCATCCATAGTTATGGTGATGTAGCCATGCTGCAAGCATCCATAGCAACAGGGATATGGCCATGCTGCTAGCATCCATAGTTACGGTGATGTAGCCATGCTGCTAGCATCCATAGCAACAAGGATATGGCCATGCTGCTAGCATCCATAGTTACGGTGATGTAGCCATGCTGCTAGCATCCATAGCTACAGGAATATAGCCATGCTGCTAGCATCCATAGTTACGGTGATGTAGCCATGCTGCTAGCATCCATAGCAACAAGGATATGGCCATGCTGCTAGCATCCATAGTTACGGTGATGTAGCCATGCTGCTAGCATCCATAGCTACAGGAATATAGCCATGCTGCTAGCATCCATAGTTACGGTGATGTAGCCATGCTGCTAGCATCCAAACATTTTTTAATAAGATGCTGATGATCTTAACTACTTTTCTGTTCTATTCTTTACTTGATCTATACTGAAGTAAAAAAAAAAGAACCCTTAGGTAATAAGTACACAAACTAGTGGTTCAAGTTTTTAGTTAAATATTTTTTGCTCTACAGTGACCAAACAGTTTGAGAAGATTATAGCTGCATGAGCTAATAGAGCTCCAAAACATAAATTAGTTATTTTACCCACTGTAGAATCAATAATAGTATTGTATGTGATAAGCTTTATGCCACTGGGGAGCGAATCTGAATTCTTTATATTTGAATTTGAATCATTCAATTTGAATCTGAATATGCCTGTTTGAATAATTGCTTCAAAAAACTGAATCCAAATGACCATATTTGATATTGAATCTTTGTTTTTTTTAATGTGTATTGTGGTAAAGTTGAAACTTTTGTATTTGAAAAATTCAGATCTGAAATTCAAATTCAGATCTGAAATTCAAATTCAGATCTGAAATTCAAACTTTTGTGCCACACATCCGGGACCTGATGTGAGGCAAAACTAGTCGATCGTAGATGGAGTAACGTCAGTTTTGTGCAGTTGTTCTCAACAGCTACAAGCAGAGGGAGGGCGAGGGGAGGGTGGCGGCGGGGACACGGTGGACATGCCAGTATCTTTATGAAATGTTGCATTTAATTTTAAATAGGTCGTCAACTGTCTTTCTGTCTTAGCAAGCAAGTAAGGTCACGTATCCGTTGATCGTGACATTTCATAAAGATACTGGCATGTCCACCGTGGTGTTTGAAGGACGGAGATTTAACGTTTGTGGACCCTGACCACTGCTGGTTGGGACGTTGCGGGACGACAGAATGTTTCTCCATTCTCGTCTCTCCTGGACTGACGGAGCCCAATAAGCCTGCAAGCTGCTTTAACAACGGTGCGCCGTCACAGACGTGATCTGGTGTGTCTGCAGCCCGGCGAGTTTCTGTTGCCACAGTTACCAACTAGCGTTAAAACAACAATTTACAACAATAAGGCTGTTTGACCGGAACTTCTTTTATAGGTGTCCATATGGACACCCTGCAGCCAAATAAGAATTGAGTATTCACCCAGACCATTCATGTTTTAATCACACAAAACAACTAAATGATGTCCCAAATACAAAACGGACTTAATCTTCCAAGGTTGCGCCCTCCTCTGGCATATGAAGGTCGCAGAAAGAAGTACAATGAAGGGGCTTATTCAGCCTACATTATGGTTATTGCATTGATTATTTAATATCAAAATGGAACAGATCTGGAAAGTTACTATATATATATATATATATATATATATATATATATATATATACATACACATATATATGTAGTATATTTTTATGTGTTAAAAAAAATAATGACACGTTTGTTGTTATCAATAAGCGATATTACTAAAATGTTTCCAAACCAATGCAAAAAAAAGCTGGTCCGTTATAGCTTACATGGTGTATGTACGTCACTTGAGGTGCAGATTAATCTGTGCAAACTTACACATATTTTTCTTGTATTAGGAGTTACCACTAATGTGAAAAGTCTGCAACCAGCCCACAGCAAACTGCTGAGACCGTTGAGGAAACGGTAACTACCGCTACAGAAACGGTAACTACTGCTACAGAAACAGTAACTGCTGCTACAGAAACGGCAACTACCGCTACAGAAACAGTAACTGCTGCTACAGAAACGGCAAGTGCCATTGCAGAAACAGTAACTGCCATTGTAGCGAAAGTGGTTGGCCTGAATCTTAGCGTCTCTCTCTCTCTCTCTCCCCGCCGCCACCCTCCCCTCGCCCTCCCTCTGCTTGTAGCTGTTGAGAACAACTGCACAAAACTGACGTTACTCCATCTGCGATCAACTAGTTTTGCCTCACATCAGGTCCCGGATGTGTGGCACAAAAGTTTGAATTTCAGATCTGAATTTGAATTTCAGATCTGAATTTTTCAAATACAAAAGTTTCAACTTTACCACAATACACATTAAAAAAAACAAAGATTCAATATCAAATATGGTCATTTGGATTCAATTTTTTAAAGCAATTATTCAAACAGGCATAATCAGATTCAAATTGAATGATTCAAATTCAAATATAAAGAATTCAGATTCGCTCCCCAGTGGCACAAAGCTTATCCCATAGTATTGAGTAGTACCGTGACCACCCTAAAGACACAATATTTGTTTTAATTTATTTAGTTTCACTTCTGAAAAAAAGTTAAAGATAACAGAGTTTAGCTGACATTAAAATTATTTTTGCTGCAACAAGGTGATTCCTAAAGAGCAACGTCTGCATAGTGGATGTTATGTCTTTTAACATTTGAGGAAACTGGACAAGTTGAGGACAAAATAAGAAGTGTCAGACCTTTAAAAAAAAATCTATCTATAGTAGATAAAGAGTATCTAAAAGTGATTTCCTTAAGAAGTAGGAACAAATCCAGCAAGGACCTGAACTAGGACCTCAGAGATGTAAATGTGGTTGTTCCTGTTGTCTTGGCAACATAGAAACTCAAAACTTTTGCACAGCCCTGTTGCAAATGATGCGCCACCATCAGTCGAGTGATGACACAAATGTAGTGAATTGTTTTTTATCCACTGCTGACATAATCACTCTGTGCTGTTTTACTGAACCCGTCGTGGTGCATTCAAGTACAACAATGTTTTTTTAAAACAGTAAAACCCATTTTGATCTTCATTAAATGAAATGTCACTTTGTTCTTGTTGTTCCTGCTCACAGAGACTTTGTATATGAATGAATTTTTTAAACAGATAAATTCAGACTTGTCTGCATCTGAAATGTCATTTTCATTACTAAAGCGGCAGAAAAGTACCAGAACTGGAATTGTTAGTACTGATTACCAGGTACCATTGCATTGCTACTGGGGACACTGCCTTTTCCCAGCAGTGACGATGTCCATCTTTAATGCCTTATTTAATAACCAGCCTTGCTGTTGGTATCTAAAAATGACCATCATCATTGTTCAACTTATTCTTTCCTCATGATAAAACAACTCAATGTGTTTTTGTTCTTTAAAGTCATTAAAAGCCTCATCTTCCCTTCCTTCTCCATTCACTCCTCTTCCTCTCTCTCCGGCTGTGGTAACTACAGACGGCACCTATCACAGTAAGCAGACTAGTTTCAGGTCTTCCACCGTAACAGCTGGTACACACAGCAACACACCTCCTGCAAACATAAACCACATCAGCCTAATGTCATGTTAACAAAGATGCTAAGTATCATCATCATCATCATCATCTCAGCCACAACTGAACTTAGCATAATCTGTTTCAATCTGTGGTATCCAGGCTTTGGGGCACATCTGGGTAACACACATCCTTTAACAATGACGAAGCTTGGTGGAGACTAATTAGAAAATTAACTGGCTCCACAAACAAGGACTTTTTCCCTCTTTGTCTCTCTCAGCACTAATTTTCTAAGAAAACATTTGGGGTGGTTTTAGGAAGAGGGATTTCTCTAGCTGACCACCTATCATCATCAACACGTCAGCTCAGGCTTACCCTGGAAAATGATAGCCTGCGCATGTGCGTGACAAAGCAGTCCTGCCTTATGCAGCAACACTCGGGCCTCAGGGTGCACACGTTTCTGGAGTTTTATGACTGAAACTGTGTACATACTACATACCTATTATTTAAATCTCAGCTGTAATGAAGCTGAACTCTTCCATGAAGCTGATTTTCACTCTCATTTTAGCAATTAACTGATTCATTTGCAAATAAAAACAGTTTGAAAAACAACTTTGTACATATAACAATGAAAGCAACAAAGCAGAAGCAACATTTTACTGACGTGAATCTGAGAACTCAGTGAGAAAGAAACAAATTTCAACAAAATCCATCGTTACTGAAAAGCTGAGAGAAAAAGACGCTGCAGAGGTTAAAAAAATTACAAACAAGATGCTAGAAAAACACAACCCATCTAAGCTGGTAGAGAAGGGCCGGACGAACACATGGCCTTTATACTGGGCTCTACAGAGCTTTATGAAGATGATCAGAACTCAGTCACGTGTCCAGATAGATCATGATATGTTGGCTATACTTTAAACAGCCTTTAAAAGACCTGAAACCCCAGATGGGCCGGAAAATATGAACTTGTTCTGTTTTTAAAGTCCAAGTACAGCAGGATCAAAGATTTCCACGTGCATGTTAAACAGTGGTTATTTAAACATGCTAAACCTTCAATATTTTCCCAAATCATGGATTTCATTGTTTTTTTCTGCTCAGATTTTATAATCAGATCTAAAATGACAAATCAATGATACAGTGGGAGTGTATAATGCTAGTACAAATCACTCCCCTCCTAAAACTAGAACGTTATAAACAGACTCTACGACGCATTAGCTTCAGATTAGCAGCTAGCGAGCTAACTGTTCAGTCTTCATTATGGAAATGCATCTTGCCTGATCCTGATGTGGGCTAGTTCAACGGCACAGAAAAATACAGAAGGAAAAACTGGTGAAGCTGAAGCATCAAATCAGACCTTGCAACACAACAGCTATGCTAGCAGCACATCAGTGAAGTCTGAGGGCGGCAAACCGACAAAGAGAACTGGAGTTTCATGTTTAACTACGGTCAGAGGACATAGTGTGGACTAACGCAGACAGCCCTGACCTCCTGTCTCTGTCTTTGCAACACCGCTGGCAGACTCACGCTTTTGGAAAGAAATAAAAAACAAAATAAATAAATAAATAAAATTAAATTTTAAAAAATGTAGGACCTGTGGTGGTCTAGTAGCAGGGTCACCATCAGGAAGAAGGATTGTTGGATGCTTTGCAGAGTTTGAACAAACTGTTTTTCTTAGAGCAATGAATGATTATTTATTATAAAAGGTTTGTAAATGTGATAAAGAGGCAGATATAAGTTCTTCTTTCTTTTTCTGCTCATTTTCATTGCTTCAGTTTATTGACTTTCTGCAGATTTTATTTCATGTATTTGTCTTTTAATTTAGTCAGTTTGCTGAAAATGAAAATGAGAAACCTAAACCTGCCAGCCAAATCCTCCACAGGGAGGACATCACAGCAATGTCCCTTTCACACTTTAACAATGTTAATAACTTCCTCCACAGCTTGATGGTGACTGAAAGATTTACATCTCCAGGGCATTTCACATCTATGCAGATAGTTTTTACTTGTTCGTGTCCTCATCATATCAGAGACAGATTGCGCTAAAAACAACTGAAGAATGAGTGAGGTGTCTACCATCTTCCTTTTTCATTACTAGTTTGTGCACAGAAGAAGCATGTAAATGGTTTAAAGGTATTTGCAACTTTCAACTCATCTGCATCTTTTTTAGGCCAGCTGAAATAAACGTGCACTCTCACGTCTTTTCCAACAAACAGAATCCTTCTTTTACTTTCTACTCGTAAACTACATGCATCTAGTTCTGCTCATCAGTGACCCTCCAAAAACTTCACAGGGAACCTCAAAGCTGGAGCACTGATATCAGTTAAACTACTACATCTGCTCAGTTTGCACAGCCAGTTTGCTCATTTTAAATCTTTTATATGAGCATTTGTTTTATGCAGAGGTGCATTAAGCTCATAAAACCCCATAAAACCAGAACTTTAAAATAAAATGCTCGTTATGCCTAGAACGGCTGAAGATTAATTTAGTGAACGGTAAGAAAAGCACAGGATATACATTTGCTTTACGAAGCTTTATCAGAATGTTGACATAAACCTACAAGCAGGATGAATATGAGGCGTGTGTGCACGTGTTAGGGTGTGTGAAGGAATGTGTGTGTGTGTGTGAATCTGGGGAAAGCCCTTCTGGCAGGGAGTCCTGGCCGTGACACGGAGCTCCACAGCAGCTGGAGATGTGGGCACGCCGCCAGTGGGCGTCACGCCAATCGCCCTCACCCGCTCTCTAACCCTCGCTTTCTTGCTATGTCACGTCTAAAGAGCAGAGCTTCTACAGACACAACAAACATGCTGACTCTTACAGTCGCTGCCCTCCTGCTTATGAACATACACACCACAGTATTTAATGCATTTAATAGTGTAGTTTCATAGAGCCAAAATCAGAATATCTGTTTGGTCTCTTCACCAAATGAGAGACCGAACATTAAGTCTCAACGTAAAGCATGAAACAAGAACAAAAAGAAAAAAGAAAATTCATGCAAATGGAGTTTTTGCATCATACAGCGTGAATATTCATCCATCCATTTTGTTTTCCACTTAAATTCTGTTCAAGAGCTGGAAGCTGAAGCCTATCCCAGCAAATAGCAGGGAGAGGCAGGTACACCTGGACAGGTACACCTGGACTGGTAATCCGTCCCAGAATGAACATTTTAAAGAGAAAGTACTTCAGAGGAAGATATGTGTGTCAACTGGTAAAAAATGGATTTATAAGAACTACTATTTGATCCTAACCATCCAGGTTGAAATGATTAGAAGTGACCAGGTGTAAGAAGTGAATTTACATCTTACGCTGCACCTTTCCACACAAAATATGAACATTCTCACTACTTAAAACCGCCAGTTTCAGCAAATGCTCTCAGACAACGTTCCTGTATGTAGTTGTGTCCATGTGGAGGCCAAGCGGCAACCTCCGGCGGTAAAAGGTGAAGCCTATGTGGAAGTCCAAAAACTGCAGTTCCCCCCTCATCCACTAGGTGCTCCAAAACAGAGCAAATCCCCATAGACTCCCATGTTAAAAAGACCAACTTCACAGCAGAAATAAACATGTTTAAAGCCTGGTACAAAAATCCATTTTAGGATTAAAAGGTCAAGTTTACCTTCATGACAACTGTTGGGGGGGGGGGGGGGCATAATTAGAGGCGTGTCCTTTAGATTGACAGGTATCCAATATCCGTGGCAAGAAGGGAGAGTACAGCACAACCGCGGTTTTTTGCCGTCTAGCATGCCTTAGCTTTAGCCCACCTACCTTCATTAGCCGTTTAGCTCAAGTTAGATCTGAGTTGGCTCAGTTAGCTCTTAGCTAAAGGCAACTCGGAGTTTGATAGACATCAATCATCCACCCCTACGCTCACAGCCTCCCTCTCAGCTCCACCACTTTGCCCATTTTTGGATTTTCTGGGAATGACGACACAGGTGACGCTGCCAAGATAGTGACAGTGGGAACGCCCAATGAGCTTCACTTTTGCTCTTCAGAAATCTACGGGAGACACCACGGAGGCTCCGCCCATCTATTATATACAGTCTATGGTTCACGCTGAGCCCCAGCTGTTCAAACTGCTGGGAAGCTGTGGCAGCTGCAGCCTGATTTTACAAAGGCAACGTAAGCTTAATGAGGTGATGGAACAGTTAGATGTAGCACCAGTAAATTTATAATACAGATGTTAGTATCGCCTGCCTTGCAGATTCAGATTTAATAAGATTTCTCTCAAAACACAAGGACTGGATCTTATTAACTTTCTAGTAACCATTTGAACCATGTGCCTGTTATTTTAGATCTCTGCTCAAATACTGCATCTTCATATTGAAATGAGTGTATTTCTGTGTCTAAGAAAGAGAACACTTGTAAGATTTGATAATGTCAGTTTGTGTGTTACTGGTGAAGAATACACGAAGATGGCACAAAGCACAAATAAAAGGTTTTAGGCTTGCCTAGAAACAAAAACAAGCACTGTCAGAATGAAAATGAACATGCGTTTGGAAAGATGAAGCTGTAGCTCTAAACCTGCCAGACCATAAATCAATACATGGACATCATCTCTGCAAAGACCAAAAAGACCAGAACTACAAGGCAAAGCAGTTTATATGTATAGCACATTTCATGTACAGGACAATTCAAAGTGCTTTACATAAAACAAAGACATTACAGATATTTAGAAATAGTAAAAGGCTTCAACACATAATCACAATAAAATAATAAATTACATTAAAATGATTAAAACCAAGAAAAGTTTAAAAAAAAAAAAAGTTAACATGCAGATTTCATGTATAGACAGGAGAAAAGAAATGTTTTTAACCTGGATTTAAAAATGTCTACATTTGGGGAAAGTTTAATCTCCACTGGCAGTTTGTTCCATTTGTTTGCAGCATAACAGCTAAATGCTGCTTCTCCATGTTTAGTCTGGACTCTGGTCTGGACTCTGGTCTGGACTAGTTGACCAGAGTCTTTGGACCTAAGAGCTCTGCTAGGTTTATATTCTCTGAACATATCACACTGGGCCTAAACCATTCTGGGATGTAAACAAGCAGAAGGGTTTTAAAATCTATTCCGTGACTAACAGGAAGCCAGTGTAAAGATTTCAAAACTGGTGTGATGTGTTCAGATCTCTTAGTCCTGGTTAAAACTCTAGCAGCAGCGTTTTGGATGAGCTGCAGATGTTTAATGCTCTTTTTAGGAAGTCCTGTTAAAAGACCATTACAGTAATCCAGCCTACTGGAGATGAATACATGGATGAGTTTCTCTTGGTCTTTCTGGGAAACTAAACTTTTAATTCTGTTGATGTTTCTGAGCTGGTAAAAAGCTTCTTAGTGAAGCTTTGATATGGCTGCTGAAAGTCAGATCTGAGTCTATCAACACTCCCAGGTTACCAACTTGGTCGGTGATTTTAAGAGCCCGAGTCTCCAGGTGTTTACCAATGCTGACCCTCTTCTCTTTCTACCAAACAGAATAATCTCAGTTTTGTCTTCATTTAATTGTAGAAAATTCTCCCTCATCCAGGTGTTTATTTGCTCCAGACACTGACACATTAAGTCTATTGGACTGCAGTCATCTGGTGACAGAGACACATAAAGTTGTGTATCATCAGCATAACTTTGATAATTAATGCTATAGTTCTGTAATATTTGACCCAAAGGGAGCATATACAAGTTGAACAGAAGAGGTCCAAGGACTGACCCCTGGGGGACTCCACAAGTCATGGCCACTCGTTCGGATTCATAGCTGCAGATCGTAACAAAATAACTCCGGCCTTCTAAATAGGACCTGAACCAGTTAAGAACCGCTCCAGAAAGTCCAACCCAGTTTTCCAGCCTGAAAACAGAATTCTGTGATCAAACACAGCACTGAGATCCAACAGAACCAGGACTGATACTTGACCAGAATCAGTATTCAACCTAATGTCATTTAACACTTTGACCAGAGCTGTTTCAGGACTGTGATACAGAGGTTTTAATCCATCCATCCATCCATCCAACAATCCATCCATCCATCCAACAATCCATCTATCCATCCAACAATCCATCCATCCATCCAACAATCCATCTATCCATCCAACAATCCATCCATCCATAGATCCACCTATCTATCTATCCATCCATCCAATAATCCATCCATCCATCCATCTATCCATCCATAGATCCATTAATCTATCCATCCATCCATCAATAGATCCATCTATCCATTCATCCATCCATATATCCTCCATCCCTCCATCCTCCTCTACCCTGCAGACAGCCTGGTCTCAGCCTGGTGAAGTGATGTCAACTTATCTCAGGGACATATTACTACATTTGTACCAACTTAAAACTCCAAGCTGAACTCATGCAGCTTTTTATTGTAGATTTACTTATTTCATTACTTATAGCCATATTTATGACTGTTCACTGGAACGATGTGGGAGGCCGTAGCTTAGGACTGCAGGGAGCTCCTGTTGATGATCAGAGCAGGAACTTAGACCTGGCAGAAGGATGGAAATTACTTTCCTAAACATGTTTAGCTCCACATTTCTCCATCTCTTCTCTGAAACTGTGATCCAGTAGTCTTAAAGTATTCTGATTAATTCAGAGTCATGATTGTCAATAAACTGTTGTCATGGTGACACACCTGTCCTCTGGGAAGTAAAGGTGTGTTAAACTGTCATTGGCAGCCCACAGAGAACTGATCATTAACCTGCTGCTTCCCCCAACAGGAAACCTTTAATCAACTTCTTCTAACTGGTGTACTGGTATTAAACAAACCAGTTTAAACATGCTAGTTCCAGTGTAAAAACAGCAAGTTTATGTGAACCTTTTATACCAGAACATTTCTTTCACGCAACAATATTTTACCACACCTACTAGAACTACTGATAACTTGATTAGATGAAGTGCTTTGGTTTCTGTAGCAACTTATTTTAGGAGTTGCCTCAGGCTAAATGAAGTTATTATAAACTGGCCTCGTGTGGATTACATACCTGATTAGTATTAATTATCAGCGCTACACTAAGTTCTATCTTTAAAAATGACTTTGCCATGGATTGCTATCATACAAATAAAGTTTGATTTAATACAGTTTGTTTGAGTATTACTGAAATGAACTGAACTAAATTTATTTGAGTTCAATTCAACTTAAACTTTCTCAGTCAGTATCTCAGGAACGCAGCTGGTTTTAACGTGAGGCTGAGATCAAGCAAGTCTTTTCTGGGAAACAGGGATAAATGGTGGATTCCTCTGAGATCGGCAGCAGCGTGGCCTGAACAGGCTGATGCCCCCACTCCCGGACCTGCACATGCTGGTTACTGGTTGCATGCAGCTTGTGAGCCGGTCCGTCCACTCTCACCTTTGTTTCCGTGGGCTGCTGCTGCCTCTCTGATTCAGATGTGGTCAGCAACAAACAATCTCTAAGTTTGGCAACGTCAGCTCAGCTTGAAACAACAGGCACTGTTTGACGGGCCTTTGTCTACAGAAATCTACAGGTTCAATGGACCTACAGCCATTTTTATTTTTTCTTTCCTTGTCCCTCCTGCCATGAAGCTAATGTTCCTCTGCTTTGTTTCTTGTTTGCTGAACTCCCTTCACCACCCCATTAATGTAATCTCAGTGTATTTTAAAAGGGTGTTTAGAGTGATGGAGGGAAAGGGATGAATGTGTGTGTTCAGTGGTAAAAGTTTGCCTTGTAAAAATAACATTCTTGCGTAAACAGGGTCTTGAAAAATGGGCAGTGGGCAGCCTGCATTCCTCACATTTTTTTTTTGAAACTTGATCATGTTCAGAAAATTGGGGGCTGCAGGCGGCTTCGGGCAGAAGACAGGGACAAGCGAGAAGAACGAGTGGTGACTGCAACATGGTGGCAGGAACAGAGAGATGAAGACGGACTGACAGGACAAGTTGAAAACAGCAGCATGAACTGGCTTTTCGTTACTTCTGAATGAATCTCAGTCTTAAAAAAAACATGGCCTGACACATATTCCTGCAGTTATGTGGAGCAAAGATGAGTCTTTGTTCTATAGCAGACCAGTTCCACTGGGTAATGGATCAGATGAGGACCACTCAGTCTGTGACGTAAGGGAAGTGGAGGCCACAAACCTACGGTCCACCATGGACCCGAGCAGCTGTAAAGGTATGCTCTGCAGCTTTTCTGACTTTTATTCTAAAGCCCAAAATGTTTTTGTTTTTAACCCCAGCGGACAAGGTTACATCCATGCCGTTTACACTGTAAGATAAGCAATCAAATGAAACTCACTGCACCAGTGTTTCCTACAAAAGGACAAAAAACAACAGGATGCCATCGTCACTGGTCAAAATGTCAAAAACGTCTACATAAAAAGTTTGTCTCATACAGTCCATACAGAAGGTAAAGGTAGTACCACGTTTAAATTCCACACCCACAAAAAATGGTCCCTTACTCTAATATTTGGTTGGACCTCCTTCATCTTTCATTCCAGCAGCTTCACCAGATTTTTCTTCATTCAGCTGCATTTATTTTCCACCCAGATCTTGGTTCAGGTCTGGACTCTGTGGTGTGTGGAAATGTTGTCTCCTGTTCCCTAAACCACTCTTTCACAGTCTGAGCCCCATAAATCCTGCACTGAGCCTGATGGAATAACCTGCTCATTCAGATATCCAGGTATCAGCTGTAGACCTGAGCCTACACCTGAGCCCAGACCTGACCCTACACCTGAACCTAGACCTGACCCTACACCTGAGCCTACACCTGACCCTACATCTGTGAGTGAAACAGAAATGAGCTTCTGTAGATGTTGGTCTGTGGTTAAGCAGATTTTACTGAAAACTAAAAAAAAATGCATCTTTGTCTTAAAGGATGTAAGAAGCAGGTCGTTGCAATAGCACGATCACTAGAGCTTCCACATAGCTCCTCCCACAACGCCACATAGCTCCTCCCACAACGCCACATAGCCTCCTTCCTTTATACAGCTTTAACACAAAGAAAGGAGGAAAGAAAGAAAGGAGGAAAGAAAGAAAGGAGGAAAGAAAGAAAGGAGGAAAGAAAGAAAGGAGGAAAGAAAGAAAGGAGGAAAGAAAGAAAGAAAGAAAGAAAGAAAGAAAGAAAGAAAGAAAGAAAGAAAGAAAGAAAGAAAGAAAGAAAGAAAGAAAGAAAGAAAGAAAGAAAGAAAGAAAGAAAGAAAGAAAGAAAGAAAGAAAGAAAGAAAGAAAGAAGTTATTCATTAACACATTCTAAATGAGCACTTTCCTTGTTCAGACTCCAGAGATGAAAACCCTCCTCTGAATGACTGAGATGCCAGAGGGTGGTCTTCCACCTCACTACCGCTCCATCACTAAATGTGTGAGTGTGTGTGAGTATGGGGTGGTGGGATGTTAGGATCCCTGAAGCTCCTTCTCTGGGAAAGGTTTAGGTTTCAGCTGGAGGGTAAAATGGTTAACAGATCCTGCAGCCTCCGTCCCAGTCCTCCCTGCTGCACGTTCATTCCACTGCTGGACAAAAGAGACCTGCAAACTGCTGCAGGACTGAATATCAGACTAAATGGTGATAAATAATTACTGGGATGTGGCGGCCATGCTGCCATCTAGCTGAGAAAGAGATCTACTAAAGGAAAATCCACCTGAATGCAGGCAAACTGATTACACATGACCCCAGTCACCCCACACAAAATGTTTTTCAGGCTGTCAAATGATTAAAATTTTGATCAGATTTATCATAGCTAACAAATTAATTATGTTTTTGTTAAGTTGCCTAATAATTATGCACAGTAATAGTCACCTGCACACAGATATCCTCCTAAGATACTAAAACTAAAAAAAAGCCCCACTCCAACTTCCAAAAATATTCAGCTTTGATATTTATGAGTCTTTTGTGTTAATTGTGAACATAGTTGTTATTCTATAATAAAATTAATCCTCAAAAATACAACTTGCCTAATAATTCTGCACACACTGTATACCCATTTCACTTATTTTCACCAGGGAAACCAATATACATTTCTGGCATTCAAAAACAAAACAAAAACAAATCAGTGACCAATATAACCACCTTTCTTTGCGAGGACACTCAAAAGCCTGCCATCCATAGATTCTGTCAGTGTCTTGATCTGTTCACGATCAACATTGCGTGCAGCAGCAACCACAGCCTCCCAGACCCTGTTCAGAGAGGTGTACTGTTTTCCCTCCCTGTAGATCTCACATTTGATGAGGGACCACAGGTTCTCTATGGGGTTAAGATCAGGTGAACAAGGAGGCCATGTCATTATTTTTTCTTCTTTTAGACCTTTTCTGGCCAGCCACGCAGTGGAGTACTTGGATGCGTGTGATGGAGCATTGTCCTGCATGAAAATCATGTTTTTCTTGAACGATGCTGACTTCTTCCTGTACCACTGCTTGAAGAAGGTGTCTTCCAGAAACTGGCAGTAGGACTGGGAGTTGAGCTTGACTCCATCCTCAACCCGAAAAGGTCCCACAAGCTCATCTTTGATGAAACCAGCCCATACCAGTATCCCACCTCCACCTTGCTTGCGTCTGAGTCGGGGTGGAGCTCTCTGCCCTGTACTGATCCAGCCACGGGCCCATCCATCTGGCCCATCAAGACTCACTCTCATTTCATCAGTCCATAAAACCTTAGAAAAATCAGTCTTATGATATTTCTTGGCCCAGTCTTGACGTTTTATCTTGTGTGTCTTGTTCAGTGGTGGTCGTTTTTCAGCCTTCCTTACCTTGGCCATGTCCCTGAGTATTGCACACCTTGTGCTTCTTGGCACTCCAGTGATGTTGCAGCTCTGAAATCTGGTAAAACTGGTGGCCAATGGCATCTTGGCAGCTTCACGCTTGATTTTCCTCAGTTCATGGGCAGTTATTTTGCACCTTGTTTTTTCAACACGCTTCTTGCGACCCTGTTGACTATTTTGAATGAAACGCTTGATTGTTCGATGATCACGCCTCAAAAGCTTGGCAATTTTAAGAGTGCTGCATCCCTCTGCAAGACATCTCACTATTTTTGACTTTTCAGAGTCCGTCAAATCTCTCTTCTGACCCATTTTACCATAGGAATGGAAGTTGCCTAATAATTATGCACACCTGATATAGGGTGTTGATGTCATTAGACCACACCCCTTCTCATTACAGAGATGCACATCACCTGATATGCTTAATTGGTAGTAGGCTTTCAAGCCTGTACCGGTTGGAGTAGAACAACATGCATAAAGAGGATGATGTGGTCAAAATACTCATTTGCCTAATAATTCTGCACACACTGTATGCCTGAAATATGCCTGTTTTTACTGTATATTAACAGAATGCCAATTCTTACCAATATTTAATGTGACCTGACCTTCACATGGGTAAACGTCACCTGTTAATAAAATATATATATCAATGGCTGTTTGTTTTACAAGTTTTACTTCACTTTTTTAATATATATATATATATATATATATATATATATATCAGATGATCACTTTAGTTGTAATAATCACTTCAATATTTCATAAAATCTAGACCTAAAAAAGGTCTCATCTGTGCCCCCCTTTTTCTGGTCAGTGCTCCTGGCCCCCCATCAGAACTTTTCTAGACCCGCCCCTGCATAGCTGCAGTATAAACTCTGTCTATCACCAGCAGCTACTGTGTTAGAGAAGGTCCTGCCAACAACAAGACTTTAGGGTGAACATGTGACGTGTGAACATGAACCGCTAGTTTCCTCCTTCTCAGCTGATCCATAAACACACGCAGCCAGAGAGAAAAGCCTATCAGCTGATCACCGACAGCCGCCATGATTCACGGAGCAACATGAGAGGAGGAGCCACGCTGCGAAGAAGACCGGAGAGCCACTAGATAGCCACGTTGCTGCAAAACGCAGAAAAAGCTGTTTGTGTGGAACCCTCACAACCCGAAAAGTGTGTGCGTTAACGCCATGATCCTCCATGGGGCGGTGCTCCTAGGTCCATAGAAGAGAGCCACGTTCAAGGGTTCATATGGGAATTTTGAATCCTAAAAGTGCAGGTGTTAGATTTTTAAATCCAAAGATGACACCATAGAAAGTAAATGTGCAAACAGGATCGAGGCTAAACAGGACTTTAGCCTGTCGTGTCACATAAACACAGAACACAGCACAGGTCTGAAGGGGAGAGGTCGGGTGGCATGGCTCAGTGGGTAGAGTGGTCATCCCGTAGCCCAAGGTTTGCCAGTTCGATCCTGGCCTGTCGGGATGGGGGGTTAGAGCCTTGCATGGCAGCTTCCGCTGTGACGTACATGTAAAGTGTTTTGGATAAAAGCGCAGCATTTACCACTGACCTATGAGAGGATGGTGCAGGTGGGTATCAGACCTCCATCACTGACATCCTGCTCTGGTCGACAACCTCCATGTAATAATGGAGTGTGTGCATGTCCTCTTCTTTTTGTGCACCAAAACACTTTAACTTACGGGTTTTTCTCCATAGAGAATCTAGCTTTCAGTCCCAAGTTAAATGACGCTGTAGTAGCTGAGCATCGATGTTAGCATCTAAAATCAGTCGTTTATTGACTGAACTGTCTCTCAGAGAATCTCCAAAACTAACAACACACACACAAAATAAAAAAGAGGAATAAATAATTAATTTTATCAGTTTTCACAGTGTCTGGCATCTCACTTCCACTGCAATTATAGAAGCAGCTGAAAGGCCTAACCCTCTAACCAGGTTGTTCCTTGGATCATAATTCAGGTTCCAGCTCATTGATAACTGTGCTGCTTCGGGCTCATAAGCTGGAAGAACTCACTTTACAGGAAAAACAAGGTTAAATGAAGAATTTCTACTGAGTTCAATAAAATATTATTTGCTAATTACATGTCAACTAACAGAAATTCTTTGCATTCTTCAGCTAGTAGACGCCATCATGTAGGAACAAGTTGGCATGTTGGTGAATCATAGCGTCAGCTTCATTTTATAGACGTGTTCTTAAACCGTT
This sequence comes from Melanotaenia boesemani, assembly GCF_017639745.1. Lineage (NCBI taxonomy): Eukaryota > Metazoa > Chordata > Actinopteri > Atheriniformes > Melanotaeniidae > Melanotaenia > Melanotaenia boesemani. Next base: position 35,426,064 of record NC_055694.1, on the reverse strand, counting down.
TAGTCAGATTAAAGACTACACTCCGCAGGTTTTGGCCTTAAATCGCTGCATTCTGGACATGATGCATAGTGACACATTTCTGAAGATGTTATTGTTCATCAGCTTCGTGCAGCGTCCAGCAGCATCCTGCAGCTTCCTGCAGTGTCCAGCGAGGTCCAGCAGCGTCCTGCAGCATCCAGCGAGGTTCAGCAGCTTCCTGCAGTGTCCAGCGAAGTCCTGGAGCTTCCAGCAGCTTCCTGCAGTGTCCAGCGAGGTCCAGCAGCGTCCTGCAGCATCCAGCGAGGTTCAGCAGCTTCCTGCAGCGTCCAGCGAAGTCCTGGAGCTTCCAGCAGCTTCCTGCAGTGTCCAGTGAGGTCCAGCAGCATCCAGCAAGGTCCAGCAGCGTCCTGCAGCATCCAGCGAGGTTCAGCAGCTTCCTGCAGCGTCCAGCGAAGTCCTGGAGCTTCCAGCAGCTTCCTGCAGTGTCCAGTGAGGTCCAGCAGCGCCCAGCGTGGTCCAGCAGCGTCCAGCCAGGTCCAGCAGCTTCCTGGGGCGTCCAGCAGCTTCCTGCAGCGTCCAGCAGCTTCCTGCTGCAGTACACAACAGGAAGCTGCAGGACGCTGTTGTTAAATAAATGTTAAATAAGAATAAAATAAGCGTTTTTCTATGTTTTCATCCAGCTTGACCTGAATGAACTCAGATGACTACATTGGTACTTACTGTAATTCAGTAGAAGTAGTATTTGTCAGAACAGGTGATAAACTTTGTACATGAAAGGAAAAAAAACTGAGGTGGACATCCACAGGAGGAAATTAGAAGAAATTAAATTCCCATATCAGTTTAATATTTTCCAGCTCAGACTAGAAACAGCTGCTGAATCATTTTAACCTCTGATAGGTCAGACATGAATGGAACCTTCTTTCATGCTTCCTGGTGCATATCAATACTTCTGAGTGAGCACAGAAACACACAACAGCAGCAGTTTTCTTTTTCTTTTCACATTCGCATTTTTATTTACCTCCAAAAACTGCTAGCAAGCCAATGTGTGTCAGGTCAGGACGAATAAATTCATTTCTACTGGTAGTTTTTCTGTTTCCACATTTTTCAAAATTCTCTTTCTGGTGCTGTTAGCAGGCATCGCTTCATCTGAATGTAGCCCAAGTTAAACAAATAACCACCAGTGAACTGATATTTGCTTATGTTGTTCAACTTTAGAAACTTTAAAAATGACATATGTTGATTTTTCTGTGTTTAACCTGGGCGTTCAGGACAGATCCACCGGGCCGAGAGCTCTGGGTTAACAACTGCTGAGCAAAGTCACTCACTGGCAGAATGAGACCATCCAACCGAACTGGCACAGTGAAGAGGAGGCAACGATGTGAGCTGATTGGCTGGGCCACACGGGGGTGGGGGGCAGAATCACGTGACCGAGTCCAGCAGAGAGTGTTATAATAGGCCCCCTCTCGGAGCAGAGAAGCAGAGGCTGGATGTGAACCAAAATCCCTCTACCACACACAGGCTGGCCATTGTTGGCTATTCACTGGACTCCATCTCAGGGCACTTTATCATTCAATTAGGACAGCTTTCACAGCGCACACCACAGAAAAGAGGCCTTCAATCAAACTGAAAACTTCACACTGGCCCTGGAGTGGACGCAGGGAGGGGACACCCAGTTGTCCCCACACTTCCATTTTCCAACTAGTTGTCCTTCACCAGGTCTTTGAGGGAGACGGAGGAGAGAACTGATGTGAGGACTGAAAGATGTGAGGAGAGAGAGAGAGGAAGCTCTGTTAACATGTTTGGTACGTCGTGTGTGGAATGCAGTGGGTGAGGGGTTAAATCTGGTAGGTGGAGGAGGGGAAGGGGTTAAATCTGGTAGGTGGAGAAGGGGGAGGGGTTAAATCTGGTAGGTGGAGGGGTTAAATCTGGTAGGTGGAGAAGGGGGAGGGGTTAAATCTGGTAGGTGGATGAGGTGGAGGGGTAGATCTGGTAGGTGGAGGAGGGGGAGGGGTTAAATCTAGTAGGTGGAGGAGGGGGAGGGGTTAAATCTGGTAGGTGGAGGAGGGGGAGGGGTAGATCTGGTAGGTGGATGAGGTGGAGGGGTTAAATCTAGTAGGTGGAGGAGGGGGAGGGCTTAAATAATAATAATGAGGAGACGTACGATTGAGGAAAAGAAGAGAAGCAGCTCAGAAAAGTGAAGAGCAGGAGACATGAGAAGATGAAAATGGAGAGAGCGGGTTGATGAAGGGGACGGGAGGAAGTCGCTTTCAGCTGATAACCACAAAAACTTTTCATTCTCAGTAAGTCAGATCCAATGTAAAGTTCTCCCCAACATCCCCCAGTTAACAGAAGATAGAGGATGCACACACACACTAACACACAGCTTCGGCTTTCATGGCTTGTTTCCATTTTAACCGGTGGGACACGCAGTAATCTGACAGGTTAGCTGCACAACTAACCGGGTATTTAGTCAATTAATATCGAGGTTTGAACTTCTAAAAATTAAAGTTTAAATATTTCTTATCTGAATAAATGAAATGACTAGAACTGAAATAAATGAAGGGAAATGACGTAGGATTAACGTACAGAGGAAAACTGGGCCGTGATCCAAATTATCCAAACATTACTATGAATGCACCAATAATAATAAAAACACACACACAAACAAAAAAGAGAATACAGAAAAGAGTATAAATTACATCTATTCTCCCTACAAGCACTTTCTCCAGTGCCTCCAGTCCAGAGGTATACACTGCTTTCCGTAGGCATTAACACCATAATACAAGCAGTTTTAGAATCCTCCAGTCTCGTGATGAACTTATATTAAAGCTTTCTAACAACAGCATGTGAGGTGGGCTCAGCTGACTGGCACCTGTCCATCAGGGACCTTCAGTAGGATCTGAAATGCATCATTAAATGCAACTTGCAGCTTATTAAATGAGCTTTATTGTAGCTGCACCATGAGTGGGCAGCGTACAGAGGTCAGCTTTAAACAACACTGTTTCGACATTATTAGAGCACAAACCTAATTTATGTACCAGCATATTTGCCTGTGCATACAATTTACACCGCTGTCTCTGAATATCATCATCATCACTAAGGTCGTTCCTGATTACATGACCTCGATATTTCCTTTACCCACAACATTTAGTTCATTTTCTCCCAGGAAGAAAGAGCGAAAAGCTGTCTTCCTGTCCTCTTTTGTCCTCACAATCATAACAACAGACTTTTTAGTGTAAATATCAAACTGCTGACCATCATCTGAACAAACTTAGAGCTGCTGCAGACCGGCAGATAAGGACACAACTAAGTCATCAGCATACAGAAGATCTCTCCCACCACACAGCCAGTTTGACAGCGTCCAAGTCCGACAACGTGTCCAAGTACAAGCTAAAGAGCACAGGTGACAGGACACCCCCACGTCTCAACCCATTAGTTACCAACAAGGTTTCAGAAGTTATATCATCCATCTAACTTGCATTGTTTGGTGTGTGTACCAAAAAAGAAGAAGCTAAACCAGGTTTAGAGGAACCCCTCGTAGCTGTAGTTTTGCAGTTTGCCATGCTTGATAAGGTCAAAGGCTTCGGAGCCTCTAAGAAGCACAGAAACATGGTAGAATTCTGCCATCTGTACACACTTACAGCCTCTTTTACAGAGTAAATACGCCTCTCTGCAATGTTTACTCTTAAACCCGGGCTGTTTATCAGTGGTGTGAATATATTCCTGAAATCTATCTAGTATCATCATTTCTAGCACTTTAGCTAACACACTGAAGCTAAGCTCTACAAGGCTAAAGCAATGGGTCTACAATTTTCAATACAGGATATCTTGGCTGTTTTAAAGGAACCAGCAGGACAGAGAGCATAGAGCGGGGCAACGTGGCACGCATCACCATTCCAGAAAAACAGAGCAAACTCCCACTGTGTGGCTAGCAAACCTCAGATGTTCTGCTGCGATCTGATCAGGACCACGTGATTTACTAGAGACCACTTTTTGATCACAAAACTGGCTTCATCAGTCCTAAAAACCACATTTTAATGAGAAACAACACTAATACTAAAGTCCTCATTTTTGACACATTTAAAGAGATCACTCTAAAGCTTTCTCCAAAGTTCAACAATATCTGCAGCCCCAGTAACCCTTCAAGACCAGAACGCATAGGTATTTACTGGTATTCAATCCCTTGACTTCTTTCCAAAAATCTTTCATAGGATTTTGCAACAACCTTTGGGCCAGAGAATTAGCTCTCAATGTGTGCTCGTTCCTTTTAATGAATTGCACAGCATATTTAAACCGTGCACCAGCTAACTTAAACTCACATGCCGGGCCTGACCTTGGTTTGGCTGAATGCCCATTTCTGCTCCCGTACGTACGTAAACAGCGACGTCCGTTTCAAACCGTGTCACGCGTCGCCGTCCGCATACTTCCATGTGTCTTTTGCGTTACCATGGTTATGAAGTCAGTTCCTCCACTAGGGGGCAATGCTGAGTTCAGAGTTCACTCCCGCGAGCCGACGTCAGTGTCCGACCCCGTTTCAGCAGAAACGCGTCGCTATGACGTTGTTTCCAACCGCCCAACACGCCCTAAACACTATAGTCTTTATTCAGAAGCTTGCAGAATTTCTGCAGTTGTTGCTTCACCTTTATTCTTCTTCTACTTTTTTGTTCCCTTCCTGATCCTCTTCTTCTCTGGTTTGTTTCTTTTGCTGGTTGTAGCACTGCTCCCACGATTTCTGGGGGTATTGCTCCACCTCCTGCATCAAGTGATGGATAGCTAAGCTCCATGAAAATTACGCGTCACCAGGAGATGGACGAACCTTTCTGTCCGTCTGCGTATCCGTTTTCTAAAGCTGCCATAAAGATGTACTGACGACCATTATTTACAGTTTCAGTGTCTTTTTTATTGTAAAATTCTCTTAGCATGAAAGAAAGTTAAACATTATTCTTTAGACTGCAAACATTACAGAAATGTTTTTGGTGCAGCTGCTTGAAGCTGCCCTTCATAGGAATAATAAAAATCTATATAATGGCTTTAATTCAGTCTCAATGTACACATCTAACCGGACTATTTAATGCAGGCTGCAGGAGGCTGTTCAGCGTTTTTAGTCAACCATCCAGCACAAAATATTACGGCTGTTTTTATTTCATTATGTAGAAAAAAAATGTTTCATTAAATATTTGTGGAATGGTAAAAAGAGAGACTCTGTAATGACGCTAGCTGTCCCTGAACACAACGCTGCTCACCTTCTTCACTGCTGCTTCCTCATCTGATTTCATCTGAAAAGGACAATAATTTAATATAAATATCTTGCTAAACATTCGTTGTTAAATAGTCTTGTTGCCATCTGCGTTTTCAGATCTCTGATGGCGGAATGATGTCACACAGCAGCTGATCGATCAGTGATCAGCTGATATAACTGACAGACGAGTTACCTTCCACTGATCTGTAAAGTCAAATTAAAGAGTTTCAGTACAGTAAAAACTCCAATTACTTATGAGCCATCTTGTTTTATTCTATGAAGTCTAGAAGTGGCTGCAGCACAAAGCTGGGGAAAGAAAGGAAAAAGCTCTGACACCTGCAGCAGGTGAAGAGACTGCTCTGGCTGGAACTTCTAAATGTTTTAGCCTCATAGTGAGCTTGTAGATTGGCATGTTAGTATGAATTTTATTGCCTTCTTTCCACGTGCTTCACCCTGAATGATGGCAGCACGATACGACCAGCATGAACATGCATGTCCGTAACCTTGGCTGCAGCAGAAACCGCTTTGAGCTCGCTGGGTTTCAGCGCACTGATGATGGGGACGTTTATTCCTACAAAGTCCCGAATGATGTCAAATCCAGCACGGATCCATCTCTGCACGCCAGCCTTTACAGAATACTTTCATCTGATCCACAACGTCGGAGTCTAAAAATAGAACACAAAATCCTGTGCGCTCAAAATGACCTCCTGTAGCTGAAAAGGGTAGAAATGATCATATTTCCTGTTTTTTTTACATGCTAAATATTAAAACTAGCTTTAATGAAAATTCATCTAGTTTTAGGAAAAGTCAGGGACCAGCACGGCGTCATGATTTTTTTTTTGGATAAAGTTACCGAATTTTAAAACAGTGAAAATGGCCGTCCTGGCCGTTCTTGTGTTAAATGCATCTAATGTATAGAAATAAAGAATCATCACAAAGATGTTCATCACTGCAGATTTCAGCTCATTTTGTTGCAGTCAGAAGCCGTGGAAACCATCAGCGCGTGGAGCTCACGGCCTCTCGCGACCTCCTGAAGCCACGCCCCTTTCCTCATCCCGGAACCCTTCTTTTCTGCATTTTTACTGACGTTAGGTTTAACAAACGGGAAGTGGGGCCAAGATGGCGCCGAGGATGGTTGTTCGTTGAAAGGCGTCTGTGGTTGTTTTTTGTGCGAATTCTAACTTTTGGTCACTCAAACTGCAGCTTATGGGTGCCACATCTCTTTTTAGAATGGACTATTAATTCTGGGTTCCCCAAAAATAAAAAAATAAAAAAAGAGACTTGGCTCTCCTCATAGTGACTTTACAAGAAAACTAGCTTAAGTGTTCATGTAGCTACGGGAAGGAAAGATGAGCGCTAACGCCAGAAACTCGAGGGAGAAACCACAAAAGCCCACAGCAATGGAAACTGATGAGAGGATTAAACGAGTACACGACTATACAAAAAGTTCTAACATTGTTGTGCCTGAAGAACAGAAAAGCACTCCAGGAAACAGCCCAGCAAGAAAAGCATTAAGAATGGAAGAACCGGAAGGTGTTTCTAACGCCGCCTTGCTAGCTGCAATCAATAAAATAGGTGAAACTCAACATTCTTTTATGGAGAAACTGGAGAGCGTCGACAGCGCCGTGAAGGACATCAAAGTTCAAGTAATTGGGATTACGGGCAGACTGGAGGCAGCGGAGGAGAAAGTCTGTAATTTGATGTCGGAGAATAAGATGCTTCGGAACATGGTGAATGAACTGGAATCCTACCAAAGGCGCTGGAATTTAAGGATATCCGGAATCCAAGAGCAGAGCGACGAGAACGTCAAGATGACGGTAATCGATCTCCTGTCACGCATCTCTCCTACCATCGCGGATAGGTTGCAACACTCGGTGGACGTAGCTCACCGTTTGGGTCCTCGGCTGAAAACGGGGCTCGGCTCTTCCCAACCACGCCGGATCATCGTGCAGTTCTTGGAGCGTACGACCAGAGACCGCATCTGGAGCGACGCCAAAAATTCAGAGGTTCTCAAACAAAAGAACATTAGAATAACAGAGGATCTGACACAATACACGAAAGAAGCAAGGGCCAAACTATGGCCACTGGTGGAGGAAGCAAGACGCCAAAAGAAGATTGCAGGTTTTAAAGGAGCCTTTGCCATCATCGAGGGAAAAAGAATTTCAGCAGATGACCTGCGTTAAGGTGATAGTAAATCACATCGTATGTTAAAAAGTTAATATTAGTAAATTAAAGATCACAAGCTGTCATATGATGGCTGAAGCATTGTTGCGAAATGTTCAGTGGGTTTCATAGTAGTTGCTGCTGAAGCTACAGGTATACTTATTGCAAGATAGAAAACATTAAATAAAAATTAAAAAGGAAAGCAGAAGCTCACGGGGATACCAGGCACCATATCGTTTAATATCTGAGTGCCACTTATGTTAAGAGTTTGCACTTGTTAACCTGATAAGTCTTTTTCTAATAAGCAGGTACGTTAATGTTTTCGTTGTCATGTTTTTCCATTAATGTTCGAGGGATTCGTGATATCACTAAAAGAAAAAGTTTATTTCTTTTCTGTCATTCCTTTAAAAAGAATATATATTTTCTTCAAGAAACATACTCAAGTAAAATGGATGAAAAATTTTGGCAAACTCAGTGGGGAAGTAAAATCCTTTTCAGTCATGGCAGTAATCATTCTGGTGGTGTAGCTATTCTGGTTGATAAAAAAATTGAAAGGAATATTCTGGAATATCAGTCCTCTGACGATGGCAGATGGATAGTTTGTGTCATGGAACTTAATGATACACTGTTTATACTTGGTAATGTGTATGGTTTTAATAGTTCTGCTGCAAATAAGGCCCTATTTCAAGTTCTTTCTTTTAAGGTCTTGCAGACAAAAGGTAAATACCCTACAGCCTTTCTGGTTATGGGGGGTGATTTCAATGAAGCCCCCAATAATTGCAGGGACAGATGTCCTCCAAGGACCACTGGCCATGTCATTAACCCTGTCATTGCCGAATTTTGCAATAATTTATCACTCTTGGATTCTTATAGACTCCTTCATCCTTCCTTAACTGATTCATTCACCTGGTTTAAATCTGATATGTCTAAAAAATCACGCATAGATCTATGGTTGGTTTCAGATAGTTTATCTCCATTTATTTGCTCTTGTGACATATGCCCAGCTCCTTTAACGGATCATTTCGGCATTTCTTTACTGCTTTCTAATGTTAAGAACACAAATAAGAGAAACTCAGGATATTGGAAACTAAACTGTTCATTCTTGGAACAAGAATGTTATATTAAGGCAATAAAAGACATTATTGTAAAATACAAAAACATAACAGAGATATCTATATCCCTAAAATGGGAATTATTGAAAAATGAGTGTAGAAGCTGTTCAATTAAATATGGTAAGGAACAGGCAAACTTGAGAATACAAACTAATACAAACACAGTCAAGAAAATTAACGAACTAATTAAAAGAACACAGATAAATGATGAGGAATTGAAAACACTTCAAGCTTTACAAAATGATCTTGATAATCTCTACCTCGAAAGAGCAAAAGGAGCCTTTATAAGGTCTAGAGCCAAATGGCTTGAATATGGAGAAAAAAATTCTAGTTATTTTTTTAATTTAGAGAAAAGTCGTGGCTCTGCAAAAAAAATACAAAATCTCTATGTGAATAATATCTTGTCTTCTGACAGTAATGTCATACACTCATTCATATCTAACTTTTATCAGAATCTTTACACGTCATCTTTCAATGTCACAGAGTGTGATTTGTTTTTTGACCAAGTCAATAGATTTATACCAAAAATATCTTCCCATTGTTTCTAAACATGTGAAGATCCTATTACTTTAGAAGAACTGGACTATATCTTAGCAAAAACACCATTAAATAAAAGTCCCGGCCCTGACGGTTTACCATTTGAATTTTATAGAACTTTTTGGACAGATCTAAGAGACCTTATTTTCATGGTCTTTGAAGACTGTTTAAGCTCTGGCAACTTGATAGAATCAATGAAACAGGGTCTTATAACTCTTCTACCTAAACCAGATAAAGATAACCGTTACATTGAAAATTGGCGACCTATTACTCTCCTAAACTCTGATTATAAATTATTAACTTCTTTATTTGCAAAAAGATTAAAACCCAGTTTAGAAGATATTATTTCAACATCACAATCAGGCTTTATGGCGGGAAGGCATATCTCCAACAACATACGTCTTATCCTGGATTTGATGGATTATTCTGATCTCATTGAAGAAGGGGCTATGATTCTGTTCCTGGACTTCTATAAGGCCTTTGATTCTATAGAGCATACATTTATATATACAGCCTTAGATAAATTTGGATTTGGAGCAAATTTTAAGAAAATGGTTAAAACTATTTATAATGGTATAAACAGTAGTGTTTCTCTTTCAGAAGGAACATCTAGGCGATTTATACTTAGTAGAGGCATTAGACAAGGTTGTCCAATCTCCCCTTTTTTATTTTTGATAGCAGCGGAACTATTGAACCTCTATGCTATAAACTGTATTGATGTGGAAGGTATCAAAATAGGGGACAAAACCATTTTGATGTCACAGCTAGCAGATGACACTTGTATTTTTCTTAAAGACGAAAATCAAGTTAAGAACATTCTAATAGGACTGGATCTTTTTTCAAAAGCTTCAGGTCTCCATATCAACACAGAAAAAAGTGAAATACTACCCATTCATGACTCCAACAAAACTGATATCAATGGAATTAAAGTGAAGCAGTCAGTGAGATATCTTGGAATATGTATCAATAAATCTGCAAAGGATAGACTGGATAACAACTTTACTCCGAAGATACAGAAAACAAAAAATATTTTCAACGGATGGCTTCAAAGAGATTTGACAATACAAGGACGGACATTGCTTTCAAAAGCAGAAGGAATTTCAAGAATGGTTTACCCTGCATTATCATTATTTGTAGACAAAAAGACAATGACTACAATCAACAGATTTTTGTTTAAGTTTATTTGGAAAAATAAGACTGAAAATATTGGAAGGAAAACAATGGTTATGGACTATGCAGAGGGAGGTTTCAATGCTATTGATTTCACAACTCTCAACCAAGTGTTTAAAATTAACTGGATCAAACAATGTCTGCGTGGTGGAAATACTCCTTGGTTTTTCATTCCGAACTTTTTATTTAACCGGTGTGGAGGCTTAAAGTTTTTGTTGGGCTGTGACTTCAACTGTAACAAATTACCAGTGAAGCTGTCAAATTTTCACAAGCAAGCACTAAACTCTTGGAAGCTGGCCTTTAAACATAATTTTTCACCTCACAAATGCATTGTATGGAATAATCAATATGTTCTCTATAAAAAAAGGTCCCTATTCAACAAAAAATGTGTGGAAAAGAGGGTAATGTGGGTTTCTAATTTCTTAGACAATGATGGAAATTTGATAAGTTATGAAGACTTTACTAAGAAAAACAACATCGGTATTACACAAAAAGAATTTTTAAGTATCATTAATGGTATATCACCCAAACTTCTAATGCTTATTAGGTCATCACTTCAGAACTCGCCTTTGAAGGAAGAGGTTCCTCGTCTTTTTATAATTCAAGTTTTTATTTTCTTTTAACTTTTACAATTTTAAACAACTTTGAACATACAGACAGCCAAAATATTTCACATTTTCTTATTTGGGCCCAAGGTCAAACTTTGTAGAAGGAAACAAAAAAAAAAAAAAATATATATATATACACATACATACCCATATAAGCAAATATGGTACACAAACATTTCAAAGTAAAAGTACCAAAAAATTGCCTATAAACAGAGAGAGAAAAAAAAAAAAAAAATAGACAAGTAGATTTACAAACATCCTTGCCTTTGATTCATTAATTAAAGATAGAACCCCAAGATCCGGAGAATATATCTAGATTATCTTTCAGTCTCGCCAGTAATTTCTCATATGAAACTATCTTTGTAATATTGTCCATCCATCTATCAAAACTTGGGGGGGAGGGATCCTTCCATACAGTAAGAATTACCCGTGCTGCCGTTATCACCCCCGTCTTTATGACCACATAGTGACCTTTTGTTATCCCTGGCAATACTGATTGATCCCCCAATAAACATAATCTTGGTGATAAGGGAATTTTTCTGCCAATCCACTCTTCCATACATTTGACCACCCTTTCCCAAAACGGATATACCTCTCCACATTCCCAAATGGCATGTAAAAGTGTTCCAGGAGCCAAATGACACTTCCAACATTTATCATTAAGCATGATCCCCATTCTTTTAAGTTTAGATGGTGTATAATACCATCTATGTATAATTTTATACTGAGTAAACTGTCCTCTAGCCTCCTTTATGTATTTACTAGAATGTGAAAGTATTGTTCGCCATTGTTCTTTATTTATATTACAACCCAGGTCTTTTTGCCACACAACCCTTAGGTTGTCACAAATGTCTTTTCGTAAATTATTTAAGATTTTATAAAATAAAGCTGCCTTACGTATTCCCTCTGTTACATTACAATAATCCACCACCGGATTAGATTTGTTGACAAATTTTCCCTTGTTAATGCAGTTTCTTAATTGCAAATACTTCCAAAAGTTTTCCTTCCTTTCTAAACCATATTTTTGGATTAGTTCTTCAAAAGAGATAATCACGCCATCTTTACAGAACTGACCAATTCTGTTAATTCCTTTTTCCCTCCACTCTTTCCAATTAACAGTTTTTTGACCAATTCGTACAGCAGACTTATTCCACAAGGAGGCATATGGTTGTTTTAAATGTGATACCTCACACAGCTTATGTACCTCATTCCAAACATGTTTAGAGTACATGATGACTGGATTACTAAGCACATCTAAACCAAAAGCACTTGACTCCTGAGATAGAATGTCCATCAGCGTATAAGGATTCACCAGCTCCTGCTCAATCCCGATCCATCTCGTTGCCGTGTCTGTTGACCAGTGTTTTGCCAACCTTGACATTTCAAATGCCAGATTATAAAGTCTTACATTCGGAAGTGCAAGTCCTCCAATTTCTCTTGGAGCCCACATCTTCTTGGCATTGATTCTTGGTTTTTTATTATCCCATAAAAATTCTTTTACCATCTTCTCAAATTGAGCAAATATGTCCGGCGGTATTTTCACAGGTAACATCATGGAAATATAGTTGAACTGCGGAGCCACTATCATTTTAATCACATTAATTTTCCCCCATAATGTAAGTTGTAATTTCCCCCATTTATCTAAATTTGTTCTTGTTTTAAGGAGGAGAGGTTCCATATTCAATCGCATTATTTCTTCTAAATTAGGACTTAGCAGAATACCTAAATATTTCATGCCTGATGGAAACCATTTAAAGTTAAAGGCTGTAACATATCTAGACAGGCATGTAGAAGAGAGAGGCATGCCTTCAGATTTATTCCAGTTTATTTTATATCCAGATATATTTGAATAGAAATCAACACACTTCAGTAAAGCTGGCAGGGACTGCACCGGGTCCGTTAACACTGCTAAGATGTCATCTGCGTAAAGGAACAACTTGTGTTCTCGGCCCCCTGCTGTCACGCCTTTAATTCCTGAGTCAGCTCGAATTTTTAAAGCTAATGGTTCTAGAAATATTGTGAAAAGCAACGGGGAGAGGCTGCATCCCTGCCTCATTCCCCTGGAGATTGAAAAGAATTTTGATACAAGCCCGTTTGTCAGAACTGCGGCCTTTGGATCTGAATATACGGTCTTCACCCAGGAACAAAAAACTGGTCCAAAACCAAATCTAGACAAGACTGTCATAAGAAATCCCCACTCTACCCGATCAAAGGCCTTCTCCGCGTCCAATGAAAAAGCTGCCACTGGGTCCAAGCAATCCCTGCTGCTATGGATTATATGCACAAGTCTCCTCATATTGTCTCCAGAACATCTGTTCTTGATAAAACCAACCTGATCACAGTCTATGATTGAAGGTAGAATTTTCTCTAACCGGGAAGCCAAAATCTTTGTTAGAATTTTGCAATCAACCCCCAAAAGACTGACGGGGCGATAATTTGCTGGATCAGAGGGGTCTCGATCTTTTTTAGGAATCAAAAAGATCAGGGCTTCGTTGAATGAATCTGGGAGGGATTTTGAATCAAGTGCTTCTAAATAAACTTTATGCAAGACTGGACTCAAAATGTCAATATATTTTTTATAATACTCAATTGGATAGCCATCTACACCTGGTGATTTCCCATTCTTCATAGTCAAGATAGCTGCTCTAATCTCTCCTTCGGTTATCGGCGTATCCAGTTTTCCCATTTGGTCAACAGTCAATTTCGGCAATTCTAGATCTGAGAAAAATAAATCGACATTTGTCTCATTAAGCATACCTGAGGATGTATACAAACTTTGATAATATGATTTAAAAATGTCATTTATTTCTTTTGAGGAAGTTATTACTTGTTCCTTCTTTTTAATCATTGGTATATTGGTGCGGTTATCCAGTTGTTTTAATTGTCTGGCCAATATTTTTCCATTTTTTTCCCCTCCCTCATAGAATGTTGATCTTAGTCGAAACAATGCATATTCTGCTCTCTTGTTATGAATATCATGTAGTTCAAATTTCTTTTTACAAAGTTCTTTATATTTGTCCTCTGAATAGTGCTTTGCCAGGTTTTTTTCCAACAGTTTTATTTCTTTCTCCATCCTGTTTTCTTTTTCCCGATATTCCGTTTTTTTCTTTGCGGCATGTGCTATTATCTTGCCCCTCATATACGCTTTAGATGCATCCCATACTAAGGCAACCTTATCTGTGGAGCCCAGATTAATTTCAAAAAACATTTTAAGATCTTCTGAAATCTCCTCACTGAATGATTTATCTTGTAGAAGCGTAGTATTGAGCCTCCAACGCCCCTTTCTTGACCTATCAACATTTATATTAATATGTAGTTCAACTGCAGCATGGTCACTTATAAGTATTGTCCCAATATCACAACCAATTACAGAGTCAACCAGGGTTCTGGATATCAGGAAGAAGTCTATTCTTGAGTATGTTTTATGACAGTGTGAGTAAAATGTGTATTCTCTCTCACATGGGTGTACTAGCCTCCATATATCTACTAAACCTATGTCTTCTGCCAGCATATGTATCGCTTCTCTGTCTCCAGGCGAAGACCGTCCACTCATTTGACTTTTATCAATTAATCCATCCATCACCTGGTTGAAATCTCCGGCCAAGATAATTTGACCCTCTCTGTTACCCATCATACTATTAACCGAGTGAAAAAATGTTGGATCTATTATATTGGGAGCATAAATATTACATAAAACAATTCTGACCCCATTGATAAGCGCCTCTACACAAACCATACGACCCTCCTTATCATTATATTTCTTTAAGAGCACAAAGCTCAATTTCCTATTTATCAGAATCATGACCCCATTTCGTTTACTGGAATATGAGCTGTGCAACACCGTCCCCACCCAATCCCTCTTAAATTTCTGTGCATCTTCTTCCCCTGCTATGTGAGATTCCTGAATTAGTGCTATATCTGTGTTTTTTGCTTTTAAATATGAAAGAACCTTCCTCCTTTTAATTGGGTCTCCGCATCCCTTAATATTCCATGATATTATTTTGATACACCTAGACGTCTCCTTAAAACTAAGTTAAAGCTGTGACCTGAAACTTGAAATGTATAGGCATTTATAAGAATGAACTGTATTACAATACCTTGGCCCATAAAAAAATCTGTCTGAACAAAGAACAAAACGCAGCGTAACATCGCTGAACAAACCCCCCCCCCTTTACCCTCCCCCGCCCGAGCCATCCCCAACTGTAGCTCGAGTGTCCCTAGTTTACCTGGTCCGTGAGACTAACTCTCGGGGCCTGCTCCCTGTAAAAGCCCCTCCCAACCCACCCTTACTGACCTTACAACGTTTACAGAAACACACACTTCTTTTTTTTTCCTGCAGTCCTTACGACGCCTGTAGCAGAAACCTTCGCGCCTCCTCCCCGTCAGTGAAGGTTTTCTTCTGGCCGTTCCATATAAACACGAGCGCTGCCGGGTAGACCATCCTGTGCTTCACCTGAAGCTCTCGGAGACGTTTCTTCGCCGGGCCGAACGCTTTTCTTTTTTCCGCTAACTCCTTCGAGACATCCTCAAAGATTGACAGCCTCGCCCCCTCCCAATCACATCCGCGCCTTTCCCTGGCCATTTGTAAGATCTTGTCTCTTGCAGAGGAGCGTAGAAAGCGCACAAGAACCGTCCTTGGACGTTTATTAGGGTCTGGAACAGGTGCGCTCGGGACTCTGTGGGCACGCTCCACCTCAAATTCAGCGCCCATGCAGCCGAACGCGTCAGCAAATAGCCTCTGCACATACTGAGCCATCTTCCCGGGTTGCACGAGCCCCTCGCTCAGATTCACCAAACGGACGTTATTTCTTCGGCTTCGATTCTCCAGATTCTCTACTCGTGCCCACAGAGCTTCAACTCTCCCGTCACATTCGCCCAACTTAGTCTTAACTTGTTTGCCGTCATCTTCCAGGTCGGAGATGCGCTGCTCAACTTCACTCATTCGCACCTGAATGCCTTCCACAGAATCCTTAAGGTCCTCGGTTGTCTTTTTAATAGTGGCCACATCGGCAGCCACATTCACCAGAATGTTATTCATGCTCCTTAACTGTTCGTGCAAAGCGCTTTCGTCCGATGCTCTGCTCGCCATATCGCTCTCAGTCCCCGAGAGTGTAGCATTAGCATCTTCAAGTGGCGGAGATTGCGCCATTGCGCTAGCTTGTTTCTTCGTAGTGAGCCGTGTAGCGGTTGCTCCTTTAAAAAAGTTTGCTTTGCCGGTATTTGACATCTTTTACCAAAGCTCGCTACTCCCAGTAGCAATGTGGTCACAAAAAAAGAAACTTACGTGTATAAACTTTGAAGTGTATGTTTCAAAAGTTTTAGAAATTAGGGTGGGTTTCGGGAGCCCCACTAATGTGCGGCCATCGCTCTCGGCTGTCCCACGTGACTCCCCGTTCCTCGTCTTTTGATAAATGGTATAGATCTGTTTGATAAAAAATGCAATAATATTCACATCAGAAGAACATTAATTTCCATGGATAGTATTTCCCCTAAAGCAATATCCTCATGGAACCGAATCTATCCAACTCTATCTTTACGTAACAGCTGGTCTGATCATAATAAATTCCTGATTCCAAACAAAACCAAAGAAATCCATATTAAAATCCTTCACAATTTCTATCCATGCAATCTCTTTTTATCGAAGTTTATGGACGTTCAACCAAAGTGCTCTTTCTGTGGTTCTGAATTAGAATCGATGGTTCATTTGTTTTTTAGGTGCCCCTTCATAATCACATTTTGGACTGATCTTGCAATCCTTTTATTTACTTCCTTTAATTACTTAATAGACATTAAAGAAGAAATGGTATTATTCCTGATATGCAATACTAAACTGGCCCCTTTAAATAATGCGGTTAAGATCTTATGCTTACTTGGGAAAGGATATATTCACAAGTGCAGAGTTACAGCTTCCAAACCAAAATTTATTAATTTTTGTGTTGATTTAAAGAATTTTATTAAATCTCTAAGCAAAGTGAAAAATAGCAAAGCTATCAAAACCCTGCAGCTTTTAAATAAGATTAACATTAGCTAGAGGAGTTCTACCACCCCACAGCTGAGTATGTAATTCAAATGGTTTTTTTTTTTTTTTTTTTTTTTTTCTTTGTCTTTTTATAATTTTACATAGGTTGTCTTTCTACCTCATTTATATTCTTTATGTTTGATCATAGTTAAATTTCAGTTTATATTGCATTATATGTCTGATACATGCAATGTCACACCCCTCACAAATGATATGTTAAAATGAAATGTCAAAATAACTTGTGTTCAAATGTCTGTTATATGTAACGTGTTAACTGTTGAATAAAGATTTATAAAAAAAAAAAAAAAAAAAAAAAAAAAAAGGTTTAACAAACGACCGGTTCTTCCAAACCAGACAGGACCAAACCATTTCATGCACTTTTGTGGGGGTGGTCGGTCAACATTGATATTCATTTTTTATTAGTTTACTCGTTTATTTCACTGCTATATTTTCATTTTCTTTAAAAAATATATATTGTTTCTAATGAAGGTTTAAAAATTATTTAAACATATTTTGCATTTCTTTTGGGCCCCTATGAAGTCGTTCATCCAGCTTTTCTTCAGTTTCATCCAGCTTTTCTTCAGTTTCATCCTCACTTTCCCTAATAAACATGTTCAGAGCAAAGATGACCGTCTTCTATCAAATAATAATGTCGTTCTACAAACACGTTATCGCCCCTCACAGTTACAAACAGCTGTACATAAAGCCTAACATGTCAGATAGATGGTAAAGAATTCCGGAGGATTTGAACGCAGCCAGATTTGCTTCGCTTGAGTAGGAAGAGTTAAATAAGCCCGACATGTAAGACGTAGCCCTCCGTTTATGTAGCAGGAACATTTATCTACGTTTAATACTTGAGGACGGCTTGAATGATTTGTCCTTTATTTCGGTATTTCCAGCTTCTGTGGGTAATTATAGAGAATGTGAAGAGAAAGTGTTAGTTTTAGTTTTAATTCTCCTGAGTTCTGACTGGAGGATGATGTCTCTACGCTGCTGCTGCAGCATCAGATCTCAGATCAGGTGTGGTTAATGTTGCATTCAGTGACTCGGTTACTCTCTGTAACATCCAGCTTTGCTCTCCTTTTCTCTTCCACTGAGGTAACAGGACAGCATTCCCATCCCAGCATGCAGCATGACCAGAAATGCTTTTATTTCACTCATCTGAAATAATTACGTGTTGAGTTCTGCACCTGTCCGAGTATTTCCTGATGAAGTGAAGAATGAGTGTATTTCTGGCCCTGCGACGGACAGGTGACCTGTCCAGGGTGCACCCTGTCTCACCTGCTAAATGCTGGGTTGGGCTCCAGCTTCCCCTCAATGGACAAAGCGGTAAAGATAATGGATGGATGTGGATATGTCTACCACTTCTTCACCTCACAGAGGTCCAGCCTCGCGGCCTCGTACTTTAAGGAGCTGCAGAGAAACTTGTCTGAAGGAGGTTAAGCTTGGCCTTATTTAGCTGAGCGGGGTGCGGTGGCAGAGGCCTTTCTCCGAATCAATGAAGGAAGGATGCGTCTGATCAGACACTGTGACTACACGCTGCTTTTTCTCCGGGTTCTACATAAATCAGGATGTTTTGCTCCTTTTTTAATGTAATAAAATAAGAATCTATTGCTTTGAGAAGTTAGAGATGACTAACCCAACTCCTGCTCGACACATTCATCCAACCTCAGACAGAAGGATCCATGTCTGCAGCCGAAACTTTTCACATTTTAACAAAGAACAAACCAAACTCATTTTTCCCTGAACAGTTTAATAAGGTCATAATAAACTGAACTGACTCGGATAAAATGTGTTTCTAAATTTCCTGAAACTGATTTTCTATCATTTGACAAATGAATCCTATTTAAAAATTTCATGTTTAAATATACATGTTTAAACATTAAACATGTACAAATATATACACACATATGTGTGTGTGTTTGATATATCTAAGTAAATAACCAAAAAGTACAAGTGATAAAATTGACTTTAAACAAAATTTTGGAATAAATGTGGAGAAATGCTGTTTTTCAGGCCTTCTTAGATTAAAACGGGTTTTAGTTTCTGATCAGACAATTTTAAGCAAACTTTTAATTACCATATTAATCTGTAAGTAGAATAATTTCAATTTGCAGGCCGGAAACTTCGGCCTACAAACACACTGAAAACAGTTTTAAACAACAGCATTTGTTCACAGCTTTCTACCTTCAACATGAAGGTTGTGTGTTGCTACAGATTAATAAGATGCATGAAAGTCCAGCATGTGTGAAACGTCTGTTTAACTAGTGAAACTATTAGTGCCTCACCCTGACAGTGAGGGTGCGACTACATGATGGTGAGTAGAAAGAGAACTGGCCTGTGGCACAGTAAAAATTATTTATTGTTGTGGCAACAAAATAAAAGCAGCACTTCTCAGAAAGCATCCCTCCGTGTTCCTTCAGACAGCAGCGACATGCAAACAGGCGTAAACACTCCAGACTCCAACGAACCAGGAGGAGAAAGCCTACATCTGTGCACCTTCTCCTGAAGAACGACGACACCTGCTGCAGCTTCAGCTCATTCTTCCCTTTCCTCCTCTCTGGTCTGTTCTATGCAAGAAAAGATAAACTCATCTCAGCCGGTTCTGCCACTAGTGATAAAAAATCTGTACCAACATGTGGAAGCAAGAGTTGTTCTCAGTTCCTCATCATCTGAAGTCTGACTCAAATCATCGTTCAATAAACATCACACAGCACACATGCAGCGGAAAGCCGGGACACCAGTGAGTCCGGAGCAAGAATTTCAGTTCCACAACGATCTCCGTCTGAGCTGCTGGCCTGCAGCTCGGCCCGGCTGATTCCCACCTCCTGCCTATCAATAAGCCACACCCACACACGCGACAGGAGTAATCAATAGGTTTTTCTGCAGGAGGTGGATAAACAGCAAGTTATTTTCCTTTAATAAAAACTGATAAACGTTAGCATAACCCAGCACATCTTCTCACATCAACGTTTATAAGCTAAACTTCTATAATCAATGAGAAAATATCAATAAACAAAAAACCAAAGTCTAATGTACAGAAAAGGGTCAAGTTTAAATTGTTTTCAGAGAGAAACACGTCAGCTGCAGCAGCTGCAGAGAGAAACCACTGCACAAAGAATAAAGCCCTGAAAGTTCTTCTCCTCCGACCTCTCGTGTCCCCGAACTGTGCAAAGCTAAAGCTAACTGCCGAAGAGCAGAGGGAACATCTTAACCCCTTCCAAGCTAGCATGGCTTCCCAGGATGAGGAGTATTCATACCAAACTACAGGAGCATTCAGCGACTGTATCATCTGCCACGGCCAACAATTTCACAAGTACTAAAATTTAGTGAGTCCTTTCCTCGTACTCCCGCTTTCCGCCACATGTGCGACAGGATCAACCATCAAAACCTCCTCTCTGGCTTCTGGGAGGGATTATTTTCCAGGTTTCCAGGTTGAAAACACCAGCACATCAGCTGTGTGCCGTTCAAAGATGCTGCTGTTCCAGAGTTTATACTGAAGTTACCTGCTCCGACTGGCTCTACTCAATTTAAGAAAGTTTACTCTCCAGAAACACCTGGAAAGCACATTATCTGTTACGCTTTAAAGCAAAGTGCCAACATTTATTTTCATTTGTTTACTCCTAAAGATCAATGTTTATTTCCATGGATTCAGCAGCAGGTAAAAACCATGAACTGGTCTTAACCACAGATGGTCGGGACTTGGTGTCCCAGTCCACTAACATTCATCATCTATAATTCCAGGACAAGTGGGTAAACTCCATCTGGTGCAGTGTATATTACAGCAGGTGAGCCGGCTGGGGTGGCGTTCCTTCTGCCAGCTCACCCCCTCACATCCCTTCTGTTTCCTAACAGTGTTTATTTCTAGCTGCCCCACTATGACTTCATCTGCAGTGGGTCATCGTTGAATCCAACAGACCATCCTCTATTCCCGAGTCAGCGAGTGCCGAAGTACAAGTCTATCAGTGTCTGAGAGACGAGCTCCTAAACCAACACTGTGTTTACTGCACAGAGAAAAGTCTATTAATAAATCTGTTGCAGACAGCCTGGCAGAAGTGGCCTGGGGGCTGAAAACTCAGTGTGGGGTGAATGGATGGATGAAGGGGCAGATGGACAGTGTGCAGGGGTAAAAGATGGAATAAAGGAGAAGAAAAGGAGAAAAATGAAAATACGTGGAGAAGTAGTAAGGAGTTAATGGGAGAAATATGCAGGAAAGGGGTGTGTGTGTGTGCGTGTGTGTGTGTGTGTGTGTGTGTATATAAACCATGGGTACTGGTTGATGGATGTAGGTTCTGAAAAGCCACAGCTGCCCTGCTCTTCCCAGAAAAAGATCCACGAGGAAAAGTGGCAGTATGTGGTTCAAGCATCTAGCATCCTCTTACTATTTCTGAGCGGCATGCTGCAGGACCCGTCAAAATGTGCACAGGTCCTCCGCAGCGTGCCTAAACGCGAGCATGTATGCATGTATTATTTTTAGCTTTGTGCTTATGCATAGTAAAACTAAAAAGTGAAGGTTCTTTTCCACTTTAATTAGCCTTGTAAATATCTTTGTGTGTGGAGTGCATGTATTCTGTCCTGCACATTCCTGTCTGTTTTCAATCAGTGTAATACACAGAAAAGCATCTTTCTTCTCTCTGTCACGGCTGCCAGATAAATTTAGTAAATGTAAAAGTGCTCTACTGACTGTAAAGGATGTAAAGAGTGATGTTTGGTGATGTTTCACATCTACAGGGCTTTATCCCAGCTAAACTCTACAGAGACAGGGTGATATAGATAATTTTTCATTATATTTTTGACCCTGCGATGGACTGGCAACCTGCCTCTCGTCTGCTAATTGCTGGGATAGGCTCCAGCTTCCCTGTGACCATGAATTGGATTAAGTGGTACAGAAAATGAATTAATTAGTTATTTTATCTAAATAGTAACTGGGTTACAAACAGTAACATAAAAATCACCGCTTTCTGGTCTTTGACAGCATCTCCACAACAAATCCATCAGAATCTTATCCGCTGCTGTACAGCATGAAAAGCTGTATTTCAAGCTAGAGCGGAGATCATTTATTAAAGCATGCTGGACAATTATAAACTTAACTACTGCTAGCTCAATTTAGCCATAATGAAGCCTCCTTCTCGTGTGACTATACATTCAATGACTATACAATGTGACTATACATTCACAGACCATGAGGCTAAAACAGACATTGATAATAGCACAGACAATGACGCTAGCACAGACAATGACGCTAGCACAGTCCATGATGCTAGCAGAGACCATGACCCTAAAACAGACAATGATACTAAAACATACCATTACGCTAGCACAGAGTGTGACACTAGCACAGACCATGACCCTCTAACAGACCAAGATGCTAAAACAGACAGACTAAAACAGATCCATGATACTAGCGCAGACCAAATACACTAAAACAGACCCATGATACTAGCACAGACCATGACATTAAAACAGAACATGACCCTAGCACAGACCGCTAGCACAGACCATGATGCTAGCACAGACCATGATGCTAAAACAGTCCATGACACTAGCACAGACCATGATGCTAGCACAGACCATGATGCTAAAACAGTCCATGACACTAGCACAGACCATGATGCTAGCACAGACCATGATGCTAAAACAGTCCATGACACTAGCACAGACCATGATGCTAGCACAGGCCATGATGCTAGCAGAGACCATGACCCTAGCACAGACCATGATACTAAAACAGTCCATGACACTAGCACAGACCATGATGCTAGCACAGACCATGATGCTAAAACAGTCCATGACACTAGCACAGACCATGATGCTAGCACAGGCCATGATGCTAGCAGAGACCATGACCCTAGCACAGACCATGATACTAAAACAGACCATGACCCTAGCACAGACCATGATACTAAAACAGACCATGACACTAGCACAGGCCATGACATTACAACAGACCATGACGCTAGCACAAACCATGACATTAAAACAGACCATGACCCTAGCACAGACCGCTAGCACAGACCATGATGCTAAAACAGTCCATGACGCTAGCACAGGCCAAGATGCAAGCACAGACCATGACGCTAGCACAGATTGCTAGCACAGACCATGATGCTAGCACAAGCCATGATGCTAGCATAGGCCATGACGCTAGAACAGACCTTAATAGCAGAGACCATGATGCTAGCAAAGACCATGATGCTAGCGCAGACCATTACACTAAAACAGACCCAAGATACTAGCACAGTTCATGATGCTAGCACAGACCATGGTGCTAGCACAAGCCATGATGATAGCAAAAGCTATGATGCTAGCATAGGCCATGATGCTAGCACAGGCCATGCCGGTAGCACAGACTGCTAGCACAGACCATGATACTAGCACAGGCCATGATGCTAGCACAGGCCATGATGCTAGCACAGGCCATGATGCTAGCACAGGCCATGATGCTAGCACAGACCAAGATGCTAGCACAAGGCATGACGGTAGCACAGACCATGATAGTAAAACAGACCATGACGTTAGCACAGACCATGTTGCTAGCACAGACCACGATGCTAGTACAGGCCATGATGCTTGCACAGAAACAGACCATGCACTAAAACAGACCATGACGGCTGGATAGCTCAGTTGGCAGAGCATCCATCTCTCATGTGGGAGAGTTCAATTCCCTCAGAGGACAAATATTAACATCTTCCAGTTGGGTCCTTAGGCAACACCCTTAACGCTACTGCCTAAACATTGTAGATCACTTTGGGTAAAAGCGTCTGCTAAAATGACTCAAATGTAATGTAAAACAGACCTTGATGCCAATACAGACCATGACACTAGCACAGAGCATGCTGCTAGCACAGAAAATTATGTTAGCAGTCTTTGATGCTAGCACAGACCATGACGCTAAAACAGACCATGAGTGTGTACTAAGGCTGCACGATATATCGAAAAAATATCGCTATCGCGATAATGGCATGTGCGATATGCGTATCGCAAAGACGTGCGATAAATTAATACCTTTATATAGTACTTTGTGCATTCGATGCATGCGTTTGGTGTTTATGTAGGTTTGACCAATCAGACACGACCTTAAAAGCGCACCCAGCCATCACCCCCCTAGATACTGTTCTCCTATTGGCTAGAGCAGACTCACAGGCGCTGACTCAGCAGGCAGCAGCAGAGGGAGCAGCAATGGCGGGAGTGGACGAAATGAGCGAGGACGAAAACAACGAACAACTCGTGCCAAAAAAGAATAGCACGTCTGCAATATGGGACTTCTTTGGCTTCAGAAGAGAAGACGTATCACAGACGCAGGTAGTGTGCAAGTCATGTCGGAAAATAGTGGCTACGTCGAGAGGAAACACAATCTACACAGTCACATGGAGCGCCACCACAAGAAGCTATATGATGTCTTAAAGTCTAAAACTCCCAAAACTACTAACGTGAAGGCAAGTTACAAAAAAACAGATCCGCAGACAACCATTAATGACAGTTTTGCGAGTGTCACTCCTTACGAGAAATGTTCGAAGCGCCACAAAGCTATTACCGCAGCTGTTACACGTTATGTAGCAAAATGTATGATACCCCTAATACCGTGGACAAAGAGGGCTTTTTGGATCTAATGAAGGAAGTGGACCGGAGATACCAGGTGCCGTCGCGAAACTACTTCTCCCAAGTCGCCATTCCACAGATGTACGAGGCATGTGTTGCGACTGTAAAGGCTGAGCTGCACCAAGTGGACTTTTTCGCCAGCACCACGGACCTATGGTCCAGTCGTACCACTGAACCGTATATGAGCTTTACTGTTCACTTTCTCAACAAAGACTTTGAACTAACAACACGCTGTCTGGAAGTTGCATATTTCCCTGAATCCCACACAAGTGAAAACATAGCCAGTGCTCTAAGGGATGTTTTAGCAAACTGGGGCTTGGAAGAAGAGAACCAGGTGTCTATTACAACAGACAACGGCGCTAATGTAGTAAAAGCTACCGAACTCAACAAGTGGGTCAGACTACAGTGCTTTGGCCACCGCTTGCATCTGGCCATCGGTGAGTGTTAATGGTTTATTTTGTTTAAAGACACACATTTTTAACATTACATTTGTATATTTAACATGTGCTTTTTAACTATAATGTTGTTTTGTTTCATTTGACTGTCAGTTGAGTTAGTAGTAGTGATTTAAATTAATAATGGAGTGTTTTTTCAGCCTAAATTAAATCTCCAATTGTCTGTCTTTTGTTTTCTTCCTTTACAGAGAATGCTGTTAAAGGTGATGAGCGCATTACTCGAGCCGTAGGTCTTTGCAAGAGATTAGTAGGCCATTTTTCCCACAGATGGAAGGAGAAGATGGCACTGAAAAAGGCACAGCAAGAATACCACCTCCCAGAACACGCACTCATCACAGAATGTCCTACAAGATGGGGATCCAGACAAAACATGATTCAGAGAGTTCTTGAGCAACAGAAGGCCATATGTGATGTTCTATCAGCAGACAGAAAGTCAAGGCATTTAGTTCCCATTTGGCAGGACCTAGATGTCCTGGAGTCTATTAACCAGGCACTGCAACCACTGCAAGAGTTCACAGACGCCCTCTCTGCTGAAAGATATGCAACTGTTTCATATGTGAAACCTGTACTTCACGTGATGAACACCTCTCTTCTTGCTGCCAAGGATGAAGACAGTGACTTAACAAAGAGCATAAAAAAAAAGATCCTGGACTACATGAACACAAAGTACGACAACCCAGCAACTCAAGAACTCCTGGACATGGCCTCCTTCGTGGACCCCAGATTCAAAGCTGGCTACATCAAAAGTGACAAGGTGCTCAACATCAAAGCCAGAGTGATGTCTGAAATTGAAGCACTTGTGCCAAAGGTAAATGTTAATTTGTTATCAAGTAAAAAAAATCACTGAAAACCTGAACTACATTTTATTTACATATTTTTTTTCTATTTTACTATTCTAGGAGCAAAACCCAGGCAGACAAGATGACAGCGTAGATCCATCAGAAGTCATCCAAAAGAAGGCCAAAAAATCCTTGGGCAGTTTCTTCAAAACATCTCCAGCTCCTGCATCTGTGGTATCATCACACTCTGTAGAGGCTGAACTCAACAACCACCTGGTGTCTCCCACCGTAGACACTGAGGAGAACCCTCTCACTTGGTGGCAACTTCATCAGGTCAACTTCCCACACCTGAGCAAACTAGCTAGAAAATACCTCTGTATACCTGCAAGCAGCTCACCTTCTGAGAGACTTTTTAGTGCATCAGGAAATGTTGTTACATGCCAACGCACTTGTTTAAAACCTACCAAAGTCAACATGCTTGTCTTTCTGGCAAAAAACCTAAAGTAACTGCTTTCAGTGTTAAGCACAAGTTGTGGTGAATGCAAGTTTACCTGTTACTGTTTACATGCTATTACATTAATGTTGAAAAGATTTTGTTACAGCCTGGGCACTTTATGTTTTCTAAGATTTTTTTTATTATCCTATTTATTTATTATTTAATATGCACAGAAAACCAGGCAAGTAAGGCAGTGTTTTGTTTCAAAGAGCAGTATGTTAAAGCTCTTGGTTCAAGATGCTCTTAGATGCAATTACGTCATTGTTACTTATACACATGGTTACATGTGAATAAAATGATTGATTAAGAGTAATGCCTTTTAATTTGTCAGCATGATAACAATTGTGAAGTTTAAATGTTTGCGCCACATAATAGTTTAACCTGAATTATAATTAATTAGATATAAATAGATATAGCCTGCTTATTTTGCCACATAAAAATGTATTTCTTTGATTAGGTAATGGATTTCTTTTAAATTAGTTAAATATCGCAATAATATCGAAATCGCAATATTCAACACCCATATCGCATATCGCATGTTTTTCCTATATCGTGCAGCCTTAGTGTGTACGAATGTGCAACCTATTCCCTACACAGTGCCCTTTATAGGGGTCATGCTATTTTGTCGGAGTGTCCAATGTCTAGAGAGAAAAAAGAAGGGCACTTAAAATTACCCACAATGCATCTTGAAAATCGTGAGCATCGATGGTCACTAGACAGGTCAATATAGACCACAATGCATTGCGGGCAGAAGCTCAACATGGCGCAAGGAGGCGAGCGAAATTACCAATAAGCAAACAAAGAAAGAATAAAATACAACATAAGGAATAAAAATAAAAATATATACACACAACTTTGGATTGGATTTGGAATGACACCTTGATGTGCGTTGTGGTTGCTGTGGTGACGGCAGTAGTCACATGGTTTGCAGCGAGGAAAAAATAGGCAGCTTTGTGTCCGAATTGCAGTCACTAGCAAAGACCATGACGCTAGAACGCTTTCTTATATAAATCTAAAGTTAGCTAATGCTACCTGATTCAGAATCAACAATCGATGTAGTCTTGCCAATGTCAATTATTTAAATTATCTATTAAATATATTTTTTAAATAGTCATTAAATTGCCATATTTAGTTAAACTGTGTGTGCTTCCTTTTACTTATTATAAAATCAATATCTGACCTTCTATTATGAAAACATTTGTAGAAAAACTTTCAGTTAGCTATGAGGACTAAAAATAAAACAATATTAAAATAATCGCTAAATAATTGTAATCAAGGTAACATGTTTAATTAATTGTGATACAGATCTGAGGTCATGTCGTCCAGCCCTAAAACACTGGCTAACTTTAAAGTTTGTTCATGTTAGCAAACACGGTGTATAACGATGTTAACCTCTGGCACATTCTATTGCTTAGTCTTGCTCTGAGTCTCTGATGAAAGAAATTCATATTGATATTGAAATTTTGCAAGAAAAACCAAGAAATTAAAATTGCTTTAGCTCTTTTTAATACTCTCCAATTTCTAAATAGTTGCAAAGAGTTTTAGGAGACTATTTTACCTTGATGGTTCATTATGAACTTTCTTTTTTTTTATTTCATTTCTTCTTTACCAAAATGCGGGACTGCTCAAAACTTTCTGCAAATTTCCCTCTTTTCAACATCGATTTGAGTGATTATACAAAACACTCAGAGCTACAAAGCTGACAGATCAAACCCTGGAATAATTCCTACTGTGTGATTCTGCTGCTGTCTTATGACTGAACCACAAAGGTGCAAAAAAAAAAAAAAAAATATCAGACTCAACTTTTGGACAAGATGTTTTCTCTTGCTCAAGTTTTTATGAGCTTCTCTTCCAACAGATTCCCAGCTATAAAATGAAGACGACGTGAATGAGGTTGCACTGATAGAAATGTGAGAAGGGATACAGCTAAACATGCCAACACAATAAAACATAGATACCACACCGTGAGAACTCCTGTCATCTGATGTGAAGAATCCAGGTGACCCGACAACAGCAGGGAGAACAAAGATGTGTGAGGAGTGAAATTTAAACCATAAGTGACATTTAGAACGCAAAACAAAAACGAGGCTCGTTAGAAGAAACAAAAGGAAGCAAGGGAGAGTGACGACATTTAATACAAAATCTCTTTCTAGTTGCTGGTTTCTGGTGTTCAACCACATAAAAAACCTAATATAGTAAAGCTTCTGCCACCAACAACCGGTGAACCATGAAAGTGCCTGGACAGCCTGAAGACAACGGCTGTCCAGGTGAACTTTGAAAGGATGTTTTTCTTTGGAATTTTCAGGAAAAAAGTTGATAAAAAGTTGATAAAAACAACTTAGAGAAAGACCTGATGATCTGGCTTATCTCTGATTGGCTGGTAGACTCTGTCCTACCGCGTGAACTCAGCGTCATCACGTTTCGTCTCCTTGCTGCAGGTATTTTCTGAGTGAGTTGGAGGGAGGGGACGTCTGTCTGGTCTGATGCCGACTGCACCACCACAGCTGAGCCGAAGTTAAGAACGATCCCAGCAGCGGAGTTTTCTCATGTCAGCAAGTCATTCCCACAGACAGAAGTTTCTGTTAAACCGCTGTCATTTCTCACCTGAAATCAGCTGTTAGCCTGAAATCTGGACACAGATTTCATTTTATAACACGATGCGGTTTCGCTGGAGAACAGACACGTTAAACAGAGGAGAAAAGCAGCTGGTCCGTAGCTACTACAGGTCCATGTTCTTTTCCTGGTACTTATCCCAGAGACTGTGTGATGTCCCTGAGCTCTTCTATTGTCATTATATTGTGTTTTATTTATTTTCATCCATCTTGATCTCATTTATTGTATTTGACTGATCACCGGTCTGTCAGGTTCAATGTCTGTGTGTTTTGTTAGGGAACGGCTAAAGCTGCCACGGCATCGATAAACCTTCAACCATGAATATACGGACTGGCAATTACAAGAGACAATACTTTCAGTTTTTTACATGTTTTCTGTACCAGTACGATACTTTTGTCACTAAAGGAAAATCTAACGAGTATACAGGGTGCACTAATAAAACATGAACATAAATACTGGGAAGAAATGTTTATAAGACTGTAATTAATGAATAAAGATCTTTAAATGATCAGACTAGAAATTAATGTGAGATTCTTCAACTTTCTTAAAGTGAATATTAAAAAGTATAATGAAAAATCCGGAGTATGGATAAGCCCGAGACGGACGTCTTCAGCATTTAGCGTTTAAATATCTGTAAAAATGACTTCTTACATTACACTCGATTTTACTTTTAGAAAACTTTTATTTCTTTTTAAGCATTTTTACAGGCTGCTTGTTATGTTGACTGCATGCCTAAAAGAAAGACGCGAGCTGCAGCGTTGGCCTTCTCCCTCCTTTCTCTCCGTTTGTCTTCCCAGCTTCTCTTCCGCTCCCTCCATGCGACACACAGCCCTCCTACAGCGACCTGAAGGACCAGCAGCTACTGTGTGAAACCTCACATACTGCAAACAAATAAATCTCGTCTTCTGCTTGTCCCATGACACCGAACACGCATGCATGTAAACACTCCAGCAAACAGAACAACACACACGGGCTCCTGTGATGCCTCATATTCAGTTCTCAGGCTGCCAGGATGCTGCAGCTCTGAGAAAATAACAAGTAGCACAATCTTCCTGCTCTTCAGCCAACATCTATTCTAGCATGAACCCAGTGTCCCCCGCTCCCTCCCCCGCATCCCCCACACCCCAGCCCCATCCCTGCCTCTGGAAGGTGAAGAAGCACAAAGAAAGGGATCAGAGCTTTTCCGATTCTTCTCTGGTTATTAACTACCATTTGTCCCCTCTGAGCCCCCCCAACCCAACTGATGCTCTTTTCTCATGGAAATCAGCCTGCTGTTGCTGCTGCCGCCACCACTGCAGCCGCTGCCCGCAGAGGTGCAAGGAATTGTGGGGGATTTTATGAGAAGACTTCCCTCCAACTCCAAAACAACTCTCTCTCTCTCTCTCTAACACACATATCAGAAGCACAGCCACGCACATCTCACAAGCATTGGTGTGTGTGAGGCGAACACACTCGCTCAATCACAAAGGCAAACATGAAACGTGCTGACTCTCAACCACAGGGGCATGGAAGTAATGGAAGGCCATGCATGGAAGTTAATGAGAAGAAGCTGGAAGAGCAGAGCAGCGAGGAATGCTCGGCCACCAGAATCACACCAACCATCAGGCCTTTACGGCTGCTTAGAAAATGTTTTTATTCAGTATGCACAGCCTAAAAATGCTAAATAAATTATCAAAAATATAAGTTTGCAGAACCAAATTCATGTCTACCATGAGCGCAACACCAGCTTTATCTGTTACTGCAGCCAAAACAACAACTCCACATTACACTTAAAAGGTTTAAGAAATGAAACCTGCAGCAGCCTGCAGGGCACATCCATCCCCGCCTGGCTGGCTAGTGAGACAGCAGCAAACATCAACACATGGGTCTCAACTTGCACAGCAAAGACAAAAACAAAGGCATTGTCTCGTGACAAGCTCACTTCCATTTCCTTATTATGTAGCTGGAGGCCTTGATGGCACATGCTACACCCAGGCTTGCAGGAGTGGAGTGGTGGGAAAAACCAACCTGGACCAGCGTCAGCAGGCTGCACTGGTCTGAAATCAGCTCATTACTGGATATCAATCAACACTTTTTGTTTACCACTAAAGGGCCAGTTGTAGTGCCGGTGTTCCTGCATGTGCAGCTCGCTGAGGTATTCCCTGCTTGCACACATGAATCACAGGCGAAAGCATCTTTTTTCTACATTAACTGTGAGAACACAGAATAATATTTACGGCACAGTTCAAGCTGATCATTAGCATCAACATGTAATGGCAGTAACTCTGCTTTTCTCTGCTTATTCAGGGCAATAAAAATCCATCTACAACTTTTTCTGTTTTCATGCTTTCTGACCAAATCTGTTGTTTCCACAAAAGCAGGCTCAACTCAGTTTCATTTATTTAACTCCAGCTCTCAACAACCTGACAGGCTGTCTTCCAGCTTTACTTTACCTTTAAAGAAGATTCAATAGTCTAATGAAGTTGGGAAAAAACTGGCAAATGAACTGAATAAAAGCTGCTTCTCTGCAGAAGAAACGAGTTTTCCTGCACAATGGCAGGATGTGTTTGAAGCTGCTGTCATGAAAACACCTTAAATAACCCAAAGTTCAGGCTGAGTTCACGCGGTTTGCTCCGCAGCCAAACAAACTGGGCATCTTGTAATGAAGGACAAAGCATCGCTGCAGCAGCAGAAACAGCGCAGCGCAACGCGTCTGCGGAATATTCTGAGGAAATCAGCTCATTTCCACTGAAATGACAAGAATAAAATAAATCAGAACAAACCTGCAGCAGCAGCAAGCTCTCAGTAACAAGTGCGTAAATTCAGCCCACACATTGAACCCAGTCACCCCCTCCCCCTTCTCTCTCTGGAAGGGTCTTGGTTGTTATTTACCAGCTTGCAGGGAAAGCGCACGCACACACACACGCACACGCACACACACAAACTTCCGATCTGTGACATAAACCATCACCAAGCGGCTGGACGAGCCAACCTGGCCTCGTGGGCTGATTATCAGTCCCCAAACTTTTCATCTAGAGAACACTGATGAGAAAAACTCCGCTTCCATAAACTGCGACTTTCCGCAAACTCTCCTGCTCTGCAGAGAAAGTTTGCGCACCGCGGGACGTCTGTCTGCGCTGCGTCCACACGCAGAAACATTCCACCAACTCACCGGATCGCCGAAAACTTTGCAAAGAACATCAAACGTCAACAGCGAGGGGCCGCTGGACAAAGTGGAGCAGCTTCACGCGCTCGCGTCTCAGCGGATTCATCGGCTTCGTGGGGCTGAGAGGCGATCGCGTCCGCAGCCGCGTGAAAGTCCAGGCTCCTTCCAAGCTGCCACAAACAGCGAGAAAAATAACAGCGAGGCTGCGCAAAGTCGAACTGCGCGACGGTAACACCGCGTTCACAGTTCAAAGCGTCCCGCACGTCGATGTGTCAGCCAGCACGAGCTGCAGAAAAGTTCTTTTCAAGGCCAGCATGCACGCACGAGGACGTGCAGCCGCATTATGAGGTCTTACAGGGAAAGAAGAGCAGAAAAAAACGAGCAGTTTACCCACCAAAAACTTTCCAGCCCCGCATTAGTCAGACTGACATGGAGTCCCGGTAAGCGTCCATCCCGGACCCCGGAGCACAATCCCGCCGTGGCAGAACCCACGAGATCTGCTGTTTGGTTATTTTTTCTAATTTTTCCAACAATTTTTCAGCGTTCGCGGCCTGAGCGCGTGCCTGGCTCTGCTCAGGCTGCAGTTCTGGGGCGGTAAGCATTGTGGGAGCGTGACGTCAGGCCACTTCACAAACTTTTTTTTTAAGCGACAGCAGCGAACCGGTTCTTCCTCCCAGTCCTCCCAGTCGCAGCTCCTGACCCAGTTCACACACCTGCACACACTTCCTACACCCTGCACATTCATCTGTGAAAAACAAATCCTTGAGCTTCTTTTATTTTAATCTCCTTTTCTATTTTTAAATATTACTCTTGTATATTTGAGTTCTTTAACTTTTCAGCTTCCATTCAAACAGATTTGATTTTTGCACGTTTATTAGAATCAGCGTCTGCATCTAATTTTAACAACAAGTTCGTTCCTTCTGAGGCTAATTTCTCAGCCTGTTAATGATGTTTTTCATTTGCTTTCTTTTTTTCTTTCTGCTCATTTGTTCTCGTTTCCCCTGAAACTCCAAGAGAAGAAGAGAAAATGTGTTCGTCCTTATTTTCACAACATGTAAAAATTCGTTTTCATGAATTCATATTTATCACTTCAACTTCCTGATAAATCATTTTCAAAACGAAAATGTGGAGAATATGACTGTTTGTAGCTTGTACCTGATACAAACCAGTTTTATTTCATTTATTGAAGTTTAATACTTTATTTTTATTTCATTTTATTTTATTTCAAGAATAGATTAAAAAGGGAAAATGAATAATTTTTTTATTTTAAGTTGTGAGCATTACAGAGCAGCACGTGTTAAAGGATAAGGGTGGAGGTGGTGATGGAGGTCCTCTCCCACCTTGTGTAGTTTTTTTTGGGGGGGGGGGGGGATTAGGTCCTGAAGGGGAGAGGGGTGAAAGGATTACTTCCAGGGCACATCAGCTCGTTTCCTCGTCACCCTGCCTGCCCCCGCACCTCCTCTCGGCCCTCCGCAGGCTCCCACCACCTCCACCGCGCCCGCAGGGTGTTTGTACAGAGGCAGAAAACGGGTGGGGGAGCAGGGGTCTTTAGTAATGCTGCCTTCAAGTGCAGTTTATGGCTATCAGAGAAAGATTCTTATTTTTTTCTTCTTCTTTTATTTTTCTTTTCTTTTTGTTAAAGACTTTAATAAAAACTAAAAGCAACATTTTTTAATAAAAAATGTATTATTATTTTTTAAAAATAATTATATTATGGTCTGTCTGTCATGCTGTTTGATTCAAAATGCTCCAAAAATTTCCACAAATCTTCTGGTTAGCCTTTAAA
Organism: Melanotaenia boesemani; assembly: GCF_017639745.1. Lineage (NCBI taxonomy): Eukaryota > Metazoa > Chordata > Actinopteri > Atheriniformes > Melanotaeniidae > Melanotaenia > Melanotaenia boesemani. Next base: position 35,392,364 of record NC_055694.1, on the reverse strand, counting down.
AAATTAAAACTGCGTTAAAAACTTTATTTATATATCAATTCATATTTAATTTTTCTTTTTATTGCGACATTTCCGACAGAACTTGAATGCATCAGCGGTCTCGGAGCGGGGCAGAAAACGCCTGTTGCTCAGTCTGGATGAAGATGAAGAGGAGGGGGAGGAGGGGGAGGAGGGGGAGCTGTGAGCTGGGGAGGGGAAGGTGCTGGAAACGCTGCGGGTTCTCCAGGCTTTACCTGCTGCTGAGTTCTTAAAGTTTAAAACTCCGTTTCTGCCCCTGAAGATGCTTCGTGGATGGAAATGACTTTTCTCCTTTTTATCCTCAGAAAATGAGAAAATTTTCTGTTTGAATTGCGGCCTAAATTCCATGTTAATTATTTTACAGGCGACGATTCAACTTAATCATAAGGTTCATAAACAGGCATTTAATTAGACGTTGTTAGTGAAAACTGAAAGCTTATTTAAAAGAATTATAAAAAGAATAATTGCTACAAGTGAAATATTTCACTCAGAAAATTCTGTTTAGATTATAAAATACGGGAAAAAAGTTTTAATAATTTCAGGTGCTCTTATTTTCAGAAAGTAATCCAGATAAATACATTTTAGCCGTTTTTTTGAGGTTTTATAACCAGTTTTTAAAGTAACTAAATTAAGATGAAGATGCCCTTTAAGCTCTTTTTATTTAATTTAACAGTCCCAATTTAATTTAACACATATTATAATTATTATAAACTGTCTTTTTCTTTTTAGCCCCTAAAACATAACATAACATATAATATCTGTTTTCTGACACAGTAAACTATCATAAAGGTGAGAAAATATCCAGTTATCTGGGTCAGATGTGAGAAAATGTCTTTAAATTTGCAATTAACCATTTCAGGGATTTAAAAGGGAGAAGATTTGATTTTTTCAGTAGATGTTGCATCAAAGAAATGAAAGTTGCACGAAGCCTCCGTTTAACCGAGTCCATTTTTAGACTGAAGAAAGTTGTTTTGTTGGTCTGAAAGCTGCAGAGCATCATGATGTGGGTTAAATGTGGGGATCCTGATCCCTGATCCTCTCTAACCAGGTCAGAGGCTGAGGGAAGAGCTTTTAAGCAAACTCGTGCAGGTTTTCATGTTTTATAAATTTCTGCATTGACTGTTTTAATTGGAGAAACACAATAATTTGGGTTTATCATGAGAATATTTAGATTTTACCTGAATTGTTTAAGAGAATGAAATTAAACTTGAGTATTGTTTCAGTTTTGTGTTCTAAAATAAATTAATTCTTTAAATCGATTAGATCTGCACATGTTATTTATAATAAAAATAAACAACAGCTGATTAAATCTGTTAAATTAACACATTTTAAACATTTTGATGTAATTTTTTCCTCTGAAGGAACCAGAAACACGAACTGTCTGAGAGGCGAATCCTTCTTCTGTTGTAAATTATTGAGTTTGTCCACATGCTTGTTGAAATTTGTATAAAAATCCCTTGAAAATGGAGGCAGAAGATGCACAGTTATTAAAGATAAAACAGGTTATAACAAGTTAAAACTACATTTGAAGATGTTTTCAGAGAAGCTCTAAAGATTTCCTGCAGGGGAAACATGCCTTCCCTGATAATGGGAGAATTCATTCCTCGGACGCTGGTTTACCTTCCAGCATTGAGCTTTCCCAGATGTGTACGTGGCGCTAACGGAGCTCCATACCATCAGAGAGGAAGCCGCTGGTCCCATTCTTCTCCGCTCCAGTTCAGAAGATGACTCATCCAACCACACAGTTTTCCACTTTGGTGTTTCTGAATCATCTTCACACATTCTTCGTTGTGTGATGGAGCTCTAACCTGCAGAAAACTGTGATCACAGATGATGATTTCTGGAAGTATTTCTGAATCCACGCAATGGTCGGCGGTCACATGTCTGAGGGCCAAAGGATGAGAGCATCCATACAGATCTTTCTACGGTAGACGCTCACACCCCTAACACACAGAAACTGGTGGAATTTTCTGTTTTGTTTTGTTTTTTTTTACATTGAGGAACATTTTTCTGAAATTGTTTCACAATTTGTAGATGCAGGTTTTTGCAGATGGCTGAACTTCTGAGAGGCTCTGCCTCTCTAAGGTGCTCTTCCCCCACTCCTTACTTTCTGCCCTTTTGTTGCCCTATCCCATCTTTTTAGAGATGTTGCATTAGATACAAGATGAAGGAATATTTGAATGGAATAATAAAAATCTCTAGCTTCCAACATGTGATATGTTGTATTCTGAAGAAACTTCTGGATTCTGGGAGGTCTGTTTTTACTGAGACTAAAGCTGAGATGCACACATTGCCTCTGGCTGATGTTGCATCAGATTGTGATGGGTGGAAACCACTTCACATGTAGTCCTGTAGACGTGTTCTGGAGGAGTAGCATGTGGAAACAGGAATGTTCATACAAGGACTTCTTGTGGCGGTTTTCCATCCAGCCCTCTGGTGAAATGTCCACAAGAAAAATGACCAGCAGCTGAGAGAATGTGGCTTCCTGCTCAGGGTCAGTATCTTGGAAGGGACTGGAAATCCACCCTGAAAGTCTCACCTCCAAATATAGACTTTATTCTGTCTACATTTTGATGCAAAGCCAACTCATGTACAACACGAGGTGAGAATGTGATCCTCCAGAGTTATTTTCATGTTTGACTGCAGGAAACGAGGTTTGCTGTGAGCCTGGGTTGATGGCGTGTTGGATGCTACCGCGCAGCCGGAGGAAGTCTTGCTTTCCCACTGCAGGAAGACGAGTTTCTGACTGCAAACAAAAACTCAAACCACCAAATATTTCTAGCCTGAGTTGTTGTAGATGGTGAAATTCTGCTTCTTTCATGCCCCACTGAGTGGCTTTTAGCTTTCGCTTGTCCATTAGCAAACCTGATCCTCTAAACTGAGCCTGCTCTGAAGCATCATGCTGGTATTTCAGCCATATTCTGCTGTGAGAACTTAACTTTTCATGCCACAATATTTTTCATATTGAGAAACAGATGGAAGAAGTTTGTGTCTTTCAGCTTTTAATGTGAGGATGCTATAAAACAAATAAAAACTGGACAAGAATAGACAATAGAGGACCAGATGGCTAAAAGATGAATGAAGTGAAATGATTTCCCAGCAAGAAGAGGGAGGCTTCTGTCATTGTTCCATTGTTTGTTTATTTGGATTATGGTGTGGTTGCTGCAGCCGAAGTCAGGTTGATTGCAGTTGTTGCACGGTGGTCTGTTATTTAGAGCAGTGGAGTGATTTTTAACTATCTTATGAAACACCACATCATGACTTCTTTTGTCTCCCTTGTCTCTCCAAACTGTCCAGAAAAGGGTTTTCCATCCACAGATTGCTTTGGAAGCCCAGCAGCAGAGGCCAAACCCCCTGAATGTCTCAGCCTACCACACACCTAATCAGGCCTGATTAGATGCTCCATAAGGGAGGAGAAAGCCAGCTTTTCAGAAGCTCTGATGACAGGACAGTGAAAAAAAGATGGGCTTCCTTAAATAAAGCCCTCACCAGACACTGAGCAGAAACACGTGTTCACTGAAGCAAAACAGAGTTAAAGCTTCTTTGTTTTAACACCATCTTAAAGGCTGCATGCAAACACACACATGCATTTACTGTATATCTTGGCACAACGTTTTCATTCTCATCTGCCCCACCCAAGAGATCCAAAATCAGCATCAGTCAGCACGTTAGCAATTAGCATGTGGGACAATTTGTTAACATCTGGAGTGTATTTTCTTGCCACCAAAACCCTGAGCAATCCCTTCTTACAGGGTGGGAAATGGCTGTGTGTGTTTTATGTTTTGTTTCAGACAGATGGGCGGTTTACATCAGTGAAGATGACCGATAAACAGCTCAGAAAGGAAATGCCGGGGCAGCTGTACAGATGAGGCTTCAGGTCCCAGTGAGTCTGGTTCATGGGTTTAGAAAGAAGAAAGGGAACAACTTTTCCTCTTCTTATTGGTACTGGATGATATTTGGGTAGAAAAGGAACAGAAGGGCCGTCATATTTGTGGTTTGATGGTCTCTGATGTTTGAAAATCATCTGACTCTCAAACACAAAATGTCACACAGCTTGCGATGCTGCTGAGATGATGCCTGCACCACGACGCCGTCACATGCTGCGAAGTGTGGCGTAACCTGCAGCAGCTGGCTTGAGATAAAGTCTGGGTAGTGCAGAGCAGAAGGCAGGGAGGTCTATCTGGGCTGGGACTGGGTTTTCTGAGATGAGGTGGGGTATCAGGGCACCGACAGCCAGCACCAGCGGCCTGCAGCAGGCTGATAAGCTGCTCGGGTGGAGCAGAGCGTCCTGTCCAGCTACACCAGCCCGTCTGTGAAGGCACGCCACAGCTGAGAGGAAGGCTAAAAATAACAGCAGACTTTGTGTTTCACCTCATGAAGGTTAATCAGTCGCTCTGCGTTGTTTGCTTGTTTGTTTGCAGGATTACACAGAAAGCTGTGGGCAGGTGTGCCTCATGTTTTTACCACTTTAGGTCAATAAAGATGGGCTTCTTAAAGAAACCTTCATGGTGAGTTAACCGGTTTTTGATTGAAGATAGTTTTGTTATTCTTGTTTTCTTCCACAAAAATATGGAGTTAAAATGTTTGGAACAGATTTTCTCCTCAAATATCTGTTCTTGTTTGGTAAATAACATTTTATTATAGTGTTAGAAAATTCAAGACAGACCACTAAACAGCAACATTGGGTCCAACTTGGCGTATAAATAAAGCGACTGGATTGTTTTAAATCTAAATAAATATGCACATTTTATGATGTTGGTGTTTGTTTCTGTGTTTGGCAATGAAAACCGTGTGTAGCATATCCGAAACTACAAGAAATTCATATTTGCAGTTACTTGTCAGACACATCTCCATCTCTTAATGCAAAAATAAATTATTTTGTCACATGAAAGTTTTGTTAGCTCTGCTGTTATTATCTTCGTCTATAAATAAATAAAGAATAAAGCATAAATCCCAGCTGAGAAAAAACAATTAACTTTGTGAAGCAAAAAGCAACAAAACTTAAAAAAGATTTCTGACAAGTATTTTGTACGTTTTGACCCATTTAAAGCACATTTCCACCTCACAGCACACTCAACACACACTGAGCAATAAAACCTTTCTTAAAGTTTCTTTATGTCATGGTTTCTATCCTAACATGAATCACACAAATAATTAATATTTTTTCAGATTACTTTTTAATTTCTCCAGTAGAAATTTAAACTAAAATGTTTTTAACCATACATATACATATACATATATATATATATATATATATTTGATCTCATTGGTATTTTTTTCTAATATCAGCCATTTTCTCTGGTGACCTTTGTGACTAAAAGTGTCTTATTTACCTTTAATAAAACCACACACACACACACACACACACACATTTACACATTAGTTTAAAACTATTCACTCTAACGTCAGCATTTCATTTGGAAGAAAAGTGGGGATATTTAAGAGTTTCTCTTCATTCTGCCAGGTTTCCCGTTGCAGGCAGACGCTGGGAATCATGGCCTTTTTGACAGTTAAATTATAGAAGCGTGGGCCTCTGAGAGTGATTTCTTTGGAAGTGTGTAAATTTTTCTGATTATCGAAACGTTGATTAGATTTGGATGAGAAACTTGTTTCACACACACACAATGGAAAAGAATTAATAATTATAATAAAAATCTTGGTGTCCCTCGTGGTCTCTCAGCTCCATAATATAAATAATAATGCCAGGATTTCCTGCATCTGCCCATTATGGGGAACCAGTGGATTTGGTGGAATGAAGGCATGGCCTGCTCTCCAGGCTGATGTGGCTAATGACGTGTAAGAGGTCCCATTAAGAGCCATGGAAAGAGTGGAGCGTACAATCAACAAGCACCTCAGGAAGCGGCTTGGAAAACCTGCTAGCTTCACATCAGTCAGGCTGTACATCAGATCTGGGCAATTATAACTACCTCTGTCATTCCTGGTCGAGGAATTCCAGGTGGCAAAGTGCAGGGATGCCGCGACCTTTAGGGACTCAAGTGACATTAAGGTCCATGAAGCCGGAGTACAAACCAGATCAGGACGAAAGTGGGATGCTTCTACAGCACTAGCCCAAGCAGAGGGACATCTTATGATTAAAGATATCATCGGAGGCCTCTGCACGGACAGAAAAGATCTGGGAATGACCCACTTCCAAAAGTGGAAAAAGCCAACCAGAGGGAGCTGACAGCGATGGTCCAGGCTGAAATAAGGAACCTGGAGGAAGAGATGAGAAAGGCAGGAGCAGTGGAACTAGGTTCCCAGGGTGCCTGGACAAGGTGGGATCTCCCAAAAAGGAAGCTCACATGGACAGACCTATGGAGACTCGAGCCTTCCGTCTTGCTATGCCACCCTACCAACTCCTGTGAACCTGCACAGATGTGAAATAAAAGACATCCCTATGTGCAAGCTCTGTGAGAAAAAGGGACATATGGCACATATGGTGTCAGGATGCAACATCGCTCAATCCCAAGGCAGGTACAGGTGACAGTCGGGCTCGCTGACATCGTAGGGCAGGCAAGAACCCGCAAACGCCAACCTACGGGAAAGCCACCGTGCACCTGCAATCTCCTTTGTGAAGGAGGGGGTAAAGTCAGCAGGGCCTCCTGCAGTCAGCTCAACAGTGGGAGCTGAGAGTGGACCTAAAGGGAAGGCTCCAGTTCCCGGATGGCGTCCACACAACCTTACAACCAGATGCAGTTTTGTTCTCCGCTTAAGGGAGGAAGATCCTCCTCGTGGAGCTCACTGTGCCGTGGGAGAAGGGGTGCGAAGAGGCACGCCAGAGGAAAAAGGAGCGCTGCAGTGACCTGGTGCAGGACTGCAGGGACAAAGGTTGGCAGACCCGGTTGTACCTGATCGAGGCAGGGTGTAGAGGCTTCCCAGCTCAATCAGTCTGGAAGGTCTCATCAGCAGTGAGGCTGACAGGGAATGAGAGGAAGAAGGAGGTGCGAAGACTGGGGGAGCCTCCTGTTGGCTATGCAGTAAGAGAGGGGAGGCAAGCTGGAAGCCAGGAGGGAGTGTGGGTGGCCACCTGTACTGACCCGCAGCAGGAGGGTGTTATGGTGGAAACACCCCATGACTGCTAGCAACCATCTGACCACACAACCTCCTGGCTAAAGGCTGCGGTCATTAAGCAATGACTGAAAGTAGAAGCATCCCAGGATGTATTTTACCACTCAGATATCCCTACTTTTCTTCCAAACCAAATGCTGACGTTAAACGATTTTAAGATGTAACAGCAGTGAGATTAATCTTAATGGAAGTCAATGGGACACGTTTGGCCACGAATGTCACCAGAAGGTGCTAAATTCTTCTGCACGGGATACTGCATAAAGTCACGGCACTTGCTGCAACACATCCAGAAAGATCACCAACAAAAACAAAACAGTTGAGGAAAATGGACAAAAATTTCACAAGGAAGGCATAAGGGATAAAGTATTTTTTAAAAATTCTTAGTTTATTTATTTTTCTAAGCTTGAATCCAGAGTTGTTTCTGAAGGCACAAAGCTGCCACAAAGAGATAGCTGGGAAAAGATTTCTCTCCTCTAAAATAAATGCCTGCAGGAAAACATGCTTAGTGTTTATATTCTGCACTTTTATCTTTGTTTTTTTATTATTTCAAGACAAAAATCTTTACTTTCTGATCTGTTCCTGGATTTCCGACGAATGAGCTGTAGAAATATCAGGCTTCTGCATGTTGTGTCACAGTTTTCAGCTGAACTGAAAGCCAGGTTGTCAGTAACAACAGAAAGGTCAACAGGAGGCGGATTGTTTTGAGGTTGACAAGCTGATTTCCCGCTTGTGAAAGGCCACGGGCGGTGTGACAGGCCTGTTTTTCTGTACCAGCAGTGAGATGGAGGCAGAGGTTCAAACAGAGAGGTGAAATGGGGAAACACGAACATGCCTGCATGTTCTGATGAAGAGCAAACACCTTCCTCTGAAGCATCACACGGTAAAGTTGCATGTGAGGAACTTAAAGATTCAAAAAGGGAAATGAAATAGTTAAAACACTAGACAGTGACGCATAGAAACATAAACAAGTAGGGGTACATTTTCATGCTTCATTTGGTTGTTTTCATCCACATCATTCATCCACCTGAATAAAGTCTTTCTCTGCTACTCACTTTCTGTTTCTTTCTCATACGCCGGCTGTGAGTTGTGGTTCTTTGCATTGTTATCATTGCTGTCATCTCTAACAATGAAAAACAGTGTGTGTTCAAGGGATGGGGGAGGAGCAGACAGAGAGAACGACAGGAAAAGAGGGAAAGAGCAGCCAGCTGTCGAGCATCAGAAAGAAGAAAAACGAGAGTGATCGAGTACAAAGAGAGCAGACGTTATGGGCTGGCTGAGCTGCAGGATGCAGGGAGAAGAAGTATCCTTAAAACAACCCGATCATACTCTTCTTTGTGAAGATTTGACTGAATTGGATCTAGATATAGAAACAAATCAAACTTTTTTTAGTTGCATACCATTTGTTAAATCTTATTACTCCATTCTCGGCTTTGATTATTTGCAGTAATTATCAACAACAAATTGTCTCTCAGCCTCACAGCAGAGGATAATCCTCCCTTAAACGCAACATATTTAAGCAATTATCAGTTGATTCAGTCAAACAAGGCAGGCTGGCAGACAATCCACTCATCTGAACATTTTGAGACGCACCCAGGCTGCATGTTGCCGTGCCGACCCAGCACATGGCCTTGGAGCATGTTGAGCACACATGTGAACATGTATTGATGAACATATAATGACAGAGCTCTGGAAGCGCTGCCTTCATTCCTGCCAAGGCATTATCACTGGACTGATTAGCTCCATCTTTCTTAGCACTGGTTTTTTTTAACCCAAATATTGACGCATTACTGCTAACGTACAGCTTTATTTGTTGTCATGGAATCAAGGAAAACAGTGTTTGGGTTGTACTAAGTCTTTTTGAATACACTAGCTAAGACCACAATCCCACTTTTATAAATCGTACTTTATCGTAAAGGAATTACTCCAAAGAAGTGTGAAACTTTCTAAAAGTGGCTAGCTTTTTTCAGCTAGCTCTGGCTAATGTTAGCCAAGACTTTATTCAATCCATTTTCAAAAATGGAGAAAAAATGAACCTTTAAATGATTCTGTAGACACTTAAACAACAGAAACTAGTCCCATTCCACAAAGCTAGCTAGTTAGCGGTTTCAAACACATTTCTCCCTCTGTTTCTCTTTATTAACCTACATGTTGGCACATGTTCAACTCGAGGAAATGAGCAAGCGGTTAGGAAACAAGCTATTTAATAACTGCTGGTTATCAGGGACTCAGAGGTTTGCTCAATAGAAACACTTTAAAGCAGGAGATAGCATGTTCAATCCTTCTGTCCCTTTTCTATCAGTTATCAAAAACAACCAAGAGATACTTGAACTCCTCCATCTGCATTTTTAGAGCAAAAAGTGTGGCCTCGTTTAGCCGTGTGGCTTTGCCTTTCAGCTAAAAACAACTAACATGTCGCCACAAGAACAGCATCATCTGCACAAAAGAGATGTGACCAGCAGATTCCCATGCCAGATGGATTCCTCTCGTCTGCTGCTGTCAGTAAAAAAGCCACACTTTAATATGTTTAATAGTAATAATCCATTCAACTAGTCTCACAATGGCCAAAAGATCTGACAAGGAAACGATGACACAGATTATTGTCAGCAGTCTATTCTGTCTCTGTGTGATTATTAGATAAATGAAAGAAAATATGATTTTTATTAAAGCAGCATTTGAGATATAAAAATAAAGAGCAAACAAATAGCATAAAAAGCAGTTTCACAACTTCAGCTCCTCATTATTTATCTTTACTCTTCTATTTTTATTATACATTATATAAGATTTCTTCTTTCTGCTCCTTTTCATTCAGGTGTTTAAAAATGTTGTTTTGAGTGTTTTTTTTTTTTTTTTATTTCTTGTAAGAAATTAAATAAATATTAAAAAGAAATATTTGCTATAAACATCCTCATTTAGGGAGAGCTGTGTCAAATTAACTTCAGTTTAGATTGAAGTGTTTCACACAATATTCACCCTGATAAACCAAAAAAGTTTTTAAGAAGAGGAAGAAGATCACAAAAATACGTCCCAGATGCTGCACAGCAGAAATGTAAAGTGTTTCTTGTGAAATGATTATTTTGTTTTTATCATTTTAGCAGCTGCAGAACTTTATTATGACCAAGTTGTCATTTTAATTGTTATATATGGAATATTTACAGTGTCCCTTGAACTCTGTCTTCAGACAGCAAAGCAAATTTACATGTTTTATCAAAAATTTAAAGGGGATAGGATCCCAGTGAGATAAGCTAAAACATTGATCTTAAATTAATCTAATTAGAACGTTTTCTTCTGCTTTTACTGTTCTAGTTCCTGATCCTGAAAGGATGCCGCAGATGTCTCAGATTTTCCCAGCAACTGAAAAGAGTTTGTGAGCAGTCAGAGCGTTGTAGGTGGGATTAACCTTCTGTTAATCAAGACAAGTTCAGGGTAGGGTACATACAGACACAACTTTATTCAGTTATCTTGTTTTTGCTTATTTTAAAGCAGGTTTTAAACCAATCTGACTCTCACAAACAATCGATATCAAATCAATTTTATTTATAGAGCCTTTCTTCATGCACAAAGCAACACAAAGTGCTTTGCATAATAAAGCCAAATTATGCATATTGAAAACAAAATTTAAAAGATTTCACACACCAGAGTGTATAACAAAGAATTAAAAACACACCTCATAATAGTTCACACACAATCGCACACAAACTCACACACACAAACAAAGCGCATGTTCCCACAGCTCAAGCCACTAGGTGGCAGCAGGTGCGCCTTCAGTCTAGTTCCACTGCTTTAACAAACCCAACGAAGAAGAAGACGAAGAAGAAGAAGAAGACGAAGAAGAAGCGTCAGAATGGCAGTTAGACAGCAAACAAATCAACTCCTGATACTGATTTGTTTCCTTTCTGTGCTTTTACGCCAGACTTGCCGGAGCTTCGCGGCGGAGCTGGAGTGGGATGAGAGCGGCTACGTGCTGTACTGTCCCTGCATGGGTAGGTCTCCCTCTCTTTGCTTCGTCCTGGGACGGAAACTTTGCTTCGTAAGTTCAGTGTTCTCCTGAATTATGACCAAGGTGTGTGTAAAAGGGCCAAAAAGCATCTAATCATCCGGTTTTAATTGGCAGGACGATTGTAGCCACTTAGCTCACAGCTTCAAGTTCAGATAAAAATTAACGACCTAACTGTCCGAAAGTAAGTTTCCACCGCACTCATCGAACAAATGGAAAAAGGATCCTCCACATGAGCCTTAGTCTTAATTTGGCATGAGAGGAAGGCAGATTTTTCTGTTTTAAATGACTTTGTGACATTTTAAGGTGCTGTATCTTACCGTTCAGGTCGCTTTGGAAACCAAGCAGACCACTTCCTGGGATCTCTGGCCTTTGCAAAGATGCTAAACAGAACCTTGGCGGTCCCTCCTTGGATAGTGTACCGCCATCACACCCCTCCATACACTAATGTAAGTGTGTATTTACCCTCAAAGACAAGCTGTGAAAGGTGTAGGTGCACAAAGCATTTTACATTTGGTTTTATACAGGCTGGGATATATAGTAATTCAGCCAACCATCATTTATTTATATACTGCCAGGTAAATGGAAATGGGTGCAGCAGTTTAATGGAGGAGCCATCCCTCCAGGTGACCCGCTGAGGTCCAGGTTCTGGGGAGGATATGTCCCTCCAGGTGACCCGCTGAGGTCCAGGTTCTGGGGAGGATATGTCCCTCCAGGTGACCCGCTGAGGTCCAGGTTCTGGGGAGGATATGTCCCTCCAGGTGACCCGCTGAGGTCCAGGTTCTGTCTTTTTTTTTTTTTTTTTTTTTTGGTGGATTGATTCGTAGGTCAGTCTAAAGTAGCTGAACAAACAGAAAAATAAATTCCTGACAATGTTCAGGTACAGGGACCAGACTGAAAATGAGTGGAAATGCAGAAAACGTCAAAAGGAAAAACTTTGAAAGACATCAAGAAAACCTGGAGAACGTCCCTGACCAGGTCAGATCACAGGCAGTGCAGCTTTTCATTTTCATTTCATTTATTTATTTGGCACATGTTAAAAGACATAATACAAAAAGTATTTATATAAAAACAGTACAAGTGCAGGGAGAGGCAGAAAACCCATACGGCTTATTTTATAGGCTCCACCTCAAAGTTACATTACAGGAGAATTACATTTTTGTTCATTTACAATTTATACAATATAAATTACAGTTCCACAAATCAATGGGATTTAATTAGAACTTTTTTCAAACATTTCTTATAAGATTTTAATAACCTATTACTTTCTGCCAGATGTGAAAATTGTTTCCATAATATGCAGCCTCTGTATCTTAAAGAAAACTGAGCTCTGGATGTGACATATTTAGGTACATGAAAGTGTTGTGATTGACGAGTATTGTACCTGTGAACCTCTGCATTAGTTTTAAAATAAAGTATAAAATGTTCGGGGATAGTACTTGGATGGAATTGCATTTTATACATGAAGATACACATTTGCATAATATTGAGATCATAAATATTAATATTAAGTTTGTAAAATGAACCATGGGACGGAGTCAAAGGCTTAGAATGAGTTGCAGTTCTGACAAAACGCTTTTGAAGGATCAAGATTTTATTGAAAGCAGATGGATCGGTGCATCTCCCAAACAATATTGCAATATGATAAAAAAGGATAAATCAAACTGTAATATAGAGTAAGTAAGCATTTTTCTTCTGTTGTTTTATTCCCTCTCTTCTCTCCTGCTCAGGTTCATGTTGCTTATAGTCAGTTCTTCCAGCTGGAGGCCTTGTCAGCGTACCACCGTGTGGTCAGTTTGGAGGATTTCATGGAGAAGCTGGCTCCTAGACACTGGCCCCCAGGACAGAGGAATGCTTACTGCTTTGAGACGGCAGCACAGCGGAGTCCAGACAAGAAGTCCTGCCCTATGAAGGTCAGAATTTTACAGAAACCTGTTTGTATTTATCAGATGATCTGTGACCGTGAGTGAAAGGAGGGTGAATTGCTGCCCTCTGCTGGCACAGAAGCAAGCAGGTGTTGGATTTTACATCAGACGTTCCTGATCCTGTGTGAACGCTCTGGTCTGAACTGATGGTTCTGTGTTATTTTCAGGACGGGAATCCTTTTGGTCCATTCTGGGACTATGTTGGTGTGGAATTTGACATGTCAGTTTTGTTTGGAGGGATTTCCTTTAGTGCCTATCACCAGCCCCAGTGGATGAAGAGGTGAGTGTATGACCCAACGGCTTCACAGCGCCTTCTCACAGCTGGTAGAAAAGTCACAAACAACTTGTTTGGGTGACTTAAAACAGCTGTGAACCGGTGAGTTCTTCTTCTGCTGTTTTAATAGGTTCCCTCCCTCTGAACACCCCGTGCTGGCGATGCCTGGCGCTCCCGCTCAGTTCCCAGTGATCGAGGAGCACGTGGGCCTGCAGCGCTATGTGGTGTGGTCAGACAAGATGGCGGAGGAGGGGGAGGAGCACATCGCCTCCCTGCTGACCAGACCATATGTCGGCATTCACCTCAGGATTGGCGTTGACTGGGTGAGCTGACACCCTGAATTATACCTCCATTTGTCAATGTTTACTAAAACCGAGAAAAAAATGTTTGTCAACTGTTCCTGGTTTGAATGATAATCGTTTCATAGAATACCAAATAAAGTTCTGTAAAAGCATCTTAGAAAGCTGAGCAGAGGACAAACCGCGGCCTCTGCAGCTTTCGGATCATGAAATTCCTGAGCTTAGATTTGATTAAGCTGCATTTAAATCATTTCTACATTGATTTAGTTAAATATAAATTTATTTAACATTTATTTGTTTTAATAAGCAGGAAAGCGGCAAGAACATGACAAGCATTTCTTCTCAGAATTAAACAGCAGAAATAAAAGTTTTATACTTCATATCTGATGCATAGTTTGGATAAGAACCTTCGAACTTTGATATTCGCTGCAGCCAGTTTGCTGCCAACGTCTGCTCACGGACCGGGATGGACGCTGAGGCCAGTCGCTCACCGTCCTGATGACAGCGCTGCACACTAAACGTTTGTCTGGTCGTCAGATGGGTTCATTTCAGTTTACTAGTGGAATATGTCCCCTGGTGGGATGCTTTCCACGTCCACAGAGACGTCCATGATGTAAATATCTGCATTAGCTGCTTGGCTTGTTTGTCCTCACCGTGACACCAGTTTCAGCTCTGTGGTGCTCAGAGTTGTCCAGGTGGCATGAATGAGCTCGTAAATCATCACCAGAACCGCTTGTCCAGCCGTTACTATAGCAGCAGTTTTCTGTGATTTGATTGGTCAAAAAGAGAGCGGGTTCTAAGTTGGGGACCAGTTTCATCCCAGCACTGGACTCTTCATCTTCAGCTCAGTTTCTTCATGTTTGCCGGCAGAAAGTAGCCAGTAGAAACATTTTATTTATATAGCACTTTTCACACCAAAGAGCAACACAACGTGGATTCAGCATGATCTACAAGATGTGACGTACACACACACACACACTAGTGCTGGGCAGCGATTATTAATCACGATTAATGGCATTGTTACACATAAATGTCCTTTTCCTCTAGAAGCAGGCCTCCTGCTAAATGTGGAAAATGTCATAAATTCTGCTTTACAAACACAAACTCAGGGGTGTTCAACCTGCGGCTCCAGAGCAGCAAGTGGCCCTCTGGACGTCCCACCATGGCTCTTAATACACGGCTAAACATGCTAAAGAACTAACTCATGTCTTTAAATACAGATATAATAACAAATACAGGTTTTTTTTTTCTTGTTATAATCGCACTGAATTTCCACAACATGACTCAAAGTACCAGGAATATTTCTGTTAATCTGTTTTCTTGTCATTAGTTTAATAAATAAAAATTCCCTAGTTTTCAAACACATTTCCACAAATATCTACATCTCACAGAAGAAAGTCCGTTCATCCTTTATTTGCAAAACTTTTGTTTTTTCTTTATTTTAAAACCTAAAAACAGAAATAAAAACGTGGTTTTTCTATAGCAGATATTTATCAGAATTTTTTTCCAAAAGTCTGGTAACATCTGCGTCTCTAAAGGAGTTTTATTTAGCTGGCTGAGGGAAAAATGTCTCTTTGGATTGGAAAGGCTGCAGACCCCTGCACTAAACACATAAACAGGTTTAGCAGCAGTTTTCTCTTTAAACAGCAACAGTTAAAATATTTCTTCATATATAAAACCAAATATTTATGAGAAAGAAGGATGAAATGTTCAGGATTTACTAACTAAAAGGTAAAAAGTCAGCAGGATGGATTTAAAGCTGTGAAGCTGCTTCCTTCTAAACACAGAAGGAACAATATGTGATGAATATCAGCATCAGGTGAACAGACAGAAAGCAGGATGAGAATCTCACAGCTTCTAGATGGTGAGGAGAGAGAAATATTCACAATATGCACAATAACTTCCATCCATGCACCTTCACTGCTTCATTATCCAGGTTTCTGGATATAAATTCTCTAAACTTTCATTCTTAGCTTGACTGTTTAGCTTCACCTCTGCACCTGCAGCCTCCACTACCGGGAGTTAAGGGTTAACATCTCGTTTCTGGGTGTAGCGTCAGGTCTGTAGATGTAACTATAAACATGTGTGGTATCCACAGAAAGTCCAGAATCTCAGTAAAACCATTTCTATCACCAACACACACAGTTCAGACAACAATAATTAAAAGAGCAGCTACACAAAGTCCGAAAACATATGTAAACACAGATGATGTCTCCCCGTGTCCACCCCACGGCATGAACACAAACAAACGGCTCCTCTACTGAAAGCTCACATCTCACAGATTCCACAGCTGGAAGTTTCATCTTAATATGACCAAGATTCACCGAACCAGAGACAGAAGAAAACCCGATTTATGCTGCACGTTTGTATTAGTCAGAAAACATGTCTTACCTTTGCTGTCTGGCATAAATTAAAGCTGTGTTTATTTAAAAAAATAAATAAAAAGTTTCTCGTTGTCTTTTGGGAGCAGTTTCCTGTCCAACAATCCCGATGTTCTGCCATCTGCATTTAGACAAAGAGAAACGTCGGTTCTTCTTCTTCTTTCTTAAGTTCCAGACGGAAAACGTGTCTTCATGTTAAAAAGCCGCTCTCTCCTGGTTACATCTTCACCGCCGCAGCAGGGAAGGAGACATGGACGCCATGTTTCTGTCATCAAAGCCGGCGGCCAGAAAAAAAAACCTTAATGCACGATTAAAAAAATGACCGGGGTTAATTAATCGTTAGTTAACGTGTGATTAATGCGTTAACGTGCCCAGCACTAATATAAAGATAATTATAATGAAATCAGAATAAAATGAAATGGAACCAGAAGAGTGAATGAAGTAAACGAATTTCTTGAAGATGCTTTATGGACAGATAAAAAGTCCTGCACCGTTTCCACACAGTCTTTATAGATGGAACAACGATGAGGATTTACTTCCTCTGTGGCATGTTAGCGCTCTTTCATTTAGAGGTTTCTTTACTTTGGATTTTTCATTCAATTTTATGTTTAAATTTAAGTAGAACTGAAAACTTGACCACAGTGTCAAACGACACACCGTAGTGGATCTGACATCATCGGTCTGGTTGAGACCGTCTAGAGTGCACTCAGTATAATCTACCCAGAAGTTGTATGTAAAGTAGATTTATCCATCTGTGGCAACAGATCTGCTCTGAAGCCTCTGGACTCCAGTCTCTGGAAGTTCTGGAGTCCAGAACTTGAGGCATTTTCACCCATCGCTTGGGAATCTTGTTTGATCTGGATGATTTAAGTCTTGAATCTGTAAAAGAATGCAGGTGAAAACAAAACTTGTGTTTGAACTTTTACAGCAAAATGCCTGCAAGCTGCTGAAGAGTGGCGACGCCGGGCCTCACTTCATGGCCTCTCCTCAGTGCGTCGGCTACAACCGGCAGACGGCCCGTCCTCTCACCATGACCATGTGCCTCCCGGACCTGGCAGAGATCCGGCGAGCCATCAGACTGTGGGTGAAAAAGACCTCAGCTCGCTCCGTCTACATCGCCACGGACTCCGACTCCCACAGTTCCGATGTGGAAAAGCTCTTCAAGGGCGAGGTGGGTCCGTCTGCTTCGTTTACTCTGTCCCAGAGACGCTAAAGGTGGTTAATGTGCGCTTCACCGCTGCCTCTGCAGGTGAAAGTGGTGACTCTCCAGCCAGACTCCGCCCAGATGGACCTGTACATCTTAGGTCGAGCAGACCACTTCATCGGCAACTGCGTTTCCTCCTTTTCAGCTTTTGTGAAGAGAGAGCGGGATATCCATGGCCTTCCGTCTTCATTCTTTGGCATGGACAAGTCCAGAAAAGTAAACCACAAAGAAGAACTCTGAGCATCACATGGCCACCCTCTGGACACTGATGCTGGATGACTGTCACGAGAAAAGAAAAGAAAGGAAGTGTTTCGACACCGCCAGCGCTGCTACCAAAAAACCCTCGAGTCCGATTCAGGTTCCTGCCGTTCGCTGCCGACAACGTCATGTTTGTCTGTCCACACACGTTGGACCTCACCAGACCCTGGAAACGACGACATCTCTCAGCGATCACGTTCACCCCTTTCACCGATTCAAACCTGGACCAAACACTGAATGCTCACTGAGAGGGATGGATGATGGATGGATGGATGGATGGATGATGGATGTATATAGGATGGATGGATGTATGTAGGATTGATGGATGGTTGTTGGATAGATGTAGGGTGGATGGATGGATGTAGGATAGATTGATGGATGTTGGATGGATGGATGGATAGATGATGTAGGATGGATGGATGAATGGGTGTAGGATAGATGTAGGATGGATGGATGGATGTAGGATGGATGGCTGTTGGATGTGGAATGGATGGATGTAGGATGGATGGATGAATGGGTGTAGGATAGATGTAGGATGGATGGATGGATATAGGATGGATGGGCGTTGGATGGATGGCTGTTGGATGTGGAATGGATGGATATAGGATGGATGCAGGATAGATGGATGGATGTTGGATGGATGTAGGATGGATGGCTGTTGGATGTGGAATGGATGGATGTAGGATGGATGGATGATGGATGTAGGATAGATGGATGGATGTAGCATGGGTGGATGTAGAGCCGACGGCTATTTTTAATGTTTAACCCGATAAATCTGTTCCTTCCTCACCTGAAGCTGAATCAGCTGATTTCCGAAGCCCTGCTGGACAGGTGTGCCGACACGACCCACTGAAATTCAGACGTTTGTATAACCGTCACTCAGGGTCACATTTCCAGTCTGTGGAAGTGATGCACAGGTCTTTATGAATAAACAGTAATGCTGTTAAAAAGGAAAAAATCTGTCTCATGTTTTTGGATAAAGAGGAAAAAGTTGATGGGAAAAGATTCATGTGTCTATTAATGAAAACCATAACCAAATATTTTATGAAGGCATTTATACACAGTATTTTTATCCCGTTTATAATTAATAAGAATCTAATAGAGAACTTAAAGTGGAAATGTGAGAAAAATGTGGTCTAAGGCCACCTGAGGACAAGATGGAGGAGGATAGCGGGATGCGGCGGCAGGAAGAACCGGTGATGCAGAGCTGTTTCCAGAAATGATCCCAGCGGGAGAATTCTGACATCAGTGCAGTGAGATCATCTTGTTCCCATTTTAAAGAAAGGTACAGAAAGCATCTGGTCTGATTGTGAGCTTGTGCCTTTTTTAGTTATACGTGGAGATTTGCTTCATTAGTCATAATTTTTTAGCTTGGTTTGGTTTGAATGGATCATTTGCCCTGAAGATGGGTTGAATGTCTGGACCAAACTTAAGGATTTACAGCAGGATGGTCTCTTAGAAAAACTGCCTTGATTTTCCGTGTGCGGCTTGTCTCAGGATTACGGTAAGAGCTGCCTGGGAGCTGAGCTGAGGGATTTGTTTTGGTTTACAAGTGTATGAAAATAATTTAGTTAAGAAAAAAAAACAAAGTTTAATCTCCACTTTATACAAAAACACGGTTCACCAAAGTGCTTTACACCAAAATAAAGACAGTAAAAAGTTAAACAGTTTTAAAGCCACATGGAAAAAACATGTTTAAAGCAACAACTGTCCATGGTCATAATGGCTTCATATGAAACAAGCTCTGTGCACATAAAACCAAAGATTACTTTCACATTAGATTACTTAATTAATCAGAGGTTCCTGAACAATGAGCCCAACTATGCCGCAATGGATTTGTATTTCTGGATTTCTAATTTACTAAATAAAAAAGGCACACAGTTTTACCAACTTTTATTAAGATGAATAAAAACATTGAGGCATCTGTACTTCAGCTGTACATAAACTGACAAGCTTCTCTTGTAAAACAAATGAGCAATTTACATAAAAATATTCACAATGAAAACATGAGCTATCCAGTGTTATGGAATATAGATAGACTTTTTATTTTCTCAGTTATCCTGACAAGATGCAGTCATCACACCGGCTTAAAGATTGTGGTGGTGACACGCGGACAGAGGCCGCACGGGGGCCGGACAGAGGCCGCACGGGGGCCGGACAGAGGCCGCACGGGGGCCGGACAGAGGCCGCACGGGGGCCGGACAGAGGCCGCATGGGCCGGCCTTGCTGTCCAGACTCCAGTCTTTCTGCTGGCTTGGTATAAACTAACCCTAACCCTGCTGTGTGCCTTCTACTGACCATTACCTAAAATCAGAATGAAAGACTGGTAAAACTTCTGCTTCATTTCTCATTGTGCCTTTTTATTAAATAAAAATTTCACAACACCAGACGGGTGACTTCCCGAGTCCTCACATGCTGACCACACAGATGATGCAGTTTGCGTCGGGAAAAGCCTGCACCTTGGAGCGAATCTCCCACCTGAGCAGTGACAGATGGAAAATCAACTGCAGCTCCAGTCTTTTACCAGAATCAGAGTTTTTACTGCCCAGCCTTGTGTTGTTGTGTCACATCTAACATCAACGAATAGAAATCCACCTACAGCAGTTTAGCAGCAGGAAGGGCGGGGGGCCATTTACATGCATGAACACACCAACCTGTCAGTTTCAGCGTGGTACACCAGAACTTGTCGAAGACCCTCTCCATGTTGTTTACCAGCAAGCACGTAGATGACGTCATCAACTGCTGCACATTCCACCGTCATCCCGAGCCACAGAATCGCTGCAGCATCGTGCCACTCGTTACTCCCAATGTCATAGTATTCCACTGATCTCAGCTTCCCTACAAAGACCAGAGACCATTCACACCAACGTGCTGCTACAAACAGTGGTGCTCATTCAGCTCTGAGCAGCGGTTTGTTACCTTGAGGACCCTGACAGCTCCAACAGCATAAATCCGGTCTCGGACCACCACCAGCCCGTGGTTCTTCCTGGCCTGTTTCATGGCACGCAGCACACTCCACCTGGAAGAGGTGGAACTGGATCAGAACACGATCATTTAATGATGCAAAGCACTGTGCTCCAATGAGGGGACCCAGTCGCAGGTGCTTTTCAAGTGTTCTTACACCCATTGAAGGCAGCTGTTAAAGCCACTGATGAGCTGAGAACCTCTGGATGCAGGATACTCCAGAGGTGTATTCCAGTCACCTGGAACCAAAGCTCAAAGAAACATTTGCAGTGGACTCATTTCCTGCCGTGATATAGAAGGAAGAAGCGTTCCTGCCCAATTCCATGATGCAAACACCACCGAGTCTTCAGCTGCTGTGGGTATAAAGGGAGGAAACTCACAGTGTGGCCACCATCATCCCCTGACCTCGACCCTACGGACGAGCATCCCTAACAAAGGAAGATCTGTGAGGGTGGGGGCAGCAGACCTTCATGCAGCTACTTTGACAATTCTGGTCTTCTCATATCCAGGCAGAAACTACAGATGGAAGTCCATCTGTAGTTTCTGGATAGGAGAGTTGGGTAATATCAAAGAAGAGTTTCTATGTTAACACGGAACTTAATGATGTAATTCAACATGCTGGCTTCCGGGTTGACGTGAAAACACTGGTTTCAAGGAGTTGTGCATGCTACTGGAGGCCCCTCCCTCGTCCTCGCGCCGCAGCCCGGTTCTGCAGGAAGAGCAGATGTCTTCTGCTCCGTAACCTGCCTGAAGCTGCGTTAGGTGCACTGGTGCGACGAAGTAAAAGAAGTTAGTCACACTTCATAAATATGGTTGCACTCTAGAGCCCTGCATTGGTGTGAGAATAGTCAAGTACAATGACTGCCCTGTAAACAAGAGAACAAGCTACCGATGTTCAAAGAACAGACCTGCAGAACGTCTAAGGAGCTCCTGCTGAAGACCACTTCAAAAATGACAGGTTTTGCTCCAGTTATTCTCTAGTGTGTGAAACTCATTTATTGCAGTTTTTCTTCAAGTTATGATAAATCATAGCAAAAAAAACAGTGAAAAGCTGCATACCTGGTCGTCACTGCCACCACGTTTATCCTGCTGTCGTAGCTGTGTGACATCCAGCTGCAGAAACTCTGCCATCTTTGAGACACTGGTGAAGTGATAGGGCAAAATGATCTGCTTTTGCCTTCAGCTCTGGACAGTAAACGAGCTCTGCAAGGGCTGAAATACCTGCAAGAGCCCACAAGTCTCACTCACAATAATAGTTACACAACTAGAAGGCTTGTATTTGTGGTGTTCTTGTTACCCAGGCAGTTCGTTGCATCAATTTGTCCTTTAAGGAATTCTGCACAAATCCTCTTCACTGGATCAATCTGGTACTGGCTGGCTGCATGCAGCAATGACTAGACGTTACTCTTGTTCACCGAGATTCTGTCAAGAGTGATGGATTAAAAATAAATTCTCCAAAATGTCAAAATCACATTTTATGTTTAAAGCTTAATGATTTCAGGCTCTGCTCCGACGAGCTCCACCTCAGGAGACAGACTCCATCATGTCAGCTGCAAACAAGCAGAGTTAACGATCAAAATAACGTAGCAGCAAGACATATCCTATAACTTCTTTCTGTAGCAGGTCCATGAAATATGTTTGCAAAATAATCACATTTGAGAATTTGTTTGTCCTTACTGGTAAACAAGAGGCGGAAGAATTCGCTAGCAGCAGCTAGCACCACTCTATGGGCAGAAAAATGCCTCCCTTGAGCCACCAGGGTCACATCACAGAAAACATTTAGGTGTTGTGGACGTGCAAATGCAATACAACTACGTTTTGCAAATGAAATGAAATTGCAAATGAAAATACCTGTTACGGAAGTACAGACTTGTACTCACCTGTTTTCTCAGATTATTCATGATGCCCACCATACTAGACGCTAGCTGCAATCAGCACTAGTGCAACAGTTACTCCAGCTCTTCTCAAAGCCTGGTTCCATCTTTTCAGACCCCATCCCGTTACGTTAGGTTGATTATCTGGTCACATAAACACACTCTCAATTACTGCCAGCTAAATTAACTCAAGCATGACCGATAACAAAACCCAAGTCAACCCTGCTGAAATTTGGATTCTGTTTTTCTTTGTGCTCCATCTAAGGGTGGTGAAGTGATCAAAATTAGTATTTAAAATACACCGAGGACACTTCTCTTGCAAAGCTGAGAAACTGATGGATGCCAACCCAATGACTGGCAAAGAACAGCTGGTACACACCAACTACTGGGTCAAAAAGCAAACCCAAATGCAAATTTAAAGATTGCACTTAAGGGACTAACTAGCTGAAGCAGCACGAGCTATGTTACTTCCAAGTCTTGGAGAGCTTCGTTCAGCTGTTGAGGACTTGATAATGGGCAGGTTGCACCTCTATACAGGAGTGCCTTGCAGGCCAAGCAATTAGGCTAATTATCACTAAGACTGCGGAGCCAAAGCTAATTAGCTTCTGAATAATGACAATAGAGGTTATTCCCAATCAGCAAAGAATGTTTGGCCCAAATGTGGACCGTAACACAGCTATAAGTGCCCAAAGTGGCCCAATAAGACCCCAAAATGGCTACTGTCAGGGTGTAGGACATATATTCTCCCTTATAAGTGATCAAACATTACCTGTCGAAACAGAATGAACCGTGTAAACATAATGCATCAAAACTTCCACATTTCTCACTAAAAGGTAAATTATTATACAACACCAGTGTTTAACTAAACAGGGCAGTCAGCGCAAACCTGTTTCCCTTTAACTTTACCTGGTTTTGGAAGGTTAAAGTAAGAAACCCGGAAGTTGCGCCTGTTTTTATAGCTCAGTAAGCTCCGCCCCCTTCAGGGGTTGATTGGCAGGTTTTTTTTTTTCAGCACGTTCTAGTTTTGGCCATTGTCAGCATCCGTACCCTAACTACCCGAAGAGACGCGCAGAGGTTTTTTCTGGCATGACAGGGAATTAACCATCGACGGTTCACTTGATCGAAATGGGAGTCTTGGATTAGCTAACGTACGCCTCTGGTGAACCTTAAACGATACTTGTTGTGTGTGTGTGCGCGTGCGTGCGTGGGTTAAAGCTGCAGTTTTAGGGCATATTTATTATTTTCGTTGGATGATATGTTTAATTCATACGCAGCCTGTTTCAGAGTGTTAGCCATGTAATGCTATCTGATTCGTAGCGTAGGTTACCAGTGTGTTTGCCGTTGCTAGGCCGGTGTTGTGGACTCGGTAACGGCTGTATTTAACACAAGCTAACGTTAGCAGAGCCGTTTATTCGACTAACTGTTGTTATATTAGCTGAGCGGCTAGCGATCAGCTTGTCAGAGGATAATAAACGGCTCCCAGCGGCTGTCACTTAACCTGACGTCCCAGCTTTGATTAGCATTTGGTTAGTTAACCTAATGAGCTTAATTCAGTTCGCTAATTTAGGGTGTTGGCGTCGAGCTGTATTCTGCACAGCCCCGGATGGTTCATAAATATGAAATGCTATTCTTGCCAGTAGTTAAAGTTATTCTCCTAAACTTAAGCGATTGTTGTGTTTTACTATTCTATCTGTAAAAGTTGGAATAAACTGTTTAATCCCAACTTCTTGCTCTAACAGACCTCCCAGCTTGGCTGCCGATAAATGATATGAATCTCTGATTGTGTCTGCCCCAGCTGCTGCAGATGTGCTCATTTCTTCCAGTGAGCTGTTCCTGAAGGGAGAGGACACAAGGTGCCAAGCAGCGAGGCCTGGCAGCCACTTCCCACCATGTCCAAGAGCAAGAGCTCCGAGGCAGTCAAGGTGGTGGTCCGCTGCCGCCCAATGAATGACAAAGAGCGGGCTTCAGGCTTTGAGAGGATGGTCTCTGTTGATGTCAAACTGGGCCAAATTATTGTGAGGAACCCTCGAGAAGCTTCAGCCGCTGAACTTCCCAAAATCTTCACTTTTGATTCCGTGTATGACTGGAACTCTAAGCAGATAGACCTGTACGATGAGACCTTCAGGCCCCTGGTCGACTCTGTTCTTATGGGGTTTAATGGGACAATTTTTGCTTACGGCCAAACGGGCACAGGGAAGACGTACACTATGGAGGGAGTGAGAAATGATCCAGAAAGGAGAGGGGTGATCCCAAACTCCTTTGAGCACATATTCACACACATTTCACGTTCCCAGAATCAGCAGTACCTGGTGAGATCATCATATCTAGAAATCTACCAAGAGGAGATCAGAGACTTGCTCTCCAAGGACCAAATGCACCGCCTTGAGCTCAGAGAGAGGCCTGACACGGGCGTATACGTGAAAGATCTTTCATCCTTTGTCACTAAGAGCGTGCGGGAGATCGAGCACGTCATGAATGTGGGCAACCAGAATCGTTCAGTGGGTGCCACTAACATGAATGAGCACAGCTCCCGTTCTCATGCTATCTTTGTGATCACGGTGGAGTGCAGCGAGCTGGGTGTGGATGGAGAGAACCACATAAGAGTTGGCAAGCTGAACCTGGTGGATTTGGCAGGCAGTGAAAGACAGACCAAGACTGGTGCTCAAGGGGAAAGGCTTAAAGAAGCTACTAAGATCAACCTGTCTCTTTCTGCTCTGGGTAATGTCATATCTGCTCTAGTGGATGGCAGGAGCAGCCACATCCCTTACCGAGATTCAAAACTAACCCGTTTGCTGCAGGACTCCCTGGGGGGAAATGCCCGCACTGTAATGGTGGCCAACATCGGCCCGGCGTCCTACAACGTAGAGGAGACCTTGACAACGCTGCGCTATGCCAACAGGGCTAAGAACATCAAGAATAAACCACGCATCAACGAGGACCCCAAAGACGCCCTGCTCCGAGAGTTTCAGGAGGAGATCGCGAGGCTGAAGGAGCAGCTGGAAAAACGCGTAGGGAAGAAGAAGAGGAGGCAGCGGAGGAGGGCTGGGGATGGGAGCGACGGAGAGGATCTGGAAGAAGGGGAAACGGAGGAGGACGACGAAGACGGAGACGATAAAGGGGACTACTGGAGAGAACAGCAGGAGAAGCTGGAGAAGGAGCGAAAGGCCATCATGGAGGACCACAGTCTGGTGGCTGAGGAGAAGACTCGGCTGCTCAAGGAGAAGGAAAAGAAGATGGAGGACCTGAGGAAAGAGAAGGAGGCCGGAGAGATGCTGGCAGCTAAAGTCAAGGTAAGCTTCCTGCATTTATCTCAACGCAAAGAATTTAACCCTTAAACCTCCATCAGGTCTCCCTGAGCTCCACCTCCTCCTCCATCAGGAGTGGTGGTGTGTATCTCTGTGGGGTAAACTGTGATGGACAGCAACCCTTTAGCTTAAGTTTTCCAGCATTTCTATCCCGTCCAGGAGGTTTACAATCCAGCCACTAAATGTAGTTTTATTCAGAGACTCTATCTGGTAAATCCACAATGATCCATGATAACAGCATTATTTATCACATTTCACCATAAAAACATCACCATCACTACTATGTTGCTAAGAGACCTCTATTTAGACCTGGACATGATGATGAAGCCACTTCCTGTCAGACTTTCCACCAATCAGAGAGCTTAGATTGACGGTAACGTCCAATCAGGAGCAGCCAAAGATCAACCAGTGAGCAGAAAGTTCTATGTGTGTGTGAAAAGAAGAAAAATAATGCTCCTCTATGGCTGGAATAAAGCCAAGAAGACGTTTCTGATGCACGGTGGCGCCACAAAGCAGCTGAGCTGGAGTTGGTTTAGTGAGGATAGCAGGTAAATAGTAGCAGGAATAACTGGAAATGAGGAAAAAGTGGAAACATGGAAATAGTTTCTGTTGTGTGTTTGTTTCAATAACAATATTTTTTCTCCTGAAAGCCAAGACTTGAGAGAACGATGAGATGAGAAAAGGTTTGGTCACTGTTGATCTGTGTGTTATTTCTACAAAGTTCTGTTAGTAATAAACTCTGCTTTCTTCTTCTGGTTGGCTTTTTGTTTTCTTTTGTTCAGGCGATGGAGAGTAAGCTTCTTGTGGGTGGGAAGAACATTGTGGACCACACCAACGAGCAGCAGAGGATGCTGGAGCTGAAGAGGCAGGAAATAGCGGAACAGGTAAAGCAAACATGAGTGTGTCAAGTCTAGAAACTAAACTCTAATGAATGGCAGTAAACCAGCTTGCAGGGACTCAGTTGTGCTTGAGAGATAAAAAGATAAAAGTTCAATAAAATGCTCTTGAATTTGAAAATTGTTGTAGCCTCAGTGGATCGCCCCGCAGATGCTTGACAGGTTTCACTTTTAGGAGTTTGGAGAGCCGGTCAGGGAGGGGCTGCTGTCTGAGGTTTGAAGGCTGTGGTCGGTGTGTTTGCTTCCAGAAACGACGAGAGCGAGAGATGCAGCAGCAGGTGGAGAGTCGTGATGAAGAGACTCTGGGGCTGAAGGGGACCTACAGCTCTCTGCAGCAGGAGGTCGACTTTAAAACCAAGAAGCTGAAAAAGGTAGTGGCTGGGAAGGAAGAAGGCACTTTTAATCAAGCTCATGAAGGAACAAAGGAATTTGTGTGCTACAAATAAAGTTAGTCGAACACTGAAGATTCTCCAAGAATAACAGATTCCAATGAGAAACCTGATTTTTGATTTTATCATTTTCACACAGACCGGTACTTTTACACACATGTGCCAAAATGAACCCCTTTTTTATTCTTTTGAATTAAGAGTCGACTGAAATGAGACGTAATGCTGAGTTTTTAAATCAGATCCTGAGAAAAGATTGCAGAAGTGGGTCAGGTGCTATTTCAAGTCGGTTAAAAATAAATAACTTTCTCTGTTCTGAGTACAACAGTTGGGCGTCTCAGCCAAGTTCTGAGTCTTTTTATCTGTCATATTAAGTCTGGTTTCCCTCCTCTGTCCTCCAGCTCTTCAACAAGCTGCAAGCCGTGAAGGCTGAGATCCAGGGCATCCAGGAGGAGCACATCAAGATGCGTCAGGAACACGAACAGACCCAGAACGAGCTCACCAGAGACCTCAAACTCAAGTATGGATCCGGGTTATTACCCTCTGATCTGATGTGTCTCTGTGTTTAATATGTGCCCCCTCTCCAACGTCGCGCGTGTGTGTGTGTGTCTTTCAGGCATCTGATCATTGAAAACTTTATTCCCTTGGAGGAGAAGAACAAAATCGCCAACAGGGCTTTCTATGATGATGAGGACGACTGCTGGAAAATGAAACCCATCACACGTATAGAGGAGTAAGTTGCAGAAGAGGCTTAAACTTGAGCTTACACAGTACGTTTCTGTGGCAGTAAAAAAACAAAGTGGAATGATTGACAGGCCTGGAATTAGTCTGATGCCTTAAATAATTTCAGATCCAACCAATCAGGTGTTGGCTAGAAGCTGGGATGTTGATTTAAAACATCCGTAGTCTTGTTTAGTGTTGTTGTTTACATGCAGACCCTCATCTTTCTATGCTGAAAGAAATCTTGTTGCTTCCTTTATGAAAAGAGCTGCCACACAAATATTTCAGCATGATTCTGTTTCCTTCCCTGTGTGTCGCCGTAGTGACCATCAGATGATGTCCAGGCCTCTGTCTGCAGTCGGCTACAGGAGGCCTCTCAGTCAGCATGCTCGCATGGCCATGATAATGAAACCTGACATGAGATACAAAGTAAGTCGTTCTTCTTCTTGTCCCTTTTTTATGGATCAGTGTTTTCAGTTGTGTAGCATAAACTCCACAATGTAGGATGACGGCGGCAAAGACTTATCAGTAATGACCTCCTACATCAGTTTGTAAGGCAAGCAGTGGTTGTTGCCTTCTGATGCTGAGGTGGCGGTTAAAGACGCCGTCTGGCTCCTAGGTGGCGGTTAAAGACGCCGTCTGACGCTGAGGTGGCGGTTAAAGACGCCGTCCGGCGCCTAGGTGGCGGTTAAAGACGGTGTCTGACACTGAGGTGTAGGTTAAAGACGCTGTCCGGCGCCTAGGGGGCGGTTAAAGACGCCGTCTGACGCTGAGGTGGCGGTTAAAGCCGCCGTCCGGCGCCTAGGTGGCGGTTAAAGACACCGTCTGACGCTGAGGTGTAGGTTAAAGACGCCGTCCGGCACCTAGGTGGCGGTTAAAGACGCCGTCCGGCGCCTAGGTGGCGGTTAAAGACGGCGTCTGACGCTGAGGTGTAGGTTAAAGACGCCGTCCGGCACCTAGGTGGCGGTTAAAGACGCCGTCCGGCGCCTAGGTGGCAGTTAAAGACGGCGTCTGACGCTGAGGTGTAGGTTAAAGACGCCGTCTGGCTCCTAGGTGGCGGTTAAAGACGCCGTCCGACGCTGAGGTGGCGGTTAAAGACGCCGTCCGGCGCCTAGGTGGCGGTTAAAGACGCCGTCTGACGCTGAGGTGTAGGTTAAAGACGCCGTCCGGCGCCTAGGTGGCGGTTAAAGACGCCGTCCGGCGCCTAGGTGGCAGTTAAAGACGGCGTCTGACGCTGAGGTGTAGGTTAAAGACGCCGTCTGGCTCCTAGGTGGCGGTTAAAGACGCCGTCTGACGCTGAGGTGTAGGTTAAAGACGCCGTCTGGCTCCTAGGTGGCGGTTAAAGACGCCGTCCGACGCTGAGGTGGCGGTTAAAGACGCCGTCCGGCGCCTAGGTGGCGGTTAAAGACGCCGTCTGACGCTGAGGTGTAGGTTAAAGACGCCGTCCGGCGCCTAGGTGGCGGTTAAAGACGCCGTCCGGCGCCTAGGTGGCGGTTAAAGACGCCGTCTGACGCTGAGGTGTAGGTTAAAGACGCCGTCCGGCGCCTAGGTGGCGGTTAAAGACGCCGTCCAGCGCCTAGGTGGCGGTCAAAGACGCCGTCTGACGCTGAGGTGTAGGTTAAAGACGCCGTCCGGCGCCTAGGTGGCAGTTAAAGATGGCGTCTGACGCTGAGGTGTAGGTTAAAGACGCCGTCTGGCTCCTAGGTGGCGGTTAAAGACGCCGTCTGACGCTGAGGTGTAGGTTAAAGACGCCGTCTGGCTCCTAGGTGGCGGTTAAAGACGCCGTCCGACGCTGAGGGTGGCGGTTAAAGACGCCGTCCGGCGCCCAGGTTGCGGTTAAGGACGCCGTCTGACGCTGAGGTGTAGGTTAAAGACGCCGTCCGGCGCCTAGGTGGCGGTTAAAGACGCCGTCCGGTGCCTAGGTGGCAGTTAAAGACGGCGTCTGACGCTGAGGTGTAGGTTAAAGACGCCGTCCGGCGCCTAGGTGGCAGTTAAAGATGGCGTCTGACGCTGAGGTGTAGGTTAAAGACGCTGTCCGGCGCCTAGGTGGCAGTTAAAGACGGCGTCTGACCCTGAGGTGTAGGTTAAAGACGCCGTCTGGCTCCTAGGTGGCGGTTAAAGACGCCGTCTGGCTCCTAGGTGGCGGTTAAAGACGCCGTCCGACGCTGAGGTGGCGGTTAAAGACGCCGTCCGGCGCCTAGGTGGCGGTTAAAGACGCCGTCTGACGCTGAGGTGTAGGTTAAAGACGCCGTCCGGCGCCTAGGTGGCGGTTAAAGACGCCGTCCGGCGCCTAGGTGGCAGTTAAAGACGGCGTCTGACGCTGAGGTGTAGGTTAAAGACGCCGTCTGGCTCCTAGGTGGCGGTTAAAGACGCCGTCTGACGCTGAGGTGTAGGTTAAAGACGCCGTCTGGCTCCTAGGTGGCGGTTAAAGACGCCGTCCGACGCTGAGGTGGCGGTTAAAGACGCCGTCCGGCGCCTAGGTGGCGGTTAAAGACGCCGTCTGACGCTGAGGTGTAGGTTAAAGACGCCGTCCGGCGCCTAGGTGGCGGTTAAAGACGCCGTCCGGCGCCTAGGTGGCGGTTAAAGACGCCGTCTGACGCTGAGGTGTAGGTTAAAGACGCCGTCCGGCGCCTAGGTGGCGGTTAAAGACGCCGTCCAGCGCCTAGGTGGCGGTCAAAGACGCCGTCTGACGCTGAGGTGTAGGTTAAAGACGCCGTCCGGCGCCTAGGTGGCAGTTAAAGATGGCGTCTGACGCTGAGGTGTAGGTTAAAGACGCCGTCTGGCTCCTAGGTGGCGGTTAAAGACGCCGTCTGACGCTGAGGTGTAGGTTAAAGACGCCGTCTGGCTCCTAGGTGGCGGTTAAAGACGCCGTCCGACGCTGAGGTGGCGGTTAAAGACGCCGTCCGGCGCCCAGGTTGCGGTTAAGGACGCCGTCTGACGCTGAGGTGTAGGTTAAAGACGCCGTCCGGCGCCTAGGTGGCGGTTAAAGACGCCGTCCGGTGCCTAGGTGGCAGTTAAAGACGGCGTCTGACGCTGAGGTGTAGGTTAAAGACGCCGTCCGGCGCCTAGGTGGCAGTTAAAGATGGCGTCTGACGCTGAGGTGTAGGTTAAAGACGCTGTCCGGCGCCTAGGTGGCAGTTAAAGACGGCGTCTGACCCTGAGGTGTAGGTTAAAGACGCCGTCTGGCTCCTAGGTGGCGGTTAAAGACGCCGTCCGACGCTGAGGTGGCGGTTAAAGACGCCGTCCGGCGCCTAGGTGGCGGTTAAAGACGCCGTCTGACGCTGAGGTGTAGGTTAAAGACGCCGTCCGGCGCCTAGGTGGCGGTTAAAGACGCCGTCCGGCGCCTAGGTGGCGGTTAAAGACGGTGTCTGACGCTGAGGTGTAGGTTAAAGACGCCGTCCGGCGCCTAGGTGGCGGTTAAAGACGGCGTCTGACGCTGAGGTGTAGGTTAAAGACGCCGTCCGGCTCCTAGGTGGCGGTTAAAGACGGCGTCCGACGCTGAGGTGTAGGTTAAAGACGCTGTCCGACGGGCTCCACCATGTTCAACAAACACTGTTTTGAAAACAAAAAGATCACTACGTACGGAACAAATCTGATAATAGACTAGTAAATGGAGATCTTTTGATTATCGTACTTCAGAAGTACCTGTAGATCTATTACAGTAATCAAATTATTCCCAGGTATCCTATTTTGATGGTCATGTCAAAGAGCTTGGTGTTTTACAAAAACTGTTTTGAGAATGTCTTTAATAAGCAATAAAAAATAGTGTTACATAAATATCTGTAAGCGAATGGCACCATTCATTTCTTTGAACTGGGATATGTGGCTTGTTGACAAATCACCCTGTTTCATTTACATATGAGATAAGATTAGATTACAACGCGCATATTTTTACATGCGAATCAGATGCAGGATACAGGTTACATGCCGGCGTTGGCTCAAAGGTAATGTAACCTAAACTAAAAGTTTGATTTGATTTAGTCGACTATAAGTCGAGCATTTTAGTCTTTATTTTAATCCAAGTAAACATCATTTTATTTGTCTAGTTTTAGTCAACAAAACAATTTTTTTAACAAGCAAATGAACTGAACTTTTTCTTAATCACAGTTGTACATGTTTTAACAACTAAGACATTTTTGTTAACTTACCACGATGTCTTTGTGGTGAACTGCGACGCGTCTTTTCAGGTTTGTTGTGTTTTTCCAGCTACCTTGTGCCCACATTCCTTTCCTTTGTCTAAAGTAAAGCTTTTTTCTGCTTCAGTGTAGTGAAAATGGGTCCATATATCATATCTTCTCTTTGTCTTGGGCCCCGTTCGAGGTTTGAAAGGGGGCGTGTCACTGTGTGAGTGGCGAAAGAGCCGAGGCGGAGACAGGATTTCACAAAATCAAATAATATAATTGTTGTCTCGTCTTTGTTGGTGAACTAAAATGTCGATTTTTGTCCGGTGAAAAATGTGCGTTGACAAAAATATCTTCGTTCAGTTTTTGTTAACAAAATTAACACTAGTCTTGGGGCCCTGGGCCCTTTGCTCTGGCCACCCTGAATGGCCGGTGCCTGGTGGGGTCGGCAGCTGCTGATCTTGGCCCGCCAGGGCCTGTAGACCATGGGGGGCTCTGGTTGGGGCCTTCCTCTGCTGCCCTCTGGGTGGGTCCAGGGTGGTCTTCGTGGTGGGGGGGCTTGGGTTGGTCCTCCGGGATTGCTGCTGATGGCCCGGGTCTCTGGGCCGCCCTAGTCTGCTTCTAGCCTCCGTAGAGGTGTGGTCACATCTGCAGGATCACATCTCTGATCCTCCTCATTCCTCATCCTCTGCATGCTGACAGTCACTGAGGTGTCCAGTGGGTTTATACACTAGAGATGCTTTGGTTTTTGTGATGTTTTTTTTTTGGGGGGGGGGGGGGGGGGGGGGGGGGGGGGGGGTTGTTATTTAGGATCTCTTGATTACGGTCAGCTGTCTTTTAAAGCCGGAGGAAATTTTCTGGTGTGTTTCTGTGCAGGTGTAGCAGTGTGTTGTCTGGTGATAGTTTGGATTGAAGGGACATTGCTTCTATCTGTTGTGATTTTTTTCTCCTCTTTTGTCTTTCTACTTTCTCTTTTGCTGTCTTCCATCTTTTTCTGTCCCCTCTGGTGAGGTCCAGCAAGATGACATAGATTCCATGATTCAAAGTAAATAAATAAATAAATATAGCAGATCATCAAGGGGAGCCTTATACCCATAAACCTCACCTTAGTAAAGCAAATCTGTTCGGCACAACACAGCAACCAGACTATCATTTAGCTTGTTAAGATGCTGGACAGGACAGGTTAAAAAAAGAAGTGAAGATCATGGAGCTTTACTTCATGAAGATGCTGCTGTCTGTACGTATTTGGGACACTGAGGCACTAAATTCAGTGTTTCAATGTCGGCGTCCAGCTGAATGCGGAGAAACCATCAAAATTTGTTATGCGAGTTGATGCTAATGCAATGGGTAACATTTGTTATGCTAGATAATGCAAACACAACAGGTAACGTTTGTTATGCTAGTTAATGCAAACACAACAGGTAACGTTTGTTATGCTAGTTAATGCAAACACAACAGGTAACGTTTGTTATGCTAGTTAATGCAAACACAACAGGTAACGTTTGTTATGCTAGTTAATGCAAACACAACAGGTAACGTTTGTTATGCTAGTTAATGCAAACACAAAGGGTAACGTTTGTTATGCTAGTTAATGCAAACACAACAGGTAACGTTTGTTATGCTAGTTAATGCAAACACAAAGGGTAACGTTTGTTATGCTAGTTAATGCAAACACAACAGGTAACGTTTGTTATGCTAGTTAATGCAAACACAACAGGTAACGTTTGTTATGCTAGTTAATGCAAACACAACAGGTAACGTTTGTTATGCTAGTTAATGCAAACACAACAGGTAACGTTTGTTATGCTAGTTAATGCAAACACAACAGGTAACGTTTGTTATGCTAGTTAATGCAAACACAACAGGTAACGTTTGTTATGCTAGTTAATGCAAACACAACAGGTAACGTTTGTTATGCTAGTTAATGCAAACACAACAGGTAACGTTTGTTATGCTAGTTAATGCAAACACAAAGGGTAACGTTTGTTATGCTAGTTAATGCAAACACAAAGGGTAACGTTTGTTATGCTAGTTAATGCAAACACAAAGGGTAACGTTTGTTATGCTAGTTAATGCAAACACAACAGGTAACGTTTGTTATGCTAGTTAATGCAAACACAACAGGTAACGTTTGTTATGCTAGTTAATGCAAACACAACAGGTAACGTTTATTATGCTAGTTAATGCAAACACAAAGGGTAGCGTTTGTTATGCCAGATAATGCTAACGTAACGTAAATGACTAATCTGGGAGATATTGTAAAACGTTATTTGCGTTTATCAGGACATTGTGACCAGAAAATAAAACTCAGTAACACAAACAGATCAGGTACACTGTGTCCTGCAGTCTCATCTAGGTATAACTAAACTATGTCAATTATCTGGCTAAATAGAAAACTTGCAGCTTTTGCAAAAGTTTTAAGCTATTTCTAACTTATTGTAACCAGATTAGTGTTTAGTAGTGGGGGCACTGCAAGATGCCGAAGCACAAACAACTGCCGGATTAGTCTATAGCAAAGACAACAACTAAACAAAATGTTGTGATTTTGATACCAATCACGACGATTATTAGATTAGATCAGATTAGATTAGACTTTATTATCTCACAGTGGAGAAATTCACTTGTTACAGCAGCTCTTGTTATAGAATAAAGTGCAGAAAGACAGAATAAGGTGAACATGCATCACAGCAAGAAGGTGCAATATAAATTATTTACAAGAATATCCAGAATATTGGTGTCATGCAAACCCCACCACCCCACCCCCAGTTCCCACTAACGGAACCCGTGCACCTGTGCATCTATTGTTCCCTCAGGCAGAAAACATCCTGATGCTGGACATGGAGCTACCAGCACGGACCACTAAAGAGTACCAAGAGCCAGTTATTGCCCCAAAGGTGGCGGCAGCTCTGGAAAACGCTCTGAGGGATGAGGATGAGATCCAGGTAGATGCTTCAGGCTTTCACAGCAGCTTGGGACCAACCCCGCCTGCCAGCGCCAGCAGTAGCCTCAAGAAACCAAAGTCTGGGTAAGACTCCCATCTGTAGCTGTCTGGAGTCGCATCCAACATGTAGGCTGCTGCTTTGGTGTATTTGAGGGGAAGGAATTTTTATTGTTTCTTTAAGCGGTCTGTTTAACATCTGCCACTGCTCTCTGTTTCTCAGTCGACCAAGAACAGGCAAGAAGTCGAACACGCCGACCTCTCCGTTCAGCCCCTCCAGTCCAGGATCCCTTCTTTACCCACAATCCCGTGGCCTGGTGCCCAAGTGACAGCTTCTTGCCGCTAACGATCACCAACCTCTCTAGTACAGCTTTCCACTTAACGACATCGGTCTGAGAGGATGGTTGGTTTGTCAGACTTTTTGTGAAGACTCCAGAATCTTAAGAGAACCTTTAAGACTAATGCTGCTTTGTGAGTTTTAACTGCAACCACACCACTGCACAACGTTTCTCCTCCTCACCCTGACTGCACAGCAGCAGCTACGCATGAAGCCTCGCATCTCTTCACACTGCACCTACCTTCCTCTACCTTTGGCTGAATGCCGGTAATGTCTTAAACAGCACAATGTTC
This sequence comes from Melanotaenia boesemani, assembly GCF_017639745.1. Lineage (NCBI taxonomy): Eukaryota > Metazoa > Chordata > Actinopteri > Atheriniformes > Melanotaeniidae > Melanotaenia > Melanotaenia boesemani. The sequence goes on along the minus strand of NC_055694.1, from coordinate 35,357,109 downwards.
TTAATGACTGACTGCAGTATCCTCAATGCACGTCTACATATCTGGCCAGTGTGTTGGGTGGACATGAGACATAGACGTGAAGACTCATTAACAGGCTGCGTGTGTTAGGGATTTGTTGTACGGCTGTGTATTTGTCTTTACATTTGTAAAAACTGCGCTGTTGTGGAGCTTTCATTTTGTGTAGCTGTGTGTTGTTTTCTGTGTGAAGGAGTTAGATTTTTTTTGTTTTCTTTTTAGCTGTAAAAGTCTTATGACTGCAAGCTAAATATGAATCCAGAGGTAACAAGCAAGCTTGGCTGAGCGTATTTTACATTTCTCTATATACAGACTGAGCAATACTTTAAGCTAAGCTGCCTTTTAGATCTGGCTTCTTATTTAGGACACAGGTTTTAGTGTAACGCAGAAGTAAATGTCCTAAATGTTGAAATATTCCTGTATTTCTGTGCGATTGTACAATGTAAAGGCCAGAGAGTAGAACCTATTACAGGTTTGGCCTCTATAACACGTTACTGTAATCAGTAGGTGCTGTTCCTTCCTGGACGAGAGGGAGGTGGGAACAACAAGAGAGAGCTCAGCACAAACATCTGCTGAGGATGCATTCCAGGTCCCATTAAACCCAGCTGAACACAAACGCTACCCACTGCCTGGGTCACTTTAACGCTCCTGTCCTGGAATGTGCCTCAGAAACATCAGGGTTCCAAGGTGCCTTAAGCCGCCATCCCCTCTGCCTGCGCCTTCATTTCATTCCAGCATCATGGGATGGTTAATATCACAGTCCTGTCAGAAATGGGAGGTGTGCTCATTAAGGTGGAGAGGTAGGGAATTTAGAAACAGCTTTCAACCGCTCCCAGGTTTCTTGCAGACAAAAGGCGGCCTGTTCCCCTTCTCACATGTCTTTTCCAGACCTGGTCTACCTTTGTATTGGTCTGAGTGGTCCTTGGAATGAGCTGATGTGTCTACCAGAACAAAAATCCTCCCAGGAGCACAAATGAAGCGGTTGCAGAGGAACCACGAAACTCAGTCAAACACTGCAGACTTGAATGAATCTCGAGACCTCCACATGTGCGGCTTGTGGGTGATGTGCATGTGTAACTTCTAGTTAAGCCTGCCTCTCTGCTGCTCTATTCCCCCGTCATCTCTAACCATGAGGGGTGTGTTCACTCGCTGCTGCGGGGTTTCCGCCCCACTGTGACGTTTCAGCCTGGGTCAAACGGCAAACTAAATGCTGCCACGTTATCTGGAATCAGCCAACCAGCTTGTATCAGTCGTGGGAACTACTCGAAGCATCGCTCTGGCCAGCAGACATTCAGATGTTTAACATATAGGTTGTTGATCCTCCGTCAGTTTTTCAGATGTTAGAGAGAGAAGAAAAAAGTCCACATTAAAAAAAAATAAGTTATTACAATCTTTCATTTTTTTATATAAAGATGTAGATATATTTTTTATATTCTTTCTTCTTTAAATAGTTTATTTTTAGAGTAATGTAATTTAATTTTAAATGTTTATTTTTGGTATGTGCATCCTGTTTTTATTCAGCATGGCTTTCGACACGAGACGAAAGGTTCCTGATAAGCAAATGTTAGCGTGTAGACGGCTTGATTCACGCTGCTGTCGAGTGTTTAACTTACATGTAACTAACCAAAGTTCCCGTTAGAGTAAGACCTGGTGCTCGTAGCTAATGTTGCTATGCTGTATATCCGCTGCATGAGTTTAGCACACCAACATGTTATGAGTGCTATCTTCAGTAATAGAAAATTGGTGATCAAAATGTGAATGTCTTTCATTTAATTAACACTTTTGCATCTATGTCACATAGCTAGATCACTGGATCCACACCCTAACACTACTGTGAGCAGCTCTTACTGCTGGTATTGTTTCTTAGTGAAATGACTGCTGGTCCAGTTTTACTTGTTTAGATTTATTATTAAAGACAATTCAGCAGGACAATGATGGCACATCCAGTCATTAAAGATGTGATTGTGTACATTTTGGTTTTAAAATGGAGTTCGGCTCTCTCTCCCACTGTTCTGGTGGCTTTGGTCCCGTTTAAAGTTCATCTTATTTCTGGAAACTTTCATATCTGTGCTTAACACCTTTTTCCACGTACATGTATGTTTGTATGAGTGTTGGCTGAATGTCCATATGCAGAAGTGAAAAGCAATGAGTGAAGGTCCATCTATTTTCCCCTGAACATGCTCGGTAAAAAATGTATAACTTTATGAAAAATGGATCACATACAATGAACAATGTGAAATGTAAATATCAGTGATGAAGTGGTGAAGAATAAATTAAGATGGCACATAGCACAAATGAAAAAAGTTTAAGGCTTGCCTAAAAGAAACAAATTAAGTAAATGAATAAAAATACTTTAAGGATGACTAGGAATATCTTTGGAATGATGCAGCTGTAGAGACCAACTCTGATGAAGTGGAGCAGAATAAATTAAGTTTTTAGTGCTTCAGGTGGTGAGATGGCCATTCTGGTGCAGTTTGTTCTCACCAGTTAGAGGTTTTCTAAGGTTAAAATATTCACTTAACTGTCAGAAGTACATTTGCAGTATTGCACTTAAACACAAGTTCAGGACTTTTATACATTTTAAATCAATTTTTGGTCACTTGTCACATTTCAAAGGGAAACTTACAAAATTGTATTTAGAAACAAAACTTGAACAGATGTAGAAAGCTGTGTAAGAAAGAGGTTCCATTAGTTTTTTCTCGTTTCCTGAAACAGAAATGACGTTAAAACTATAAGATCATTTAACCAGTTCTCTGCAACATTACAGCTCAGTAGCAAAAGCTCATCTCACCCCAAACTTCACAAAAGCTTCAGACTAGATCCCTTTCCCATGTAAAGAGTCCGTACCATCATCATCGCTAAGATCCTTCTCAGCTGCTGCGGCTCGTTTGCATTCATAACCTGGATGGTTCAGCACACCACCACGGATCACCTGCACAAGCTCATCTCTCCCAACACTGTTTACGCATGTGTCAAAACTAAATCCTTTTCTCATATAAACAGTCCGTGCCCCCAAAATGCATCGTTCCTTTGGCAAGTCAGAGTGCCTCAGTGCTTTGTCACTATGGCAGAGGTCCAGCTAACAGCAGTTATGTATGAAAAAAAAGGATTTCACAGTAAGAGCAGCCTCAGTCTGACATCACACACTGCACTCCTACTGCCGAGGACACTGCAGCCATTTTTATTCACACAAAGTAACTTCCATACATCAGAGTGCATCTAAAGAAAATGTAGACAGTATTCTGTTCATGTATGAAATATAAAAACAGAAAAATCATGTCTAGCCTGCTGTGCTGTAAATAAAGTTTCACTTTCATTGGTCGCTGTCGTCCCCCTCCCTCTCCTGGCCACCATCCTCATCCTCCTGGCCATCCACGCATTGCTCTCTGATTGGCTGTAGATTTTCCTCCTCATCTCAGTGGATATCGTCCCTTGCGATGCAGCGAGGGAAGAAACGGTGCGAACGTCTCAACCCCCTACACTGATCCCCTGGGATGTCCTCGCACGCAGCCTCCACTGTATGGAGCAGGGACCTCTGGTCTTTGAGCCGATGTTCAGACGCTCTCCACCTCCAAGCAGAAAATACTCCTCGATCGGATTGAGGAGAGTATGGTGGTAGTAGCTCCATGAACATCCTTGGACGGGTAGTGAACCAGGCCCTGATGAGTGGACCGCGGTGGAAATTCACATTATCCCACACGATCACAGTGTGGTAGGTGAGGACTTCTAGACCTCTCTCATTTTCTGGGACCAGATCAGTATAAAGACAGTCCAAGAAAATGAGGAGCTTTTGAGTGCCGAATGGGCCTAAGCCAGGCATGTGTGTGGCCACACCTTTCTCAGATATGGCAGCACATTGTTATCTTGCCTCTCGCTGGCCAGTGATGTTATGGCCACGTCTGCGGCCTTGGCCAGGTTAAAACCAGCCTCATCGACAAACACGAGGACGTGAAGCATTTTGTTCCCATCTAATAACATTATTCTCTACATTAGAGAAATCAAATCCTTTTTATAGAGGAGTCATACTCAACAGTGATATGAAACTACATAGGACTGTTCTATGTCCTCCACTGCTGGCCGCTACGCAGCGGTCTGACCTGGAGTCCAGGCCTGTGCAGAGCTGCTGTAGGAGTGTTTGACACAAAGAGGAGAGAGAAATACTGAAGACCGGTTTCTGTTGGTGTTTTTAGGCAAAATTTTGTAGTCAGATAAAGCTGGATTCTGAAGGTAAAGCAGATGCTGACAAAAAACAAAAAACAAAAACAAAACAGGAGCCACTGCTTACTGTAATTACTGTAAGGTTACTGACAGGCAACCAGTAACTGACTGACATGCACTTACTGCATGTAAATCTGCTTCATGGTCATCTGATGCTTCTTCAGCGCCGGTCTGTTGTGGAGATGCTGACAGAGTTGACTTTTTGGAGCATGGCATTGTCCTGAAGGACTGCATCACGGATCAGTCTGTGTGTGATGGCATTACAACCACCATGTTACAGATGTCTTGTTCTTGTTGTTCATCGAGAAGTTTTCCTCTGCCACCCAAGCGAGTTTGTCGTCCAGTCCTAGACATAGAAGTCATAGAAGGACAACACTGCGACAATGTCTCATGTATGCCTTATGTATTTGTTACAGAAGGAGTTACCAGTGTAAGTATATGGCAGTTTCACTTAAAATGTAAAGCATCACTGCACAGCGACTGGAATACTCTAAACTATATCAACAATTCCAATTTTTTTTTTGTCAGTTTTATAGTATCATACTGTAAGATCACATTGAGGTAAGATATTACAGTACTGTAAGCCTACTCACACACACACAGAATGAATAGTTTATACTGTACATGTATGCACAGTACTGTATACTGTGATGTCTCCTACAGAAATCTGTAATGCCATCACTGGCTGACTACATACCCGTTTTCTCTGCGAAAGGTTTGGACGATGGAGGCGACTGTAGAGCGCGGCCCATCAGGCTGCGCTCGCCGGCCTGCCTACGCCATTGTGAGGCGATGCTTGACAACATGGTCCATAACTGTGGCCCGAATTTCATCTGGGACAGCACAGTGTCTTTGTGCTCCTCAGCCTCTTCCCCCTATTCCCCACCACACATCCTCCTCCTTCCTCCTCCTTCGAGCAGGAGTTACCCATGTTCATTTACTTGGCGAGGTACCTTCTTGTTCATACTGCAGATGGTATTGGCTCTGGTCAAGCTCTATATATGCATGTTTGGCAGGCAGCTAAACAAACTGTTTGAATGGTTAGTGAAGTTCTCTTTTCACCTGACTGTCAATCACTGTCATGAATTCATAAAATGTTCCAAGACATTCTTATATGGTATTATGTTCTTGACTAATTTTGAGAATTGAACAGACTATTGTGCATATGATGACTTACAGAATAAAATCATGCTGACATGTTTTGAAGAGAACCATTAGACTAAGAATCAACTAATCACTTTAGATCAGCAAGACCTATTCCTTTGGAAAATGTGCTAAATGTGGGCTCATTGTGCTAACTGTCGGCTAGTTGAACATGTCTCAGATGTACTGAGACACTTGAGACATGTACTAAGACATTTGCAAGCTGATGAAGAAAATGAGAAATGCCATTCTGTTGCAAGGTGGTTTGGAGATTGGTTCATGTTATTTTGAGAATGTCATTTCTATTTCAAGAAATGAGCCAAACCAGCAGAGAAAAACTGTATGAATTTAAGTTTGGTTAGCTAAGCTAGGCTATCTGCTGCCATTTACCTACACTGTGGGTGTGTCACTTACATGAGTGCACTGGAAGGTAGTGCGTGTAGTGTCCGTCGTTTCGCACTAGATTTTTTATGAGTTTTTTACTGAAATTTCTGTGTCAGCGCACTAAGCACTTAAATGTAGTGTTCGAAGTATAGAAGTGTGCTGACTGAGACACGCTCATAGGGCGTGCCCTATTTAGAACACTATGTTTAAGCGCTTAGTGCGCTCACACAGAAATTTAACAAAAGCTCAGTGCACTGAAAGTACCCGGATGCTGCTCTAAAAGTGACCATATGAGACCTTGGCTTCCTTTCCCTCCACTTATTGTGTTTCACCTAAGCCAGGCTAACAGTTTCCTTCTGCTAGCGCTGCTTAACTTAAGGCTTGACCTTATCACATCACATAACTGGAATTTGAGACTTCTTCTTTATAATGAACTTTATTGTCAGCAGTTACGCATACAGCTCAATTTAAAAAACAAGCAAGTCATTCTCATTAGTTATTAAAAAAAACAAAACAAAACAAAAAGAACACCCATTATCATATACATTCAGCAGAGGAGCACAAAAGCCAAACATGAATGGCACCCATGAGGAATAAAGATGGTCCACATACAGTACTCAAAGGCAGATGTAGCCACAGAAATAATCCAAACAGATGGGATGTGACCATCGTTTTATTTTGTTGTGTCAGAGTTGGACGTATCATCAACATAAACTTCACACAAACCAACTGCTATAATCACAGCCATTTTTTTTACTATGTTTACTGAATTGTACTGTATTAAACACATTGTTCTGCTAGAAACTGTAACTGGAACATATCAGAGGCAAAGCACAGCAGTTTCAGTTACAATGAGCTCATTTTTCTGTTGAGGGGTTTACTGGTGATTTGCTGTTTCCTGTCTAGAAATGAAAAACTTAAGTTTGGCACAGACAGAAAAAAAAAAGTTTGTTCCAAGAAATAATGCTCCATCAAACTAGAATCCACAACAGAAAATGTGATAACGGATACTTCTTTTATTCAGCAAAGTATCTTTATATTTTCTCATCATTCACAACACAAAACAGTTTTTTTATATGTACACACCACTTCAAGTCTCAAAATAAAAAAAAGATCATGTAAGCACAGAAAGAAAACTTGCACAAAACATTAATTCTGTTTTATTTTTTTTTTCAGTTTTTTTTTTTTGCCATATCATGCTGGTTTATCCATGTAAAAAGAAGTATTAGTATGCGTTCTTTTACGGTTGTTCTCCTTTGGTGAAGAGAACATGGAGGAAGGTATGGAGGAACAAGAGACTTCCTTTTGGATATGCATGTAAAGATTATAAGTCAGTTACATCTCTGAGGAGACAAACTGAACTTAATGAAACATGTGGAAAAAAAAATTAACTAGTCTCACAAAAATGTTTTCCAATGACAACGAACACTTGGTCTTGGAAATGTAGATCATAGAGAGGATTGTAGCACATTAATTATTGTTACCATGGGTTAATATACATTTGTGCAACTCCTCACTTCTTCTGCAACAGAAGTGGAAAAACACAAAAATCATCCACAGTCAACGGGAAATATGCCGATAAACCATAACAAACCTATGAAGGAGCATAGGGGTGAAGGAGAAGTAGATTAGAGGATGATTTCTTTCTTTTTTGTTTCTAATTTAAAGAATAAAGTGGAAGTTTTAAATAAACCCCTCTGGTCTAGTAAATCTAGCTGCCAACCTATGTAAACCCATGGAATGTGTTAGTATGTGAAGTAAGTTCCCATTAAAGTCTAAATCCAACAATACGACCCCTGATGGCACCACTGTTCGGCTTCCTAATGCCAAGGTGTGCTGGGAACTCACCATATGGTAAAAACTTTCTGGATCTATAAGATCATTTCAGTGATCATGTATACAGCATAATCTGATATCCTTTATCAGATAATGGCAGTTATCTAATTATGAGAAATTTGACCAGCACACCTAGATTTCTCCCCAGTACGCACATCTCTGTGGTTTATGGTTTATTTAGTTCTCTTTTTGTTCTCTTTTTATGTGCAAAAATTGTGGCTTCTGTCTTTTTAACGGAGTTTGTCAAAAAGTCAGAAGCGACAGTTTCAACACGAGCGGAACACAAAAAAAATCAGGATGGTGCATTCACCTTAGCAGCTAATGCTAAGACCATGGCCCCTAGCATTAGCAGCTAATGCTAAGACCATGGCCCCTAGAATTAGCAGCTAATGCTAAGACCATGGCCCCTAGAATTAGCAGCTAATGCTAAGACCATGGCCCCTAGCATTAGCAGCTAATGCTAAGACCATGGCCCCTAGCATTAGCAGCTAATGCTAAGACCATGGCCCCTAGCATTAGCAGCTAATGCTAAGACCATGGCCCCTAGAATTAGCAGCTAATGCTAAGACCATGGCCCCTAGCATTAGCAGCTAATGCTAAGACCATGGCCCCTAGCATTAGCAGCTAATGCTAAGACCATGGCCCCTAGAATTAGCAGCTAATGCTAAGACCATGGCCCCTAGCATTAGCAGCTAATGCTAAGACCATGGCCCCTAGAATTAGCAGCTAATGCTAAGACCATGGCCCCTAGCATTAGCAGCTAATGCTAAGACCATGGCCCCTAGCATTAGCAGCTAATGCTAAGACCATGGCCCCTAGCATTAGCAGCTAATGCTAAGACCATGGCCCCTAGAATTAGCAGCTAATGCTAAGACCATGGCCCCTAGCATTAGCAGCTAATGCTAAGACCATGGCCCCTAGCATTAGCAGCTAATGCTAAGACCATGGCCCCTAGAATTAGCAGCTAATGCTAAGACCATGGCCCCTAGCATTAGCAGCTAATGCTAAGACCATGGCCCCTAGCATTAGCAGCTAATGCTAAGACCATGGCCCCTAGAATTAGCAGCTAATGCTAAGACCATGGCCCCTAGCATTAGCAGCTAATGCTAAGACCATGGCCCCTAGAATTAGCAGCTAATGCTAAGACCATGGCCCCTAGCATTAGCAGCTAATGCTAAGACCATGGCCCCTAGCATTAGCAGCTAATGCTAAGACCATGGCCCCTAGCATTAGCAGCTAATGCTAAGACCATGGCCCCTAGAATTAGCAGCTAATGCTAAGACCATGGCCCCTAGCATTAGCAGCTAATGCTAAGACCATGGCCCCTAGCATTAGCAGCTAATGCTAAGACCATGGCCCCTAGAATTAGCAGCTAATGCTAAGACCATGGCCCCTAGCATTAGCAGCTAATGCTAAGACCATGGCCCCTAGCATTAGCAGCTAATGCTAAGACCATGGCCCCTAGCATTAGCAGCTAATGCTAAGACCATGGCCCCTAGAATTAGCAGCTAATGCTAAGACCATGGCCCCTAGCATTAGCAGCTAATGCTAAGACCATGGCCCCTAGCATTAGCAGCTAATGCTAAGACCATGGCCCCTAGAATTAGCAGCTAATGCTAAGACCATGGCCCCTAGCATTAGCAGCTAATGCTAAGACCATGGCTCCACCAATGTTTTGAAAATAATAGGAAGTGACAATAGACTTAGAGCATGTAGACTAAGTTTTCCTTTAGTATTATTTCTTTGAAATGCAAGTAGATTCTTCAGATCTGAATATTACATTTATATGATTACTCCCAGTTGTCAGATTTAGATTTTCATGTAAACAGGCTCATTGTGTGTAATCCAGGTATTCTGTAGAATGTCGAGGCAATGGAGACAATGTGCTTTAGGCTACATATTTTTACAAGGCATTGCATAAAATACGTAGACATTATAAAGAATGACAAGGACTATTAAACCCTAAACCCCAATCCCTAACCCAGAGCCATATGGTCCCTTCTCTGTGCTTCCATGTGGGATATCGACCCCAGCACCACTGGTGTCACTAATCTATATTCTGCCTTTTCCTCTACGCCCAGACATTCTATACAACACCAGATCTCACACGTCCTCTGCTCCCTGGTGAAGACCTTTTGCTACGACAATTCTGAAATATTATACAGTAATATGTTGTAATATGAAAATTATTTTTATTTTCACATCATGTTAAAGGGCCAAACAAAGACTTCAGATTAAAATAAAATTTAAATTTTCCATCCATTATTTGTAGGGTCACACACCTTCAGGATCAAACAAACGGATCAGATGTCTTGCTGCATCTTGTGGTATCGCATATCTGCCTTTACTGCACACAGGCAGAACCATCAATGCAACCACATCTTCTAAGTTTGGCACTGGTACTATCCCCACAACATGTTCATGTGGCAAAACAGAATTTCCTTGTTTCTTAAACCCACTAAATGACTCATTGCCAGCTCGCTGATGCAAACTCAGACATATTGTAGGTTTAAGTATTAATTTGCAACTAATCTTGAAATGTTTCATTATTCTATTTGATTGTGTTCCCAAGAGTCTGACTCTACTCTCAAATCTGAAAAAAGAGAAAGAACTTCCTCTTGTTCTTCAAGCGAATCTAATACTCCGTCATAAGAACCTGGTTTATCGTTGAAGTTAAATGATCTAATGGACTCGAGGCAGAGCTCCAGTTTCATTTTGGAAATCAATGGAAACAATCACACTCACCACGCCATCTTTGTTACAAGCTGCAAGATCTTTGCACGCAAAGCTGAGCTTATTCTTTGTAAGACCGCATCCATTACATGGAAATTAACACGCCAACTCTTGTGGACAACCCAACCGCCACACTGTCAGCACACTAACTGTAATCCCTGGATTACTTTTCACTCGTTGCTACATGTTTGATCTCTGGTCCGCAACTGCAGACCAAGCAACAGTGGACCCCTCTGCTGCTGTCATTATTACATTAATTATGATTCATAAACTGTATTATGTACCAATTTCTGGGTGTTTTGCACGAGTGGATCAGTTTACCAGAGTTGTGCAACCGCCCCGCCTCCACTGGAAAAACAGAACTGACTCTTTACAGCATCAGGAGTGGAGCAAAGAGCAGCCAGAGGCTGAGCGAACAGAGGGAGAAGGAAGGAGGATGGATGAAGATGAGGTGAGAGGGAAGAAGAGCCATGGTGGAGCTGGGGGTCCGTAAGGTTGGCTGACCTGTCTCGTTCAGGTGGTGGTGGGGTTGGAACAGAGGCTTGGGCCCTTGCGTGATTTCAGCTCAGGGCTCGGACTCAGGGCGACCGTGGCTCCGGCCGGGCTCATTTCTCTCTGTAGTACAACAGGTACATCTTCAGGGGCTCGGGCAGCGGCAGGCCCAGGATCCTCTCTCTCAGTACGTTCACGGCTGGCTGGGGTCGGAGCAGCTCCCCGGTTTCCTTCTCCTCTTCTTCCCCCTCCTGCTCCTCCTCTTCCTCCTCCTCCTCCACCGTCTCCTCTTCTTCCACCAGCTCCCGTCCGGCTCCTCTCCTGGCTCTCCTGCTCCCTCTCATCTGCCGCCTCCCCTCCCTTTCTCCCGCCGCCTCCTCGTCCTCCATCCGTCCCTCCTGGTTGTTGTTGCTGTCCAGGGGAGAGGGGCCGATCCCGCTGCTGGCCACCACCTGCCGGGTGGCCAGCACGAGGGCGTTGCAGTGGCGGCGGTGGACTCGCCGGCGCTTGAAGCGAGGACCGTACTTATGGAGCCCTGCCACCGCCAGGCCTCTGCCCACGCTGAAGGAGGAACCTCGGCCACGCGAGTGGCTGTCTCCACTGTCTGTGGTCACCCTGAGGGTGTGGCGGATGCAGATACGAGCCAGTTCCTGGAGAGTCCGGACCTCGTACTTGGCTGCAAGCATGCACAAAACAAAGTGTTAAAGAAACGGAGGAAAAAAGTCAACAAAAGCCATAAGAGATCCAAAAAAGGACTCACGTAGTGGGACTGTCTTGGGTTTACCATTTGTGCTGTATTTGGGCAGCACCAGGGGGGCAAAGGACACGGAGATGATCTTTTTAGTCTCCCAGCTGTTCAGGCCGGTACGGGTGATCTTAGTCAACTGCAGAACATACAACACAATTAATCCTGTCATTCTTCATCTGATTTCTCCCTCTTTTTGTTTTTGTCATTTTATTTTGAAACATTTAAGTCAGTGGTTCTCAAACTGGGGGGGGCGGCACATGGGACGTGGTGGCAGTAATGCTCCAGTTTGTTTAAGAAGAAGAAGAAGAAGAAGAAGGAGGAGGAGGTGGTAACTGGGACGAAATAAGACAGATATCCTGCTCTTGGTTTAACAGTAAATGTGTTTATTACATAGTTACACGTTATATAGTTATGTAAGTTATATATATATATATATATATATATGTATATATATATATATACACACATACATATATATATATATATATATATATATATATATATATATATTTATATATTGTGCTGGGCAACAATTAAAATTTTTAATCGGGATTAACTGCATTGTTACACGCAAAATGTCTCTTTCCTTTAAAAGAAGGCCAACGGCTTTATAAAGAAAATGCAGTAAATTGTGGTTTACTAACATCAGGGGTCTCCAACCTGCGACTCTGGACCTTCCACAATGCCTTTAAATACGTGGCTAAAATATTTTTTTAAATCTATCTTTCTTGTCATTAGGTTGGAAACCAGGGACTTTTTTTTCCTTTCTTTTACATCATTTTCCACAAATATCTACATTCCTTAGCAGAAAGTCAGAAAGTCTGTCTATCCTCTTTTTTTATAAAGGTTTTATGTTTTTCTTCATTTTAAAACCTAAAAACAGAAATAAAAATGTGGTTCTTTAAAAATAACAAACATCCTATGGTGGCTCTTCATGAAAATATATATTAAGTTTCCTTTTTGAAAAGTCTGGTAACATCTGCGTCTCTAAAGTAGTTTTATTTAGCTGGCTGAGGGAAAAATGTCTCTTTGGATTGGAAAGGCTGCAGAAACCTGAACTAAACACATAAACAGGTTTAGCAGCAGTTTTCTCTTTAAACAGCAACAGTTAAAATATTTCTTCATATATAAAACCACATATTTATGAGAAAGAAGGATGAAATGTTCAGGATTTACTAACTAAAAGGTAAAAAGTCAGCAGGATGAATTTAAAGCTGTGAAGCTGCTTCCTTCTAAACACAGAAGGAACAATATGTGATGAATATCAGCATCAGGTGAACAGACAGAAAGCAGGATGAGAATCTCACAGCTTCTAGATGGTGAGGAGAGAGAAATATTCACAATATGCACAATAACTTCCATCCATGCACCTTCACTGCTTCATTATCCACATTTCTGGATATAAATTCTCTAAACTTTCATTCTTAGCTTGACTGTTTAGCTTCACCTCTGCACCTGCAGCCTCCGCTACCGGGAGTTAAGGGTTAACATCTGGTTTCCGGGTGTAGCGTCAGGTCTGTAGATGTAACTATAAACATGTGTGGTATCCACAGAAAGTCCAGAATCTCAGCTACCAGCTCAGTAAAACCATTTCTATCACCAACAAACACAGTTAAGACAACAAATTATTTAAAGAGCAGCTACACAAAGTCTGAAAAATATGTAAACACAAATGATGTCTCCCCGTGTCCACCCCACGGCATGAACACAAACAAACGGCTCCTCTACTGAAAGCTCACATCTCACAGATTCCACAGCTGGAAGTTTCATCTTAATATGACCAAGATTCACCGAACCAGAGGCAGAAGAAGACCCGATTTATGCTGCACGTTTGTATTAGTCAGAAAACATGTCTTACCTTTGCTGTCTGGCATAAATTAAAGCTGTGTTTATTTAAAAAAATAAATAAAAAGTTTCTCGTTGTCTTTTGGGAGCAGTTTCCTGTCCAACAATCCCGATGTTCTGCCATCTGCATTTAGACAAAGAGAAACGTCGGTTCTTCTTCTTCTTTCTTAAGTTCCAGACGGAAAACGTGTCTTCATGTTAATAAAGCCGCTCTCTCCTGGTTACATCTTCACCGCCGCAGCAGGGAAGGAGACATGGACGCCATGTTTCTGTCATCAAAGCCGGCGGCCAGAAAAAAAAAATACAAAAAAAAACAAAAAACCAAAAAAACATTAACGCGCAATTAAAAATATTAATGGTGTTAATTAAGCGTTGCGTTAACGTGCCCAGCACTAATGTGTGTGTGTGTGTGTGGGAAACTGGGGAACTTCTGAAACCTGCAGGACAGTGGCCTTCTAGGACCAGCATTGATGACCCCTGATGACCCCCTGTAAGCAAACGACTACTTTCCATTAACTGGCTTGGAATAAACTCATTTTCACACATACAAAGCTGGAAGCAGCTTCATGAGTAAAGTCAGGACGGATTCTCAGTGGATGTGGGTCAGGACAGAGTCAGGGGCAGAATGTCTTCAGGCTCTGATTAGAGCCTAAACACAACCAATACTAAATATTTACAGTGTGTTTCTCAGAATCTGAAAATACAAAAGGTGTTTTTACCTGCAACGCACACACAAGCGAAGCAGGGGAATTATACAGTCTGTAGTGCAAACCATCACGATAGCAGCAGGATGAAAGGGTTAAAAACGTGATTGTTTTTAACATGTAGCGGCCTGCAGCAGATTCACATGCTCAGTCTGGATTTAAACTGCAGCAGAAACAGAGATTAAAGTTCTTCGTTGTGATATCACCTTTGGAATAAGACGTTTTGGGGAGTTTTGTGGGAATTTTAGAATGACCAAATCCAGGTCATGATGGTGATACCGGCTTTAGTTCAAGATGGACCAGTGCCTTTAACATGAAACACGCAGAAGACCCACCTTTTCCTCAAGAGGCATGACCAGGATGCCCCCCACCTTCAGCAGGTTCTTCATGTAGTCCTCGTGTTCTTTCTGCACCCCAGCCCCACAGTACACCCGGTCATACTGTCGGCTCTCCAGAGGGATGTCCAGGCAGTTCCCCACCACAAAGGAAGGCTCGCAGAACTCAAACCTGAGGAGAGACGCAAGAGGAAGGTTTGTAGATGTACAAGGAGCAGAATGTGACCAAGATGTCTGAGACTTACTTGTCAAAGCTGTCGCTGGTTTTGATGAAGGTGTCTAACTTCTGGTAGGCGTACTCCATCACGTCTGCGTGTAACTCAATCCCATGATTCACACCAAACGGTCCTGGAATTTCATGTAGAAGACAATTCAAAGTGCTTTACATAAAACATTAAAAGCATCATAGCGGGATGCAGGAAGCAATAACAAGAGCATTAAAAACAACCTTTAAAAGAAATTAAATTAAAACAGGAAGAAAAAAGCTAAAATAAAACAGATAAAAGCCAGAAATAAAGCTCCAGTGTGGGGAAATGACAGCTGTTCTGATAAAAGGCAGCAAATAGAAAAGTTTTAACCTTGATGTAAAACTGCTGAGTCAGCAGACCTGCAGGTTTCTGGGATTTGTTCCACATGTGAGGAGCATTAAGCTGAACGCTGCCTCTCCACGTTTAGTTCTGACTCTGGGAACAGAAAGTAGACCTGACCCTGATGACCTGAGGGATCTGGTTGCTTCATAACCAACCAGAAGATCCTGACTGGATTCTGGTCCCAAACCATTCAGGTCTTTGTAAACTAACAGCAGGAAGCCAGTGTAAAGATCTGAGGACTGGAGTTCTAGGATCTACTTTCTTGGTCTTAGCGAGGACTGGAGTTCTAGGATCTACTTTCCTGGTCTTAGCGAGGACTGGAGTTCTAGGATCTACTTTCCTGGTCTTAGTGAGGACCGAAGTTCTAGGATCTACTTTCCTGGTCTTAGGGAGGACTGGAGTTCTAGGATCTACTTTTCTGGTCTTAGTGAGGACTGGAGTTCTAGTATCTACTTTCCTGGTCTTAGTGAGGACTGGAGTTCTAGGATCTACGTTCCTGGTCTTAGTGAGAACTGGAGTTCTAGGTTCTAGTCTCCTGGTCTTAGTGAGGACTGGAGTTCTAGGATCTACTTTCCTGGTCTTAAAGGTCCCATATTATGCAAAATTCACTTTTTAATGGTTTTGGAACAGTCATACTGGTCCCCCCGCATGTGTAGGAGACCCGTAAGTGTGAAACTCTTTCAGGCGCTCTCTCTCCCCCCTGCTCCACCTCTAGGGAAGTAAGCGCTGAAATGAGCTTGTTTGAAAGCGTGTACGTTATGACGTCATAAGGGACAATAACCACTCCCCACAGAGCGATGGACCCGCCTACCGGCTCTCAAAGCCCGCCCTCTAAAAATCACCTAGCGCCCAGTGTTTTTCCCTCTTCGGCAACCCTCGTTAGCGGACATGGCTAAGCGACAGAAGCACTGTTCTGTTTGTGGCTGCATAAATGAACACGAAAACGTTTTTTTACTTCCATCCACTGAACCCACGAGGACTGAGTGGATTAATTTTATTTTTGGAGGAAATGTACCCGGAAAACTTCCAAAGGTTTTGCATGTCTGTGGCCAGCATTTCAAAGAGGACTGTTTCCACAACATGGGGGCATGGAAAGCAGGCTTCGCCGACCGTTTGAAGCTGAAGCCAGGTTCAATACCAACTGTCCGTGACACAGCTGGAGAGGTAAGAGCAGTACTGTTAGTCTTCTTGCTCGAACTTCTTCAGGAATGGGTTCCGGTGTTCCGGCGTTTGTTTATCCTTCACTACGCTGTAATCAGCGTCTAGTAACCGCTAAGGCCTAACCTGTCAATCACCTCATGACGGGCGATGCGATGGGCGGAGCCAACAGCTGAGCTGCTCCACCAGGGTTCCGCCCACCATAAACGGCACATTTCTGAAGCTGCTAAAAAGAGGGAGGTGAAGAGAAGCCGCTGCACTCAAACTGAGGGTCGATTTGTCCATACCATGGCGGAAATATTTCATTTAGATATTAATGAATGGTCTCAGATTGGGAATAAAGTGTATAATATGGGACCTTTAAGGAGTACTGGAGTTCTAGTATCTACTTTTCTGGTCTTAGTGAGGACCAAAGTTCTAGGACTGGAGTTCTAGGATCTTCTTTTCTGGTCTTAGTGAGGACTGGAGTTCTAGGTTCTAGTCTCCTGGTCTTAGTGAGGACTGGAGTTCTAGGATCTACTTTCCTGGTCTTAGCGAGGACTGGAGTTCTAGGTTCTAGTCTCCTGGTCTTAGTGAGGACTGGAGTTCTAGGATCTACGTTCCTGGTCTTAGTGAGAACTGGAGTTCTAGGTTCTAGTCTCCTGGTCTTAGTGCGGACTGGAGTTCTAGGATCTACTTTCCTGGTCTTAGCGAGGACTGGAGTTCTAGGTTCTAGTCTCCTGGTCTTAGTGAGGACTGGAGTTCTAGGATCTATGTTCCTGGTCTTAGTGAGAACTGCAGTTCTAGGTTCTAGTCTCCTGGTCTTAGTGAGGACTGGAGTTCCAGGATCTACTTTCCTGGTCTCAGGGAGTACTGGAGTTCTAGTATCTACTTTTCTGGTCTTAGTGAGGACTGGAGTTCTAGGATCTACTTTCCTGGTCTTAGTGAAGACTGGAGTTCTAGGTTCTAGTCTCCTGGTCTTAGTGAGGACTGGAGTTCTAGGATCTACGTTCCTGGTCTTAGTGAGAACTGGAGTTCTAGGTTCTAGTCTCCTGGTCTTAGTGAGGACTGGAGTTCTAGGATCTACTTTCCTGGTCTTAAGGAGAACTGGAGTTCTAGTATCTACTTTTCTGGTCTTAGTGAGGACCAAAGTTCTAGGACTGGAGTTCTAGGATCTTCTTTTCTGGTCTTAGTGAGGACTGGAGTTCTAGGTTCTAGTCTCCTGGTCTTAGTGAGGACTGGAGTTCTAGGATCTACGTTCCTGGTCTTAGTGAGAATTGGAGTTCTAGGTTCTAGTCTCCTGGTCTTAGTGCGGACTGGAGTTCTAGTATCTACTTTTCTGGTCTTAGTGAGGACCAAAGTTCTAGGACTGGAGTTCTAGGATCTTCTTTTCTGGTCTTAGTGAGGACTGGAGTTCTAGGTTCTAGTCTCCTGGTCTTAGTGAGGACTGGAGTTCTAGGATCTACTTTCCTGGTCTTAGCGAGGACTGGAGTTCTAGGTTCTAGTCTCCTGGTCTTAGTGAGGACTGGAGTTCCAGGATCTACTTTCCTGGTCTTAGGGAGTACTGGAGTTCTAGTATCTACTTTTCTGGTCTTAGTGCGGACTGGAGTTCTAGGATCTACTTTCCTGGTCTTAGTGGGGACCGGAGTTCTAGGATCTACTTTCCTGGTCTTAGTGAGGACCAAAGTTCTAGGACTGGAGTTCTAGGATCTTCTTTTCTGGTCTTAGTGAGGACTGGAGTTCTAGGATCTACTTTCCTGGTCTTAGTGAGTACTGGAGTTCTAGGTTCTAGTCTCCTGGTCTTAGTGAGGACTGGAGTTCGAGGATCTACTTTCCTGGTCTTAGGGAGTACTGGAGTTCTAGTATCTACTTTTCTGGTTTTAGTGAGGACTGGAGTTCTAGGATCTACTTTCCTGGTCTTAGTGAGGACTGGAGTTCTAGGATCTACTTTCCTGGTCTTAGTAAGGACCGAAGTTCTAGGATCTATTTTCCTGGTCTTAGGGAGGACTGGAGTTCTAGGATCTACTTTTCTGGTCTTAGGGAGGACTGGAGCTCTAGGATCTACTTTCCTGGTCTTAGTGAGGACCGGAGTTCTTGGATCTACTTTCCTGGTCTTAGTGAGGACTGGAGTTCTAGGATCTACTTTCCTGGTCTTAGGGAGGACTGGAGTTCTAGGATCTACTTTCTGATCTTAGTGAGGACTGGAGTTCTAGGATCTACTTTCCTGGTCTTAGTGAGGACTGGAGTTCTAGGATCTACTTTCCTGGTCTTAGCGAGGACTGGAGTTCTAGGTTCTAGTCTCCTGGTCTTAGTGAGGACTGGAGTTCTAGGATCTACGTTCCTGGTCTTAGTGAGAACTAGAGTTCTAGGTTCTAGTCTCCTGGTCTTGGTGCGGACCGGAGTTCTAGGATCTACGTTACTGGTCTTTGTAAGGACTGGGGTTCTAGGATCTATTTTCCTGGTCTTAGTGAGGACTGGAGTTCTAGGATCTACGTTCCTGGTCTTAGTGAGAACTGGAGTTCTAGGTTCTAGTCTCCTGGTCTTAGTGCGGACTGGAGTTCTAGGATCTATTTTCCTGGTCTTAGTGCGGACTGGAGTTCTAGGATCTACGTTCCTGGTCTTAGTGACGACTGGAGTTCTAGTTCTCTTTAATCTGATCCATGCAGGTGATCAGAGTCTGGATCGGACTGTAGTTTCCTGGTGGGATGGTTATGTAGATGTGTGTGTCATCAGCATAACTTTGGTAACATGTTTAGTTGTTTCCATAATGTGAGCGAGTGGCAGCATGTAGATGTTGAACAGCAGTGGTCCCAGGATGGAGCCTTGGGGAACTCCACAGGTTATTTTGGTTCAGATTTAGTTACCTATAGACACAAAGTAGTTCCTGTCTTTTAAACAGGACTCAAACCAGTTAACTGCAGAGCCAGAAAGTCCAACCCAGTTTTCCAGCCGGTCTAGTGAGACGTTCTGGTGGACTGAGTCTAATGCAGCACTGAGATCCAGCAGTACCAGGACTGAAATGTTCTCGTTATCTGTGCTCAGGCGAATGTCATTAAAGACCTGAACTAGAGCATCTCAGTGCTGTGGTGTGGCCAAAAACCTGACTGGTCGACATCAGAACAGGTATTTAGTGTCAGGAAGCTGTGTAGCTGCTGGAAGACAGTTTTTTCTAGAATCTGACCAAGAAAGGGGAGGTTTGATATCGGCCTGTAGCTGCTCATGAGGGACGAGTCCAGGTTTTTCTTTTTCAGTAGTGGCTTGATGACGGATGTTTGTAGGGTCTGAGGGAAGATGCCTGAAAGCAGAGACGTGTTTACAACCTGGAAGATATCTAAAGCCATGCATCCTGAAACATTCTTAAAAAGCAGGCTGCCAGGACATCAAGACAGCAAGTGGTGGTTTTCAGATGGACAAGGATCTCATCCTGGTTTTTAGGACTGACTGGAAAAAAGTGTGTCCTGGTGTTCATGTCTCTGAGTGGACACAGGGACATATGTCCTCCCCTGGCATGGGAGCACTGACTGCCTGGTTTTCTGAATTTAGTCAGTAAAGAAAGAATCAAACTCATTCCAGGCCCGGTTGGATAGAAGTTCTGGGTTACTGACCCAGGAGGATCAGTTAGCCTGTTAACAGTAAACAAGGCTCGAGCTTTATTGCTGTTCTTAGCAATGATGTCAGAAAGAAAGATGGTCTGAATTTCTCAGCTCCAGATCAGAAATCCTCAGTCTCTCTTTCTACATTTCATAGTGAACCTGAAGCTTTGCTTTCCACCACCTGCGTTCAGCTTTTACGGCTTCCTGTAGGTGCTCCTGATCATTCTCTGCTTTGCTTTCTTCCAGAGGCTGTCAGATGCTAAGTTGAGCAGCTGGATATCTGATCCTGTCTCATCACACAAAGCGCTTTGTGACCTTCTAATAACGCCATCAGAACTAAATTACTGCAGCTTCCACATTAACCATCACTTGTTTTTCATCTCTTCTCCAGCTGAAAAGTCACGGCTTTGAGAAGATTCATTTTTTTCTCGTTAGTTCCCCTTCAGGCTAACAAACACAGCCACAGCTGGTTGCAGGTGAGCGTCTGGTTCGGTGAGGTTCTTCTCTCACTTCCTGTCTGATACAAGACAGACAGGAAGTGAGAAAATGTAAACACGCAGATTTGTTAAAATAAATAAATCTCCAGATCCACAGCAGCATCCTGCATTTATACCTGAGCTGCATTTATCCGCAGGAAGTCAAATATGCTTGGAGGTGTGGATGAAGCTGTGTGGACATACCCAGTATGAGCCCGACCATGGTGCTGAGGTATCCTGTCCCGCTGCCCAGGTTGAGGAAAGAGAGGCCAGGCTGGAGATCCAATGCCTCCATCACCTCAGAGTAGATACATGGAGCAGACAGGTGGATGTTTCCGTGCCGCCACGCCAAGTCCTGTCCACAACAAGGTCTGAATTTAGCTGGACCCCGACCCACCGGCTGACTCCGCAGGTATTCACACTGCTCACCTTGTAAGCGTTGTCCCTGTATTCATCCAGGTAATAGTCGGCCCTGTCTATAGCTCGGAAAGCTCGCTCCACCAGGTCTGAACGGATGTAATATGCCTCCTTCAGGTTGTCAATCAAGTCGTCATTGTCCTCACCGGCACTCACAGCTCCGCCCATCCTGACTGGAGGGAAACAGAGGAGGAACTGAGCTGGAAGCGATGTGCTCCCCTTGGGTTAACGTTTTAATGCCCCGCTGCCTCAATAATCAGCACAAAGCACAATTATCACCTTTTTGAAATGAAGGTTCAGTTATTTTTAAACATCTAAATTTAGATGTTTTCTGACTTTTCAGCTGCTTTTGTGGCTTCTTTCAGTATTTTTTTCCTGATGACGTAATTATTATCATCACTGTAATTATTATTACTGACTTATTTACACCTGTTTTACCTCATTTTAAGCCTGATTTTGGTTGCTGTGTGCTTCATTTTCTTAAATGAGTATTTTTGTGAGTTTTTTGACATATTGAAGGAGTAATTTCTGATTTGGGACCCTTTCACCAAACAGTCCATGGGGCTGGCTCGGAATGTAAAGTTCCTACAGAATTACTATTTTACCATTATTTTACACTCCCTCTATTTTAGAAAGTTCAGGTCTCAGTGTTAATTATTCTTTTGCTTTCTGACATTATGTACATTTGTTCATCTCTAGTTGTCTTCAGCTCGAGCCAGGATGCCTTCGGCCATGCTGCTCCACTGGGCCTTTACAGTAATTGTTAGCTTTATTCAAAAAGAAACTTTCAGTAAAGAAATGCATTTATGACCGATTTACATTAGATAACGTTTACTCCATAAGACTGAAATAACATGTTTTGAGTTTTTTTTCTAAAATGTCAAAATCTATATTTAAATATGAAAAACGTGTCCAAATTAAAGGCGGCTAATGGTTTAAAATACATCACAATGACACTGCAGGTAAAAGTAAGCCCGCGTCAACCAAAAGAG
The DNA here is from genome assembly GCF_017639745.1 of Melanotaenia boesemani. Taxonomy (NCBI): domain Eukaryota; kingdom Metazoa; phylum Chordata; class Actinopteri; order Atheriniformes; family Melanotaeniidae; genus Melanotaenia; species Melanotaenia boesemani. Next base: position 35,335,451 of record NC_055694.1, on the reverse strand, counting down.
TGTAAAATGAGGCTTTGATCTCCAACGGCGTGTGAAAAGAAACAGCAGAGGGCAGAGGGCAGGAGATGACAGGATCCGCCATCCTGAGGCCTGCAAACCACAGCAGCTGTGGATTTTAATACTTCTGCAGCTCCTGCCTTTCATGCTGCTTTCAGAGGAGTTAAAAGGAAGTTCTGAATCAAAGAAGGAACAAAAAGCTTTCTTGCATCAAAATAAAAACTAATTTTCAGAGAGGGATCCGGAGGACGATTTAGTTTCGCTGAGGAACTGACCAGAGGAGGGCGCTGCAGTTCACGCCCTGATATGTTGGGGGGGGCGCGCACTTCCTGCAAGCCACAACGTTCAACCCCCGGGATTAATTGGCTGAATCGGTGTTATGGGCAACAAGCCCACTCGATCGTTTACGTGTTTTTATGGGGTCAAATGTGAGACCAGGACTTGGAGTTCAGGCCCAGCAGGGTTCATGTAGCTCACCTGCAGCCTGCACGCGGCTACGGCGGCTGTTTGCGCCACTCCGCTGACTCAGTTACGAGGAAACACAAATACAAGCCTTGTTTACATAAAAATCTCTTCGAATAAATGGCAAAAGCATCATTTTACGTCTCTAATAGGCTGTCACGTAACTGCAAGGTCAAGTCAACCAGGAGGCAGCCGCATTGTCGCCTCGCTGGAAGAGTGAAAAACGAAGAGAAAACAGCTGCTGCGGCTGGAGAAGCACCATGAAGCCGAGGCTGCGCCTTCTCATCCGGCCTTATACCTGCTGGAAATGCCCCCGGATTCTCCTCCGCGTTGCGCTTTTCTGCTGCTCAGCCTTTTGTTGTTTGGGATCGGATCAACACACCACTGCTGGATGTAAACATTCAGCCGTCTGACGCGCTGACGTCAGACGCAGCGCACGCAGAATGCCGGTCAGTGGGGGATGGCCTACTTCCAGCCCGGCTGTGGGGCGGATGTACATAAATGTTGTAACCGTGTTAGCCATCAACGCCGCATTAAGAGCAGATTAAAGGTCTTTTCTCAGGCATGTGCATCTTAATGAAATTATGTTGTTACGTGTCTCAGCCAATCACAGCTGATCTTCTTAGTTTAGTTTTAAGCTCAGCATCTGTGCTCTGATTGGTTTGTAAATGTGACTTTGTCACTTTTAATTAGTTTGTAATTTGTTAGTTAATTGAATGGAACTGAAGTGGTTGCACTGGTGTGTGGACCTTCCTAAAGGATAACGAGTGGACTCTGGACCTGGAACCAGAGCTGGGAAGATCAGATTTGAACTGTTTAGCAAACACAACTTCAGGTAAAATGACTGTTTTCTCTTTTGATGGTAATTTATAAAACAAAACTGCCTTGGGCTTTTTTTTCATATTTGTGTTATTTCTTGTAAGTTTTGCGTCCTGCTCATGTGTCACATTTTTGAGAATTTAAGTTTGACGTTTTTCAACAACTGAGCTCAACAGTAAATGTTTTACAGAGCTGATTATTTCCCCAGAAATACTTATCGTCGAGATCTACCTTGATAGTACCGGGTCGTCCTCTTCATCAGGACCACCTTCTACTACCGGGTCGTCCTCTTCATCAGGACCACCTTCTACTACCGGGTCGTCCTCTTCATCAGGTCCACCTTCTACTACCGGGTCGTCCTCTTCATTAGCTCCACCTTCTAGTACCGGGTCGTCCTCTTCATCAGGACCACCTTCTAGTACCGGGTCGTCCTCTTCATCAGGACCACCTTCTAGTACCGGGTCGTCCTCTTCATCAGGACCTTCTACTACCGGGTCGTCCTCTTCATCAGGACCTTCTAGTACCGGGTCGTCCTCTTCATCGGGTCCACTTTCTAGTACCGGGTCATCCTCTTCATCGGGTCCACCTTCTAGTACCGGGTCTTCCTCTTCATCAGGACCGCCTTCTAGTACCGGGTCGTCCTCTTCATCGGGTCCACCTTCTAGCACCGGGTCGTCCTCTTCATCAGGACCGCCTTCTAGCACCGGGTCTTCCTCTTCATCAGGACCACCTTCTAGTACCGGGTCGTCCTCTTCATCGGGTCCACGTTCTAGTACCGGGTCGTCCTCTTCATCAGGTCCACCTTCTAGTACCGGGTCGGACCTTTTTAATCCTGGTGTGATAGATGAAGCAGGTGGTGGAAACCTTCCTCAGAGGTTTTCTCCATATTAACATGACAGCATCACACAGCTGCTGCAGGTTTGTCGGCTGCATCCATGATGAGAATCTCCCGTTCTACCACATCCCAAAGCTGCTCTACTGGACTGAGATCTGGTGGCTGTGGAGGCCGTTGGAGTCCAGTGAACTCATCGTCATGTTCTAGAAAGCAGGTGGAGATGATCTGAGCTTTGTGACATGGTGCATTATCCTGCTGGAAGTAGCATCAGAAGATGCTCCACTGTGGTCATAAAGGGATGGACATGGTCAGCAACAATACTCAGGTAGGCTGTGCTGGTTAAACCAGACCACGGTGGTACTAAGGGGCCCAAAGTGGACCAAGAAAATCTCCCCCCACCATTACACCAGCAGCAGCCTGAAGCGTTGATCCAAGGCAGGATGGATCCATGTTTTCATGATGTTTCCAGCAGATTCTGAGCCGAGCATCTGAATGTGGAGCTGAAATGGAGACTCATCAGACCAGCAACGTTTCTCCATCTTCTATTGTCCAGTGTTGGTGAGGGTGTGTGAATTGTAGCCTCAGTTTCCTGTTCTTAGCTGGCAGGAGGAACCCGGTGTGTCTTCTGCTGCATCCTGGTCCAGACAACTGCTGCTCTGGATGTTTTCTCTTCTTCAGACCATCTCTGGAAACCCTGGAGATGGTTGTGGGTGCAAATCCCAGTAAATACTCAGACTCAGCTATGGACAATGGAAATATATGTCATGTATTCTGCTTAAATAATCCAAAGGGAGAGAACAGAACTGTGAAAATCCATAATTAACTCTGGCTAGTGTGGAGGACACATTATGTTTACGTATATACAGGTAAATATGACTAAAACCTGCTAAAGCAGAGCAGGGGCCCATACCATCTGGACGTCTGGGTTACAGGAGGTTTAACAATGAGTTGGTACAAAAAGCATTTATGAAAGGCTGATTCTGTGAGGAGCAAAGAAGGATAGAGATAGGATCTCCAGATTGTCAACATATGTGTAAGAAATCCCCGAAGCATTGGGAGGGATGAGCTTATTTCTCCTGCTATGGTACAGAAGCACAACTGGACTTTGTCAGAAGTTCTCTGTGAAACGCCCCCTAGCAATGGCTAATCTGGCACTGTCTTCATCTCGTCTCCTTTCTGAGATTTGTCCAGTCAATAAAAGTCAGTCCCATGTTTACTGTCATCTTACCTCTTGCTTTTTCCCTCAGCCTGGGACGTTGCTAGGCAACAACAATTCGTAATAAATGTCGCTGTGTCATCAAAAAAAGTCAGAAACACGTTTTTAAGGTCAGAAAGTTGCACAGAGCTGCTTTAAAGCCAGGGTTAAGTTAAAAAGCAACCACAGCAGACCATAGCCGAGACACAAAAAGGAGCAGAGAGCAGTTCCTGTTCAGTTCAGTCAGTAATGTCCAGGCTGACGGGAGCAGTGGACAAAGAGAAGTGATGCATCCCAACCTCAGGAAGACACAAAGTCAGCTTCATTATTGCATCGAATGCCTAAACATAAGATACATAAACAGGCTGCAAATGAGTTTCCATGTCTTTAAATGTCCACCAGATGTCAGCACTGTTTAACACAAAGCTGCAACTAACTGCACGTTTACAGCTAAATGCAGCTCTCCATTTTGTTCCCAGTCCAGAAAGACGTGCTACACCACAAACCTGAAAAACTGCCAGGTAAACTCATAACAAGGGGGAGATTGAAATAAGCACAATTTTCCACCAGCAGAACAAGAATCTTTGCCTTGTCAATATTTTTTGACAGCCTCAGAGACCACAAACGTATCTTAAAAACTAGAGACCAGACAATATTTTTCAACATTTATTAGGAGGATTATTATTATTATTTATGAGGATTATTTTAAAGAATTATTTCTAGTTTTGTATAACAGCTTCATAATTTTAACATTTCTAGTTTCACACACTCACATAAACAGAACAAATAAAATCTCCACGACAAGTTTTACAAACTTTATCAGATTTCTTAAGGAGCAAAGGCGTAAATGTTCTGAAATAAGAAGCCCCACTACTGAAGGAAGTTTTTCCGCTGTGGCACCCCCTAGCGACGGCTAATCCAGCATCGTCTTCATCCCGTCTCTTCTCTGAGATCCCTCCAGTTAATCAAAGTCAGTCTCACGTTGACGTCTTTTCTCTTGCTCTGTCACTTTCTCACTTTCTTTCTCTCTCTTGCTACGAGAATGTCCTCTTGCATTTCTTTACTGACTCGGCTACGGTACACGTTCTACACGTCCACAGTTGACATCCAGTTGCTGCATGTGCCACGGTGACACCAGCTTGTTGCATGGCAACAACAGCCTCAGAAATGAACATAAATGTCACTGTGTCATCAAAATGAGTCAGAAACAGAGTTTTAAGCTGTAAAAGTTATGTAGTGTTGCTTTAAAGACATTTAATTTAATTTAGATTTCAGTTTTGGCAGAATGGTGATTGAGGATGTGTACTGGGTCAGCACAGCGTTCACACTTGCACTGTAAAACTATTAAACATTTAAAAAGCAGATTTTAGATCTATAGAACAGGGAGAAGCTTTACCAGGGTCTAAAACTAAAGACGTTACACAGAGTTTACATTAACTTCATATCCATGGGACCGGAACTCCTAAAATAAAGTTTGTACAGACTTCAGTCAACTTTAGTGATCCCTTTGGAGGTTCCTTCAGAGAAACTGAAGACATTATAATCAGTGGTGACTGCTTTTTATTCCCATAATGAAACTAGACACACTGGGCGTTATTTTTGAGTCAGAAGTACATTCTGTTAAATTGCAAGTTTATTTAAAACACAGTGAGACTGTCTCTCAATGAGATTACCTGTACGGTTAAAAAATACTTTAAAAAAGAGATGAACCAGACCTTTAAGCCCGTTATCACTAGCAATCTCTTACATCATTTGTTCCCAGTTCAGTTGTCACATTTATTAAAAGTAATGAAGATGACAGTTTAATAGACATAGAACCGGTTCAGCTGCTGGCTGAAAGCTTCAGCTTCTTCCTAACTGGACACGTGGAGGACAAAAGACATGCCAAGGATGTCCCTAAGTACTGGAACAAGTCCAGCAAAGACCTGAACCAGGACCTGAGAGATGCATCTGGACCTTCAGTTGATCCATCTACTGTTGGTTGAAGCCTCATCAGAAATGGTCTCCATGGAAACGTAGTCAAGAAGCAAGAAACAGGGAGAAAGGCTGAGGTATGTCACATGACCCAAGAACTGGACTGAAGATCACTGGAAACGGGTCTGATGGAGGAACAGACCCTCCCCAGAACCTGGACCTCAACGGGTCTGATGGAGGGATGGACCCTCCCCAGAACCTGGACCTCAACATGACTGAAGCAGTGTTGGATCATCTGGACAGAGAATGGAACAAAAGGCAGAAACATCCAAAGAAGTGCTTTGGAAAGTCCTTCAAGGGTCCTGGAGAACTGCTCCTGAAGACTGCTTAGAGATATGACAATCACTGTTGTGTAAGCAGGTTCAGGATCAAGGCGGTCAGACCACATACTGACTTTCAAACTTATGTTTTAATTCATCGTTCCAACTGTTTTCCGTTTTTCTGGCAACATCCAAAAATGAGGGCTGGCTAAAAACCTGCACGGCAGTGTAAGTCCATCACTAACGCCATGCATCCTCAAGCCTCTAATCCTTAACGTCCTCTTTTACCCTGACCTAAACCTGGTTCTAACCTAAAACTGCTTGAAGGTCTGACCTGGATGTGGATCTGACAAATGCCCTTACTACTGTGTTAACTCAGTTTTCCTTACAAAGGACACACAGAGACCAGAGTCCTTCTCGTCTATGAGTCTTTATTGAATTTTTCATAGAGAACATTTAAAATGGTTCATACCCCCACGATTACTGACATCACTTCTCTGCTTTGTAACACTGACACAGGAACAGGGGAACATGTATACAAGTACACAAACGCACAGTCACAAACTCGGCCCATCTACAGTGATGTACTCCCATCCCGCCCCCACCCAGAAAAAGATGAACAGAGACCCCGAGGACACACAGCCAAGGCTTGTCCCACTTTACAAAACGGTGCAATAGCAAAGAAACCACCTACAAAAGTAACAAAAATGACCGTACAATCTATCGGTGTGGAAGTGCTAGTAATCCTGGAAGTTTGTAAAAGGATTTTAATATCAGAGCCTAGAAAATCAGCAGTAAAAATAGCTCATCTCTGTAAAAATGTGCTAGCAGGACAACCCTTGGCTGTGGAGTTTTTTCTCTTTGTCACAAACTATTTTTTTCCTTTTTTTTAAAACCATTTTCAACTTGTCTTCAATACAACAACAATAACACTGTTTCTTCTTAATACAAATATGTACAGACTTCCACTGGTTTTTAAAATAATGCCCTGCACACGGATGCTTATCTAGGGATGAACGATGACGACGATCTTCAGATTCCTTGACAGAAACTGTTCGTGCAGTTCGGGTACCTGAATCACAGAATGAATCACAGTTTCTTTAGCCAAAGCAACGTGGAGGCTCTCCGCCTGCGTGCAGAACACACGCAGATAATTCTGCTGGTTTATTTAGAGCTAACCCCCCACCCTCACCCCCCACCCTGAAAGTAAGACATCTAGATCCAGATCGAACATTGGAACCGGGCGTAAACATACCAAAGGCTGACATGAGTGGGGTGAGAAAGGCACACATGATAAGACCACACATCTGGGGGTGGGAGGGGGTTTAGCGATAGGGAGATATTTTGGTTTTGGTCAGCTTGATGAAAAAGTGCCACTAAGTTCCTTCTTTCTCTGTCATATATTTGTGTGTCTGTGTGTGAGTGTGGCCCTGCTTTGGCAGGTGAAGGCGCCGCCCCCTCCCGAACCCTCCCGCCCCCCGAACCCCAGAACTCACCTCCTGGTGTGGATTTGACTTCCCTGAAAAGTTCTGTCCTGTTTAAATAAATGTTCTTCCCAGATATGTCGCCCAGTTTAATGCTTGGAATATTACAACGGGCTTCATCACTCAGTACTTTTATGTAAATCAGGAAACATACGTGGTGCGTGGGTGGGGAATCGACCGTGGGCTGCGTTCGCTTTCTTAGCTGACTTTTTTTAAACGCTCTGCTTTCATGGCCTCAGTGTTATTCATTTACATCCCTCAGTAGACAGTTTCATCAAGCAGTTTAAAAGGGGTCATGCCATATCAAATAGGTTAGGAGAATATTCACAGTCTTAACACTCTCGGGTAGTTTTCTCCTGCATTTCAAGAGGGAGAATACACTACTTTGTTAACCAAATGCATCCAAACTCTTTCCTGAGGAAAGGTTACACAAGACATGAAGGAGGAGGGAGGGCTGGGTGGGGAGGAGGGGGTAAAAAGTCATAAAAAGCTTTGACATTCTTTTGAGTGACGTACACATATTTATGCAACAAACGCCCCCACCTAAAACAAAGGGGAGATTGTGTAGCTCGGCAAATCAATTTCCCACTCCCACACACTCATCTCATTTCACACGAGGCCTTGATCCAGCCGCTGCCATCGCCTCTAGCCTCAGCTGACTGGCTGACCTATGGCATGGCTCTGCTCTGCTTCAGCAGCCCTCCCCCACCCCCACCCAGTCGCTGGTCACCTGAGAACCAAACTTGCTTCCCATCAATCTCTTGGTTTTCTCTTCTTGTTTGTTTTTCAGAAGAAAGAAAGTCTCGCTTCTCTTTCATTTCCTACATTTTAAACCCTCAGATGCTCCAATCTGACGTAAGCTTGTTTAAAAAACTGTGAAGAGCAACAAACAGGAGGGACAACGCAGGTCTACTCTCAAATGCTGGCATTTTCAACGGTTATTCAGAAAGTGCACAAAGGAGTTTCATTCTATGTTGGCTAAGAGCACATTTACAACATGCCTTTGACATCAGAGATACGCCACAGCAGTTCCAACACGTCACTCAAGGCAGGTTTCACTAAAGTCTCCAACTAGTTTGCTTTGACATTGAAGAGCTCACGGCGAGCAGGCCCTCACCATTACTAATACACCATAATAAACTGCACAACGTCGCTCTGTGCAGAGCATTTTTCAGAGGCATCATCATCTTTTTTTTCTTTTGCTAACTATACATGAACTCACATGACACGTAGGAACAAAGAGCCAACCATCTAGTTTAAAACTGACCGTCACTTCTCAGACGCAGTCTAAAAACAGCTGATGACGGTGTTTTCTAGATCAAAGATAAGTAAAGTAAGAAGAATGGAAGAAAGAAACAGGAACTGTATCATCAGAACACCTGCTTTTCCTCCAGCTAGACTGAGCAGAGTGTTTAAAGCCACAGTTGAGCAGGTCTTCATGGGAAATCAGGTGTAACCGCCTCCTACTCACAAACACCCTCACATCTCTTCCTAACACCCAATGATCCTTTGATAAGGTAATACAGGAGAAGAAGAGCAAGTCAACAATTACACTGGAAAAATATATGTATGTTTATATTCATATATATAGCATCTTTAAAATCTATTTGTACAGAATGTATTTATAGTGTACTTATGGCCATCTTGGCAGAGAAATAAAGGCATCTGAAACAATCAGCACTCTCCTGATGCCGGGTCGTCTCCGGACCAGACATTATTACATTGCAGAGATGTGAAGAATCAGGAAAAAACTGTATGTTTTTCTCTTTTCTAAATTTTTTTCCTCAGTGGCACTTTGTGCATCAAAAAAAAAAAAAAGATCTAGTGTAAGTAAGGCTACAAGGGTGTGTATGTTTATCAGGTTGTCAAGGAGGCCGCGTCATTGTATCCTGGAGGGGCTGGATATGTCGGAGTGTGTGTTTTAGACCCCTACATCCAGACTAAAACACAGCTGGAACACAGCTGTTCATGTACCACTGTGCTGAAGACAATAACAACAAAAAGAAAGTATTATTCACGCAGTCGTGGTCCATCACGGAGGTTCAGGGTGAGCCAGTGCTGGCTGCTACAAAGCGCTCAGGAGAGGTAAGACATAAACACAGAGACGGGATGGAGCAGGACAGCGAGGATCTGTCGTTTACAATCAGCTGCTGGGGCGTCGCCTAAGCAATCAAACAGTGTCTGCACTGGTTTCCTTTCTTTATTTAAATATTAGCCATGGTTTTGGTCTTTTTGAGGACTACTCAGACCCAACTGTCACATCACGCACATAAATAACAAAATAAATATTACAGCCACATCAGTCGATTTCTCTCATATTAAATAAATAATAAATACATTTTCTCCTCGCAGCAGTTGGCTTTTTGAAGGAATTAACAGAAGAAACCAACAAAAAGAAGCAAAACAAAAACAACCCAAAAAATTGTTGTAAAATTATTTAAAAAGAAAAAAAATCTCTTTTATAAAAAAATCTGCACTTAAAAAGGTTTTTAAAAAGTACTCCAAACAAAAGAAGCCTCGTCATATAGATTCTTAAAATATGGATTTAAGACATCTGCAAACTGGTTATCAGTAAAGATGTTTTTTTGTTTCTTTAAAAAAAAACAAAGTCAATAATAAATAGATTGCTTCCAATAAATAAACCTCAATAACATAAATGACAATAAGTTACAATTTAAAGTTCACAAGTTTAAATAATTCATTTATAACAATAATTATTGTACCACAAAACTATTCATTGAAATGAAGTGCAATTCCTATGCTGATAAATACTATTGATATGACTAACTGAACTTGAAATGTGTGCACACTATGACCAGCGTTTCTTTAAAAAGGGGGTGTTAATGTACCGCTGTGTAAAACACCGTCAGCTGTTCTGAGCTCTGTCTAGTGACCTTTTCTCTGCTGCAGAAAAACCACAAAGCAAACACACACATTCAAGTTTTGTGCATGCTTCATATTGCTGGGTGTGTGTGTGTGGTGGATCACAGAGCTTCTCGCACATGCTCAGTGATGCTACAGCACAGCAGTGGCAGGCCTCGCGACCTTCCATCTCCAGGCTCCGGCCTGAGGGAATCCCACAAACTAATCCGACCGCGTCGACGGCGAAACTCTCGTCAAAGCAGTTGAGGGCAGAAAAGAGACAACAGGTAAACAAACAGCATGTCAAACCCCCCAGATACGACTCCTAGTACATTATTCTTCCTCTCCATCCATCCATCCATCCATCCTGACTGAGGGATCCGTCTCCTCCGATGTCCCAGCAGCAACGAGGTGGGTTTTGGTCCCTTCTCTTCAGCAGTGTTCCCTGGGTTGATTTTTTAAGTTGCTGTTTATTTAAATAACCTGAATTCCCTTTTTTGTGTTTTTTGAATCAAATTTCAATATATTGTAGAGTATTTGAGCATCTTTCGCCGTCCTTCATCTCCACTGTCGTCCAGCCTCTCAGCTCTCCGGACGGTTTGGGTTCCCCCCTTTGTGCACATGCAGAACCTCAGACTTTGATGCCCTTCACAGCTTTGTTGATGCTCTCCAGCAGGGCCTTGTTCTCGGGGCTCTGGAAGCAGTCCTTGTTGGTGTACATGTCGGTCAAGGTGCTCACGTAGCGGTCGAAGTTCTGCTCGGTGATAGGCTCCTGCTGCGGTGCAAACGACAACCATTCTCAAATGTGAGGAGCAAGACAGGTGAAGAGCGGTGCGGTCTTTCACCGCACAGCGATGAAGGAAAGGCACTCACCATGTGCGGCAGGCGGATGTTTGCGAGGCTGCGGATGAGGGCTCGGCTCAGACCGGACAGCTCCACGAAGAGAGCTTCGTTCTGCTCCTCGATCATCTTGTTCTCGTGCTCGATGCTCTTCAGGTTCTTCTCCATGGAGGAGATCTGCAGCACAGTTACAGGCTGTCAACAACAGAGTTCCCGTCTCACTGATGTCCAGCTCTCTGGTTGTGTTCTCTTACTGCTTCAGGCTTATTTCTAGGAATTATTTCCTCTTCTGAATTACAAACATAAGCAAAATAGCCTCTACTGCCCGCCTCTGGTGACACGATGCATCCTACTGTACTCATTCAAACCAGGCATCTCAAATCATATAAAAAGAGACAACTGTGTACTCACATCCTACATTTTCATTTAATAGAAGGCATAAAGATCTTTTTTCTGCCATAAGATTTCTCTGTGATAACATAGAATAGCGTGTAAATAGCCCTTTTAAATGAGCCTTTGTAACTTGGTAAATACTACAGCAGTCAAAAAGCAACACTGGATAACTGGATAACTACAGGTTTGGCCTTCAGTCACAACAACAGCTGCAGAAAAGACCCTGGAGTGTGCTAAAGAGAACAATAATGAAACCATACTCGCTATAACATGGCTCCGTCAAAGGTTCTGGTTACATGAGCTAGGATTTAAGTCCTGTACGGTATTTTAGATTATAGTAAGACATACCTGAGTCTGCAGGTTGACCATGTCAGCCTCCATTTCATTGTTGGATTCACTGAGGTCGCTAATTTCTTTGTTGAGCTGCTTGATGTCCTCATCGTTGTCCAAAACTAAAAAACCAGGCCAGAAAGAAAAAAGAGAAAACATTAAATACAAGCTTGGTGGCTGCTTGTAGGCTGGCTGTCCACTATGTTTAGTTCTTCACACACCTAACATGCCCGGATTTAAAGACAGAAATGACTTTTTCTACATCCATCTTACCATCAGTGGCTCTGAACTTGGTGCTCAAGTAGTCCTCTGTGGGGAACTTAGCCTTCTTCTTGGCATACAAGGCTCTGGGGCATCCTGAGAGGCTGTTGAAAGACATTATTAACAGACGGGACTCATAATGCCTCTGGCCCGAGCTATGAAATGTGAAACTACATTTTCATTCCGTATATATAAGACATTGTAGTGGAGGCTATGCTAATTTGACTGTTCACACATGCTAATAGCAGCACAGCTGAGTGGACGAAGCTAGCAGAACTCTCCCAAAATGTAGAAACACTTCTCACAATAGACAGCAATATAACCATGTCACATGCTTCATTAAAACTAGACAAACAAAGATCGTAAAACCATTGCGAGCAGGTTGGAATACTCATTAGCCCGGCTAATCGCCCCAGCTAGCTTGTTTCTCTGCCTTCAGGTTTTAAGTAAAGCTAACATAAACCAGCTCTATGATTAACTTACAGATGCAACATTTATTATTATTTTCAACCGACTCTTAACAAGAAAGTAAATAAAACTTCCAAAACATGATTAAAATAAAACTATGAAGCACAGCCCAGCAGGAAGTTCAGATAGGAAGCAGCAATCCTGGTTTGGTCTGAAGTTAAAAAGGTCTGAAGCTGCTCCTCCAGTTGATAAATTTTCTTAGTTCTATTACTTGAAGGACTGACGTGAAGAATTAAGTGACATCTAGTGGCAAAATTGCAGATTGCAATCAAGAGAAGACCTCCTTCCTTCCAAGTTTGTAGAAAATCCTACCATGGTTCAGATTTTTTTTTATTTATAAAGGCTTTCACTAGAATCATTATTTACAGGGTGTGAATTACAGGGGAGCTAAGGGGAGCTCGGCTCCCCTGAAAGGCAGAAGAGCTCCCCTAAAGACATTCAGCTGATACTTTAAGGAGGAGCCCTTAAAATAGTCCACTTCCCGGTTACAATTAGCTTTTAAAAAAGATTCCTGATGTATCTAAAAAGAACAGCATTAACTTGCCAGGTTTGCGTGTTTAATCATTTAATTAATTAATTAAATCTTCCAAGCGACGCAGACGATCTGTTGTTTCCTTCAGCAGCATTGTTTGTTTGTTGTGTGCTGAACGTCCAAACAACAAACACTTCATTCGCTTCTTTAGTGGTTGTTAAAAGAACTTTCCGTCCCTGTTTCTGATTAAAGAGGCTGCATACAGCAGCAGCAGAGGGCTTTTGGTAGTAACCACATTTTTGACGGCGCTACGTGCACCAATGTATTCTGCATACACGTGACTTGCAAAGTTGCCGCGCACGCCTGAAAATAAGGCTCCCCCGAACGCCCTGCTGTAACTGGAGCCCTGATTATTTAGCCTGTGTGGGTTACTGTAGAAACTTTGTTGGCCCAACATGAACAACATGGCAGGAAAAAGGTGCCATCTTGGTTGACTTATGTTTAGTTAATGACAGATTTATTCTTCTTTTCATATATTATTCACTCATGAAAAGACATTTCTAGGCGTTAGACTGCTTTGTTACATAGTGAGGACTGAATGGGGAACTTGGGACCTTTAACACACAGACATATCGATATTTTTATCAGCTAAATGTAAAAACTACTTCTTATGAGTCATTACATGTAAATTCAACAAGTAATAATCCTGGGAATGAATACTTGTTGCTTATAAAAATTTAAATCTAGTGTTGAAACCCTTATTAAATGATGTTTTATTCACATTTTAGTAAAATGTAACTGACATCTATGCTTTAATTATGGCTTAAAAGCCACGATAAAACCAAATGTAAAACTCATCTGCAATTTTATCAAACTATCTGAAGTTATAAACAGTTATAAACTGAAGTGTAACACGACTTAGTCCTCACCTTCATTTTAAATTCACACTGAAAAGCATAAATTTTCTCATCTAGTTTAATTTCGTTTCGCTGTGAAGATTAAAGTTTGGGAAAAAGTGCAGCTCACCTGCGGTGTGTGAGGAAGCTTCCGTTAGCATGTCCGGATCCATCACAGCCCGGGGTGGGGCAGGTCGGCCCCTCTGTCTTGAAGGCCTTCCAGTTGAAGGGCGTGCCGTTCAGGAGCCCCTCCTTCTGCCTGCGGGCTGCCAGCGGACACCCGTAGGCGCTGCGGTGCGTGGCGTACTTGCCGCTGATGTGGCCCAGGCTGTCACAGCCGGGCACCGGGCATCTGCAGAGAGCGCAGGGAAGGAGATGAGGACGAGAGGAGAGTTTCGTAGCAGAGGTGAGAGAGAAGAAGTGGTGAAGACAGGCAGAAGGTAGGAAGAAATACAAAAAGTAGCAGAATGGATTAGAAAAGGGGAAATCCAAAATTGATATCTGTAGAGAAAATTGAGATTATTCTAATAAAAATGTAAAGATATAGTCTTTTTCTTTTTGGCCAAATTCATTTACGTCAAACTCTTCTATCTGTGTTTGGCAGCGTAGTGTTACTAGGAGATCATCAACATGCTGCTATATTAACATTTTTGTGTACAAATGCAATATGAAGCCCATGTTTTTCTCTGTTATGAACCTCTGTTAGATTTTCCATTCGGAGTCAGTATCTACAGTAAGTGTATTTTCCCATCAGTAAGGGCCTTATTGTTTGATTCAGTTACGGCGGGCAGGTCAGTACCTCTGCACATGATTCACAGTGACTGTCCTCTCTCTCTGTCTCTATCTCTCTGTCTTTTATTGCATTTTACTTTTACCGTCAGTCACGCTAAAAGCAGACATTATGGCTTTCTGAGCGGTACGAACTTTAAAAGCTCCGAGTCCTCCTGGTTGTCCTTGGTAGGAGTTTTAATTCCACTTTTCTTGGCACGCGGGCACCCAGAGAGACTGAAAACAGAAAGTACGGAGTTGATAACATAAGGTTGAAAAACTTTCTGGTAAAGTGATTGCTTCATAAAGGGAGTGAACATCAGAAGGAAGAATAATTTTACAACTTAAAAACGCCTGAAGGTGTAAAATGTGCATGTGGTCCCTGTCTAATTCTACCATGAGCTGTCTCTAGGCCTCAGACTGGCTGGGTGTGTGTGTGTGTTTATGTGAGTGTGTGTTTTTTTTCTTTACTGGGTACCTTCTATGAGAGGAGTAGTTTCCTGTGATGTGACCTGAGCCATCGCATCCTGGAGTTGGGCATCTGAGAGACGAAGAGTTTAAAAATTTTAGCAACAAAAAGTAAACTAGTGAATCTTTCCTGGTAGTCATGAAAATGAAGTTATACAATGAGAAAAGCTCGTTAATTCTGTTCATCTCTGCATATTCATTTCAAACCCAGTGTTTTTAGCCGCATTGCCTTTTAAACGCTTCTGTATATCTGTTGAGCCGTGAAAGGCCTAGTTTCCAGTGGAGCGCTTACTGCGTGCTACAGATATACGGTTTCATTTCACATTGACATGAACTGATTGAAGTGAAAGCAGGCATAGACCAATCCAATTGCAGAAAAAAACACCATGACAGATGAAGCAGCAGCAGCAGAGACAGCAGGCAGCAACAAAAGATGAGGTAACGTCAGCAGAATGAGGCGCTGTGGCGCTGGACGGTACCAGTAGCCGCGCACTGAAGCGGCAGCGAAAAGGCAATAAAGGCGTAGAGCAGACATACTTGAGTTCGGGGGTGTGGGCCGCCATGAGGGACCGAAGGCTCTTATCAGCGAGAGGACACCCAGACAGACTGAGAGAAAAAGCGAAGGACAGGCAGAGGAAGAGGAGGGCGGTAAACGGGGAAAAGGAAGGGGTGTAGGGGATTGAAAAGGAGAGGAGAGAAAGACGTGAGTGAAGGGAAATCAAGAATGCAAGACATACCAAGGTCATTTAGGAATAAGAGGACAGACAGAAAGAAGTAAATTACTGATGCATATCAAAGTCAATGACCGTCTTTGCTTCCCGGGCTCATGCTGCATTATTGCCTCTGGCATGTCAGGATCAAATAAAATATTTGAATTAGTCTTGGTACGCCTGCTTTAGACTCGGCTCAGAGTGGGCAGCAGAGTCTCAGCAGAGCTAACATTTCACACAAGAACTTATATAAACGCCAGCCTGCAGCTGTGCGTACCTGCGATGGGAAGCATAGTTTCCAGTGATGTGGCCGCTGCCATCACAGCCAGGTGTGGGGCACCTGCAGAGGGAGAGGAGGAAGCCCAGAGGGGAGCAAGAAGAAAAGATGCGGAGTTTAAAACAAGCAAAGACAAGATTTCTGAACATTTCTAATTAAGTCTGAGAATTTAATTCAGTCTTCTAAGAAGAAAGAGAGACTGCCTACGCACATTAATTACAGCATTTAACCTGAAAGCTGTCGTCCTGTAAAGAACTAAACAACAAACAAGCTACAAATACCGCATGCAGTTTCTGTTCCATGTAGCTGTAAAATGCTGGGATTCCATGCAGCTTATTTATTGTTAATGTGGAGAGGTGCATGAGCAAAGCTGCTCAGTCTTCACTGTTCAGGCAGCCGTTCAGACGTGCTAACCAAGCTAACCCACCCAAATGTCTCAACACAGTTTAAGTATTTTATTAAATTTGACACATTTATTCATTTAAACTGAAAATGCTAATTGTCATCATCACAAAAACCTGTCAGTCTAAGCTATAAAAGACTAGATGGTGATCTTTGTGATTTATGGCTGTAAGCTGTTGTGTTACTTACGAGAGCAGCTCCTTCTTCGTATCCTTGGGCTGAAACTTGACCTTGAAGCTTGGGGTGGTGACCTCTCCTGGGTAAGTCCTCTCCTCCAGACAGCCCGGCATCGTGTCACAGTCCTCCAGGTCTGATGAAACATACGACTGGCCGGTGTGCTCCAGCTGTGAAATGATAAGAGTGCTTATGACAAAGCCACAGTTGTTTTCTTGTATAATCCCAGTGCTTTGTTGTGAGGATTGATATTTTTCAGGCCTGATTTAGTCTGATTTAGATTACTTTTTCCTTGCATCACTTTCTATAGTTGTATACAAGCAAAGAAACTTTGCGAAGCACCATGTGCACACAACCCCTTTTATTCTTTTGTAGACATGTCATGTTTCTAAATGCAGAATGTCCTCATAAAAAATTAACATTCAAGGGCCTTTATATTTCTTTTGAAAATGTTCAAAGGAGTGAAAATTAGCATATGCCAAATCCAGGATGGTGCAATGCACCTGACACACCACCTCTGTTACACAGTGCAATGCTTTCACTGTACAGTAACTCTTGCATTTCACTGAAACAAATGAATAATAGAAGGAGGAAAACGGGACAGGAACTAAGGAAAGGCACTTAGACGAAGACAAAGTGATGTAAACAAGAGTTTTTCATTCAAAAGGCTTTAGGGGAATTTTGTCTGTTGTTATTTATGTTGCAACATCTCCTTTGTGACTAATGTAGCAGGAAATTTGCCGTGTTTGGAGCTTGTACCTTTACGCTGTCTAACTGTACTGACCTCATCTGCTTCCTCCTCCCTTTGGCGGTTGGGTTTAGTGAAATCCAGAGGCCCCTCCCAGTCCTCCTGCTTGTATGCATGTAGGTTTGGTGATGTCATTCCGCTGTTTCCACCATGATGGAGCGAAGAAGAGGAGGAGGAAGAAGGGTCTGGGGACCGAACCCCAGGACTGGTGCCTGACACACTGCCCTCTCGTTTGATGGGTTTCTTCATACTCAGGTCCAGGGTGCCGTTTTCGTCCACCTCAATGTCCATTTCCTGGGGGAGAAAGTTTAGAACAGTCACTGAAAAAACTAACTCTGAAAGTCTTTTTGTGTTCAACAGTAACATGATATCAAACGGAGAGTTTACACAGTCATTAAAGATTTACAAAATCAATATGAAATAATTCAGTAAATTATTACTAAATGAAATACAGCATCCCAAATAGCTAATGTATGTCATAGTGACATTCTGACCATTTTCTAGTAAGCTAATTACTACAGACCGAGCTAACTAGCTCCTGATTGATAGGGCAAGAATTTAAATATTGATCAATATATTTTTATTATTTCACATTTGATCACCAAATAGCTACTCACTTTAACACAAAGGGCGTTAACAAGCTAAATTTAGCCTGTTAGCCGGCTGTATACTTAGCATGTGTAGCTTTTAGCATAGCAGTGTAGCTCTAAGCTAAATAACAACAGAAGTTAATGTTTCAGCACATTTTTGCATTTCGTTTTGCGAGAAAAGAAATCCCGTCAGATCCCGTTAAATCTTGAATATTAGATTTTTAAAAATATAGCTCATTAAGACCAGGACACAGAAAGCTCTTTTTAGCCATTTTACTGCCTTAGCTAACAGCAGCTTGGTGGCTAAACATGGTAGCAGACATGGAGCCTGCCAGAGGAGGCAGTAATTGTGTTTTAATAATTAAACTGTGACTCCATGTGTAGCTTAGATGGTATTGAGTATTCTCAAATCAAAAATAAAAAAATCTTTGTCATTATGCACAAACATAATGACATTTTTAACTGGTAGGTGTCAGCATTAAAACAACACAATATTGTAACACAAACAAACAAACAAGCCAACTATAAACACTTGAAAGAACCACGTGCATGTCTGATCTCATCTTTGATTGGCAGCCCTGTAGGATAATAATGTGATTAGTTTAATTGCCTTTTTGAGAAATCTGAACTGCTACAAATAAATTAACACACAACATCTACATTTCTCCCCAAGTATAAATATATACATTTCAAACACAAACTAAGCCGTTCATAGTTTGAAATTATTGATTTCTTGCTATTTCTCCCTACCCACCTCCACCTGCTCCTTAAACTGCCCTCAAGCTGCTATCAAACAAACATTTATTCAGTCAAAACTGGCAGCACTGATGTACTCTACATTCAGTTGCTTAAGAATGTAAAAATGATGTCTGGTAGTGCAGTGCCAACAGCGCTAACATCATCCTTCAAACCTTCATCCTTCATTTTAGTGCTGGCGGGTGAACAGAAAAGGATGTGGGGAGATGAGTCCTGTTTTCTGGGTAAACTAGTGCTCATTTCGCCTGGTCAAGATCTCAGAAAATCAAAGGATTATATGAGAAGGAAAAAACTGGAACAGATCCCAGAAATGTCCAAGGTTGACAAGCAGTGTTCATGTGTTTCCATATTGGATTTCAACTGACTCCGACTCTGATTCCAGATCAGTCCCACAGCTTAGACCTGCTCTTGGATCAGAGCCTTACTAAACAACACCTTGCTGTGCTTTGCTGTCATACACACTCATTTTCTGTTTTGATCACCCAAAAACCATGTCAGGAAATCAAAACAATGATAAAGCTGTCACTGTCTGTCATCTGTGAGGCAAAAAGGACTTCAAACATCCCAATATGGGGGAAAATGGGACTCCAATTACACCTCCTGTGCACAGAGAGGGGAATGAGTGAAAAATAGAAGTATAGACTGAAACAGACAGTGTGGGACTTGCATCGGGAGAAAGAGAGTGAGATAAAAGAGTAAAAGGAGATGTGAAAAGTAAATGAAAGAAAGAGTGTTTGGGTGGAGAAGCGGAGTGGGAGATCCGTCCGGCAGATAATGAAAAAAGGCTACCTGGTGGAAAAGTAATCCAGGGAACTGGCAGTCAGCCAAATTCAATAACAACATGAAAAGTGTGTGGGATGGAGGGATGAAACGATGAAAGAGGATAGGAGAGGTGATGCAACTGAATCTCAACACTATCCTGTTGCTGTAAGCCAGTGCCTCCTGATGATATATTCATGCAGGGTTGAGGGGGAAAATATGAGGGAGGAGTGGAGAAGGCACACCCACTGATATCTCCTCTCGTCTCACCAGCTGTGGCCTGAAATGTTTCATCTGCACTACAATCCGTTTATGATCCTGCTGCAAGTGCAATGGGGAGGATAACAGGGGAACAGTTGTTTTCTTTGAATAACTAGGTGCAGATGAGTTTAGTGTTTTCATGTCGCTCTTTGCTCAGCGTACATTAAACCGTGCTGAGATGAGTTTACCTTGTTCTGTGGTTTGATGCTGAGGTTCTCGGGCTTCTCCCAGCAGCGAGTGGACAGGTTGAGGATGGCTGTGGCAGCCATGTGAGCAGCTTCGGCATCGTGGGAGTAGTCATAGGCCAAGGTGGAACTCTTCCCATAACCATGGAGACTGAGGCAGGGTGAAGACGACTTGGGGAATGAGGGTTTAGCTGCAGGAGGACAAGGAGGACAGAGGGTTAACACTGACAGCAGCGAGTCTCTTTAAGTCACTTTAACTGATAATACTAACTGATATATATATATATATATATATATATATATATATATATATATATACATATTATATAAAAGACATCTTGGCTCGACATTTTTACCGTGTGAACAGTTAGCTTCATGAGCTAATAACCTCCTAAATGCATGGCTTTTTTAAGTTTTCTCATCCAACAAGACTTTGATACAAAACCAAAAGTTCAAAATAGTGAGAAAAAAATTTAAATATACAGTACCTGAAATAAAGAAAAAAGCCCTGAGAGCATCTCTGCATGAGCCACAGAGAAGAATCAAGTCTTACTTTTGAAGGCTTTGGGTGAAGTTTCGCTGGTGGTCATCTTTGGAGCAAGCATACGCTTCCCGAACACTTGAGCGTCAAAGCTTGCATAATCGAAGGAGACCTTGGAGTACTTCTCCAGCTCCTTGGCCAGATTGGCGCGGGGCGTGGAGGGCGCCATGTTGGGCTTGTAGCTGCCGTACTGGGGCACCTCCAGTTGCTTCACAAAGCACATGGGCCTGCAGGGCGGAGGGGGAGAGGACGTCAGGATGGAGCTGTTAGGTGGGGGATTAAAGATGAAATAAAGCGCAAAACACAATAGATTAGGAGAGATGAGAAATAAAAGAGGATTGCAAATGCAAAAATGAGACACAAAACAAGCTGTGGAGGAGAAAAAGTAGAAGAATAGGAGAAAGAGGTGAAATAGAAAGAGCAAAGATAGAGGCAATGGTGTTCTTAGCAGGAGTGCAGCAGGATTAAAAGCTCTCTTATCAGCAGAGGGCACATTTGCATGTTGTACAGCATGGAATTTATGAGCTTTAAGCCCTCTCGTTTTCCTGGAGAGTCTGGGCTTTTGTCAGACCTGTTGGCGTAAATCCACTGATAGACCAGAGAGAGGCAGAAAGAAAGGGACAGAAAGGCGGAAGAAGAAGGGAGGGAGTGGAATGACCTTCCTTATCTTTGCTTTTTTTTCATTCCCTGTCCACCATATTTCTAAGCCTTTCACTTTTTCCCCCTCTGCAGCTGTAACGTGCCAACTGAAGTCCACCTCACTGTGGTCTCTGCTCTTCAACCATATGCTCATTAATAAGCTACATGACCCGGCCTGTAGTTGCATGGCTGCAGGGCCATCACACAGTGGCCCACCAATCACAAAACAGCCAATTTAAAGGAAGACTCCAGTAACAGCGAAAAACTTTCACCAGCTGATCTCAGGGGATTTTTTCCCTCTTATTAATTCAACATGGATGCCATTAGAGCATGGACTGCATGAGGAATTCAGCCCCACATACAACGGACAAGTTCATTTAAATAACAGTCTGAGGAGGAAAAACAAAGCCAGCCTTATTGTGTTTTAATCCCATGCTTTGTCTAACCATGATGAGGCAAAGCAATTACTTTTTCTTTCCCCTCACAATGCCCCTATAACTTGCATAATTAGTGTATCGTCTGCATTATTAATTAAAATACCAACGAGGGAGAGCGACAATTTAGCACCATACCAGTGTCTGCTTTGAGTTAATTATCATTCTTTCTGCCGTGATCACGCTGCCTGGCTGGTTTGGGAAGATGAAAGGAGATAAAGAGATCTTTACGTTTGAGGTGACAGGGATGATTAGCCGGCCAGGCTGGATGCTCCTGGACTTTGTTATTGAGAGGACACCTGTGGTAACCAAGGTCAGGACTGTGAGGGAGACTGATGCAGGTGATGCAGCTACATCAGCTCCTGCTGTTCAGTGTCATATCTACAGAGTCCTGACAGGGATACAGGAGTCGCCACACAAGTACAAAATACAATTTACTACATTAATTACTTTAGTAGAGAAATTTCATAAGTTGTTCTTCATGTTTAATACACTTCTATTCATTCTGTTGTTTAGCAGATTTATTGCTATGGGCAGGAATGACCTCCAGAGGAGCTGAAGAAGCCTCTGACTGAACACAGTGTGCAGTGATGTGTATGTTTAATGGCTTTTCCCGTTAAAATGAAAGCTTCCCCTGTTTATTTACCCTTCATTTTACTCTTTTATAAACAGCTTAATTAGTAAATATAATTAGCTGTATGTTTTTTCCATGTTTACTGCTTTTGTCCTCACTGGTTATTCATACGTTAGCAGAAATATTTAGACATTAATCTAAGACAATATTCTGATTATAATGTGTATAGAAGTTGCACACAAGATATTTAATTCATATTCCTGCTTAAATGTTACAGAACATTTTCTGAATCGATACCCCTCAAAACAAGCAATACATGAGTCGTCTGATGCCAGGAGCTCTGCAGGAGCCGGCGTTGTCATGAAAAACACAAGCAAACGGATCAAGGTAAGTGAACTTTGTAACTCTGGAGCTTCCAGCAATAGGGTAATCAGAAAATGCTGCTTATGGGGCGGTCTATTTCAGACATGCGTGCATGTAAACACAGCAATGGAGGCTCTGGAACTACCAAATCTAATGAAATATATGGAGAAAACTGGATCTGGACCACTGCGATAGCCTGCTATCTCCTGCTTACTGCAAAAAGATTTAAAGTAAGGTTACAGTAATGTGTTTGAGAAGGCAAGGAAATTTAATATTCAATTTAAGTGACACAGGCGTTAAGTCAGCCATGATCCACCAACTGAATCTCAGTGCATTAAAACCGTTGAAATGTGTGTAAATCTATGAGAAACTGCAATAGAAATTTGAGAAAAATTTGGATAAACAGGAGAGAGATGAAGCTGTTTTGACTGGTGCATTTGTCAAACTCTTCTTATTTAGGAAGAAACGCATCTCCAGTTGTCAAGGTTTTTACCACGATGAGCTCTGCAAGGCTGTGCTGAAGATATCAGTGACATTTTTACTTTCAGGAGAAAAAGGGGGAATTTTTGTCTACAAAAAAAGGGCGAAACCCCAACCTCAGTTTGTTTAGAGGCCTACGGGACAGTTTGGTGTCATTTGGAAGATTGCAGCACAAGAGGTGCTCTGGTCTTTGTTTGTCTCTTTTTATGCTTGAAGTGTGTGTCTGAAAGCGTGTTTTAAAGACCCACCTCAGGACCCTGTCGTTGGGGCTTCCCTTGAGATGCTCGCCGCCTGGCTGAGCGAGATGCTGCTTGTCGTGGCTCTTGGACAGCTTCTCTGCAGCAGCGATGGGGCAACCAGACAGACTGCGGGGGGGCAGCAAGGCAGGGAAATTTAAAAGGAGAATATGCTGCTGAGCCTGTAAATCTACTTCACACTGATGTGAGCTGGCAGATTTGTTGTCCGGCATGCATGTTTTTGCAGATATACAAAGAGAAATGGACACTGCCCCCCCCTCCCTGCAGAATGGTGCATATAAAAATAAAGCAGATAATTTACCTGCGGTGTGTGTTGCGGTTGCTGTTTACATGGCCCTGACCAGTGCAGCCAGGAGTTGGACACTTCAGCACATTTTCATGCATGGCCAGAACTGAGCAGAAGACACGCAGTCACAGGTTTTGAGAAGATGCACAAATCCAAGCAGCTCAAAGCACCTTTTTTTATTTACACTTGACTCAAATTATGCGGCCGAGGGTTGGAAACTGGCTATTAATCTTTGTCGTGAACAAACCAAATGCCAGCATAAGCTCACAGTTCAAAGACTAAATGAGAGAAATACAGCAGAAGTAGATTCCTGAGCTTGTCCGTCCAGACAGGAAGGCCAAACTTTCTACGTCAAGTTTATCAACATGAGGCTGAAATGATTCATTTGTGAGTTTTTAAAAATGAAGGCTGAAGTTTGAGGAAATCATAATCCAGCTGCTATAAAAACACAAAAGGATGCAACAAGCCTTCTTCTCTCCACATTTCTTATCTTCCAAGAAGCTAAAATGAGTAAAAAACTCACTCTCTGGGGGGATCCTGTCCTTGTGTGGACAGCCTGACAGGCTGCGGTGGTGGGGGTACAGACCAGTCACGTGGCCCGTCCCATCACACCCCGGCGTGGGACACTTGATCTCTCTTTTCTCTGGCAGGGTGCTCTCTGGATCACGGGTTGAAAGGGAAGGAGAGATGGAGGTTTCAGAGGAGAGAGGAAGGTGGGATGAGTGAGGAGGACAAAAGCGAGTGGTTAGTGCCATCAGACAGTCTGCTTGGCTGAGCATGAAATCTAGACATATTTTAGACGTACAAAAGCAGCACCATGCATCCGTGTAAATGTCATTTGCATGTTTTCTATCTTGAACGGTTTGATCATTTGCGCCCTGCGTTTGTCTGACTTCATTCGGATTTCACAGAAAACACCTGAAAACACATCAAGAGCCAATCACACCGCTCTAAAAATCTACCCTTAATTAACGCAGACTGTTCTCCCCGCTGCTTTTGGAGGTAGGCCAGCCGGTATCTGTGGCACTGGCGAGAGGAAAAAGGAGGAAGAGGATGGTGTGATGCTCTATTGGCCTTCAAATTGAATGTTAATGAGACATGCATCTTCTAATTAGCGATGAGCAGAACAGGGACGTCACCACAGGAGGGAGCTGAGGCCAAGGAGAGGGCAGCACTACCAGGCATGTAATCACACTGCAGCTTTAGCGCGAGCATGACAAGCGGGCAGCGAGCCAGCAGTGAAATCCAAGGCCCGAACACATGCAGCACGTAAACAAACACTCCACAGACTGACTGCAGAACAACCTGCATGCGCTGCTCTCTCCCCAGGCCTCTCCTCGAGCACCTCCTCTCCACTCTGCATGGAAGTCTCTGCAGCTGGAGACACTTCATCCCATTACAATGAAGAGGGAGGATCTAAACAGAGCGCCGTGACTCACTGTGTTTATTTGTACGCTCTGCTCACATCATTGAGCTCAGGACATGACAACAGGAGGACAATTATCTGTAGGCTCATCTAAAAGTGTTGAGTCTTTGACCATCGCTTTACTTTTATTTGTTACAAACATTTCTGCTGCTTTCCTGCAACGTTTTGGATGAAAAGGTTAAAATGCTGTTTACGTGTTGTGTTTTAGTTGTATTTCCATTTATTTTTTACATGAACAGGACCGTCTTACATCAGCTGGGATATCGTCTCATTTTGAACTCTGACTCCTGAATAAAATAGAAATCATATTGTGGAAGAACTTGTGATATCTGAAGATATCTAATCGAATCCACTGAATCAATATAATCTCCTGAAAGGGAGAACGGAGAGTAGAGGTTTGCACACCTGTTGGCGTCTAAAAGTAACATGACTGAAAGGACTCTGACTGACTTGCTTGCAAAGACACTTATACACCGATGAGGTGAATAAGATGCTCCTTTTCTGTTGGGGATAAATGATCTAGCCAGTCTGTGGATGACTTAATGACTAAGACTCCTTTTCCAAAAGAAAAGAGACATCATATGCCTGAAAACCAGAGAGGAAGAACCCAGAAGAGGAAGTGGGATGATGTACTTCCTGTATCGTCGCTCTGCCCACCCCTCTGTGCGTCTCCACTCTACCTTTGCTAAAGTAGCTCTTGCGGAGGACGTCCAGGTGCTTGGGCCTGTCCTCAATGGTGAAGTATCGCTGATGGTGGATGTCAGGGGCCCGGAGAAACTCTCTGGGGCCGGCTGGCTTCACCTGCTCTGCTTTCAGGGCGATGGCTTGCTCCAGCAGACCCAGGTTCCCTCGGGTCATGTCAAACATCTCCGACTCGTCGGTCACGTCGGTGGAACGCTGCGACAGGCTGTCCTCGTCATCCCGCTCCATGTCTCCGTCCATGTCCATGTCCAACTCTCTCTCCTCTGACTTATCTGATCGCACTTCGATGATGTCGGGGGAGGCCGAGGATGAGGCCTTGTGGATGTTGTAGTTATCCCCTCTGGGCATGGGGAAGTAGTCCTCGAATGGACTGGCCCTGTGGGAGCTGTAGCTTAGAGAAGGGCTGGTCTTGTAGTTTTGAAGTGAGCTAGGTTTATGTGTGTCATATCTGTCCAGCGGACTGGCTCTGTTGGTGTTGTGGTTCTGGACTGGACTTGTCTGGTGTGAGTTGTGGTCCTCCAGCGGACTGGCCCTGTGGTCTTCAGTCTTGATGTGTGTTCCCTGAGCTGCTGCTGTGCTGGTGATGGTGCGGACGGCAGTTGGCACGTCAGATATGGAGAGAGCGTGGCCCCTGTGCTCCTCTTCATCCTCCTCGTCTTCTTGCCTCTGCTGCACTGACACAATGATCTCTTCCACATCCTCTTCACATTTGATGTGTCCATGGCGGATCCCGTGGGCCTGATACTCCGGGCTCTCGTGGTTGCTGCAGTCTTCGTGCTCCTGTTGCTCATCCTCCACGTCGGCTGCCTCCCTCTGCAGAACAGATGACTCCTCCAGCACTTGAACTCTGTGTGCCACCTCCTGTTCCCCTTCACTCCTGCCCCCCTCCTGCTCATCTTCTACTCCTTCACCCTGTTCAGCTGCCACGCCGACATCTTCAGTCTCCATAGCAACAGTCGGCTGAGTGGCCATGCTTCCAGTGATGCTGTTGGAGACTCGGCCCAGGTGGAGGAGCGAGTTGGCCACCTCCTCGGTGCTCTGTGAGGGAGACTCCTCGGCTGCAGGTGACGCTGGTTCGAGCTCGGACTCCACCATCACACACTCTTCCTCTGTGGAGACAAAGATGAAGATGTGACACAGGAAAGAGTGAGTCAGGCAGTGAGCTAAAGCTGCTGTCAGCACATCTCTATCATGGCTTGCATCACCTCGCTGCCTCTGAAGTCATCCGCTGTGAACTGGAAACAAAATGGTGACAACCTGCTGTGACAAATCTGTGGATGTAAAGCAACTTGTAGAAGCAGAGAGAAACTCAGAGTCCTGGAGGCATAAAAACTCCGTCTGTCTGCTGCTGGATCAACACCAACGATCATTTCTACAACTTCACTGGTCAGTTCCTTTATTTGAGATCCCTTTTTAAAAAGGTGTGATGGAGCTTATTTCCAGCTGGAGTAAGACTCTTTCTACAAATGACAAACTGTGCCATGTACATCAAATTACACAAAAGCAGCTGTTTCCGCCTCCACTGCTAACATGACCGACGTGTGACATGCTACACGCCTTTCTGAGACCTCTGTACCTCCGATATTATCAAAACTTCAGCCCCCCGTGACTTAATGTTCTACAGTTAAAAACCTCCACGTCTTGATGCCACTAATTTGTAAAAGTAACAAACAAAACAAAAAAAAAATCAACTTTTTTTATTTTATTTGTTTTTAGTGACGTAATAGGGCTGTAAGGTGGTTAGCACCGCAGCCACACAGCAAGAAGGTCGCTGGTTCGAGCCCCGGCTGAGGGGAGGGAGGAACAGCGGCCTTTCTGTGTGGAGTCTGCATGTTCTCCCTGTGTGGGTTCTCTCCGGGTTCTCCGGCTTCGTGCCACCGTCCACAGACGTGGTAGGCTAACCGGTTGTTTGTCTCTGTGTCGACCCTGCGATGGATGGGTTACCTGCCCAGGTGAACTTGCCTCTCACTGCTAAATGCTGGGTTAGGCTCCAGCTTCCCCGGGACCCTTAATGGACAAATTTTATTTTATTTCAGTCTTTTTTTCTTGGTTTTTTTTTTTGTTTTATCTGTTTTTATTTTGTTTTTATATAATTAAAAATAAATTCAGGTCAAGGCCTCCAACATTATTCTTATGATTATTATTACTTGTGAAAATTTGAATGATATTATTCATGCTCTATATATATCAAATTCATAATTCTCTTCAATAGTTATATAACTCAGTAAATACCTCTTCAGGCAAAAACATATTTTTAAATTAAATTAAATTAAATTAAATCTTTTAAAACTTTTCCAGATATTTAAAATTTTATGTAGAATGGAGAAAACCATCATCTGCACCTTTCCCACCTTTCTGACGTGGCTCCTCCTCGTCCTTCTGCTCCGCCTCCTCTTCTTGTCCGTTTGTCTGCCCGTCCTGTGTAAGGTACTCCTCTTCCTCTACCCCTGCATCCTTCTCCTCTTCCTCCTTTGCTGTCCCCTTGGCCTCCTCAGCTTTCTCTCCATCCTTGTCTCCTTCGGCCTCGCTGCTGGCGTCGCTCTCTGCGCTGAAGCCCTCGTCCAGGGCCAGTTTCAGGGGGTGGGACTTCCTCTTGGAGGCAGGCCTCTCTGGTTCCTGTTCTTGCTCCTGCTCGGCCTCTGCTTCCTCCAGACGGCGCTTTCTTGCTATGGGGCAACCCAATAGGCTTGTGAGAGAAAAGAGTGGGACAAAAAGGCAGATTCACTAATATTAGAAGCTCACTCAGACACGTCCAATCAAACCTTATTCACCTCTTCAGGCTCATGGAAGGATGGAGGGTGTGTTTTGGCATGAAGAAGCAGGATGAGTCAACACATATGGCCTGAGGGGGGCGCCATGCTTGCTCACTCAGACATCACAACCAATCTCAGCCAATTGAGTGGAACGTTTAATGAACAACTTGCATGGAGAGGCGGGCGGGTGAAGCAGCGGAGGGTGAAATCCAATAAACTCCCTCTTATTCTCACCTGTGAGATGCCGAGGGAGGCTGAGGGACGATCTATAAACAAAGTGCATCTGAAATTGCCTGCTGAACCAATACACATGTAAACAGATAGCTAATATCTTCCCTTCAATAAAGAGGAGTCACAAGCCACTGAGCTGCCCCGAGTCTCTCAGAGTCTCTGAGGGCGACGGCACAGGCGACGACGGGAGGGGAAGGAAGCTGGAGCCAAACCTGAAGATCACATCTCACAGTTTCAGGGCTAACATTTGAAGCTCTGGGAGTTTGTCAGAACTCAAAAGCAGCTATTCTCACTGGAATACAGTTAATTAGAATTATTCTGGCAAAGGAGCTTTTTCTTAGTTTGTTTTCATCGTTAAACCTCACACCATTTAAACTTGTGACATTAATTTAAGGTCATTTCTGTTCATGGCTGGCTGTAAGGGAATTCTAAGGCTAGCATTCAGGAAACAAGGCCAGTTTCGAGGCTTGAAAGCTAATTAAGCCACAGAAGAAAGAAGACATTCATAAAGTAGTCAAATAAAATAATCCTCATTAAAAAGGGGAATTAAAATCACTTTTTTGTGTAACAGGAGCTGCAGTCTCAGTCGGACGTTAAGAGAGTTTTAACAGCCAGCTGTGATCATTTCATCAAGCTGAACAAAAGGAAACGAGAGCAGAAACATTAGCAGCCCTGTTAGCCCCACTTTTACATCTGAAGTGATCGAGCTTTGCTGCGTCCGTAATTAGCATATTAGTATTCTTAAAGCTCATTAATTGAGATGTTATGTATCGTTTGTTTTTCATGTGAACCTCACATGGGACGGCAGCATGTCGTGGCTGGAAGCAGTGACTCACTGGAGTCTTGTTTCCGTCTGTTCTCTCTCTGACTGGTTTTCCTCTGCTTGTTTGAGGATACGCCTCTAATGTGACAACATGAAGGACTACAACTACTCTGTAGTCTACAGACTGTGCTACACCGCCATGCTGATCACTCTTCTAAGGTAATTAGACTACTGTGTTTTCTTTTGATTGACCTGCAGACATCCACCCTACTGAGATTGAACCTTACAGCGACATCTCTCTCTTTGCCTACATGTTGCCAGTCTCACACCCTTCATGTGATTATGATCAGTAAACTTGCGCTTCAGTCATGGGAAACGGGAACTGTGCCCACTCTTCCAGCCCCGAGTGCAGGACCAACAGTGAAAATGAACATTTTCACCCAGATGTTGTGTTGCAGTTGGTGCAGATTAAAACCCTGACGGCTGTATAATATCACAGAGGACGAACTGCCCATACAGCGGTAGATACAGCAGGGAATTTTCACATTATCAGAGGATCCTAATTAGTAATAATTTAGTCCCACAACTATTTTGTTTTATGCATGATCCTAACTGGGCTTCATGGAAATATAAACGAAGATAAGAGAGAGCGCCCTGAAGCATCTTTCACATTGGGAATTTTTCTTTTCATTTCTGAATTAGCAACCTCAATAACCACAAATAAAAGTATCTAAGGTGCTTTTGGCAGAACTGTTTAAACATCTGTAGTTTTGGTTTTGCAGACTCGTTTGAACTCGCGCTTTGCATCAAACTATCAGGCGAACAGTGAAGTAAAGAACGAGTCACAGCCCTGTTTTCTCCATCCATACTGTTGCCTGGTAATACCCCTCTAAAAGACATTTCCTGCATCAAGCTTTAGCCTGCCCCTTGCATGCATCTTAGAGATGCTAAAGGCTCTAATACAGCTAAATCTCATGCCTGTGGAACGAGAGCCGGTTGCTTGTTTTCACTTTGAGGATTTTGTTATGACACACCCAAACTAACAGCTTCCCCTGACTCATCGCTGGTACATCTGGTATTGATCTGCGTATTTAATAGTCTGCATGAACCTGAATGATTCCTTTAAAAGCACAAAGCAGGCGCTGTGGGGCAGAGAGGGCAAGGAGGACAGACAGAAGAAGGACAGACAGAGGGTGGGGTTTTAATCTGCCCTACCTTCTGTGTCGTGAGTATCTCCCACTGATATGGCCGGAGCCATTGCATCCAGGGGTGGGGCAGCTGGATGAAATGGATGGAGGTTAGAGATATGTTTAAGACACAGAAATGCATTTTAGTCCCTGTGCTGCAGCAATGATAACCACAAGCAGTAAAAAGAAAATTAAGATAAACAAAACAAAGCAAAGACAAGCACACATGTCACACAGATGCACATGCACAAAGATATGCAGCCTGTCCAGCAGACGCACGAATGCAGGCGGCAACAAGCTGAGGGAAACAGAGCGCTGTACGTCGTGCATCAACCCTGGCCTATATCCTGTTACTATGAGCGATACGGATCAGCCGAGACCTGCTGTAATTTCCCCTGCTCTGCTCTATTCACCAGTCATCATCATCATCATCATCATCAGGCCTCGCTCTTTCCCTCCCTCCCTCCCTCTTTTCTCTTCTGTCTCTGCTTTGATTCAGGTTGCTATGACCCCTCAGGATGGCTCATTTCAATTCTCATTAACTTCCCCCAGCAATTGCCCTTTATTACTCCAATTATCCTTATTATTAATTTTGCTTATTAAAAAAATGCTGCATTTGCATTTTAAATGAGGTGCTCCCTGGCTCTTCCTTCTATTTCTCTACCTTAGTCCCAGCATCTAAATCTTCGTTTTTAGAGTGCTGAGTACAGATCAATGCTCTGAGGTGAAGTGTGACAAAATGAGAGAAGATGAAAAAAATCATTTAGCAGGAGGGAAGGGAAAGAGGACAAGTGGCCTGCTGGCTCTGAAAGCTGTTGCCTGGGTGGGAAACTATGAGGAGGAGTAGGTACTGCCAAAAGAGGAAAAAACCTAAATAATTGCCCTTCACCATCCTCTGTACCCTTCTATCATATGGCAAAAAGATCATATGCCCATTTCATTGCAACTACTGTATGTGTCCATAGCAGGAAATAGCAAAAGGCCGCCAGAAATCGATAGCAGCCTGTTGGAGCCACTGAAGAAGTGCTGACGGTAAGGAATAAAAACGAATAATATACAGCATCATCTAAAAAGCACAGATGGAGAATCTGCGAGTGCTGGGGAGGCTGCACGGTGGTGCACATAAAAGAACTTTATGAAAGGGATTTGCACAAAGATGAAGGTGTTTTCTTACCTCAGCTCTTGTCCTACAAGCTCAATAGGAACTGAAAGAAAGGGGGAGAGAAAAGAGGGGGGACAAAGGTGAATGACTGCTCAGAGCACAACACTGCTAAAAGAAACCCAGATCAATAAATCACAAATGCATATGAATCCCATGTGAGTTTCCTCATAGAGGCTTGCACACTGCTGACTGCATGATCAGGAGGAAAAAACACACCTACAGTCTCCTGAGTTTACACACACGCACGCGAGTGCACATGCATATCTGCATGCAAACCAAATGCAAAACAAACAGGAGTGTAAGGTTTAGTGTGCAGAAACATACTGAATAAATAACACACACACACACACAGAGGAAAAGCCTAAATCAGCTGAACTGCAGATTGCTGCTCAGAAAAAAGTGACAATTATATGCAGACTTCAGCAATAGAAGATTAATTGTTACACTTTAGTTATCATAACTGGGAAAATGAAATGAAAAGGAAAACTGAAAGCACTTCTTTCAGGGACAACTTATAGTAATTGCCTTCAAAACATAAATCAAGCTCTGTTCACAAAACAACATGCACCGCTCCGGCTGCTCTGGGCATCGATTGGGAGTTGAGCGATAGAACGAGTCTGGAGAAAGATCCTATTTTCATTTAGAGCAAAATGAGAAAACAATACCATCCTGGAGAATTCAGTTTGGGCTCCCATATCAGAAGCATTAATCACATGTCAGAAAAACCCCGAGTATCAGGATACTCCAAGAGCAGGAAAATAAACCATGACACACACAGCTGGTGCGTTTGTGTGTGTGTGTTTGTGTGGGGCATCTCAGTTTCTCAGTCTTTCATCATGCAGTTGGGATGAACGGACGTCTCCATGCGTGCTGTCTCGCTTCTAAACATCAAACACACACATGCTTGTGCACAAAAACACACAAAGAAGACAAAAGTATAAATATGAGCACACTCTCATTCAACAACACACCACGAATCACAGCACACACACACACGATTTTTATAACGAGCACAGCCACAGTTTCTGTAACAGCGTCTGTTAGAGTAGAAGTGTAAGACTTGGTTAGACGGTAGAAGTGTGCAGAGGTCTGAAGTAGGGCTGCAACGATTAGTCGAAACTACAGAGTGAGACATCGTCTTCTAATCCTATCTCTGCTGAAAGTTGCTTAATGCACACGCGCAAAGAGGGAAAAAAAATACAAAGTGAGACATCGTCTTCTTTTTTTTTTTATCTCTGCTGAGAGTTGCACATGCGCAATAAGTCCGCCAGGGGAAAAATATGGTGGCGGACCAGGGAGAAAAACCGCGGCGGAGAATGTTAAAAGTCTGGGAAAACTTCACGTTAAACTTACAAAATAAATTAAATACATGTGAGATTTGTAAAGCGGACCTTGTGTACCACGGAAGTACGTCTGCAATGCTCGAACATTTAAAGAGGAGGAACGTCACACTTACATAACAACCTCATGTAAGATTTCAAAGCTGAAAGTGAAATAAGATCCATTTATAATAATCATAAGATACAGAATCCGATTGGTCGACTAGTCGTTTTAATAGTCGGCGGATAATCGACCATCAGAATAGTCATTAGTTGCAGCCCTAGTCTGAAGCCGTCCCCCCATATTTTGTTCCCTGGAGGCAAAACTCTTGTGATCTTTGAAAGCAAAGGTTCTCCAGAAGATCTGAAGTTCTTTTATTATTCATCCTGACCCTGACCGAGGAGGGCGCCGATGAACCGGCATCGCTGGAGCACCGGGTGGAGGGAGCGTGGGTCGCTGGGCAGTTTCCTACAAGCAACGTGTCAAAAATGCACGTTTGTTCATGTTTATTTTGTTGCATCTACAAAAATGACAAACAGGAAGATGCAATTCTGCATCAACCAAACAGCTGTTTGCCAAAAACACGGCGTGGCGTGGAGATAGTGTTTAAGAAAATCAGAGACTGGATGAACGGAGGGAAAAAGGAAATTTGGTAGATCCAAACATGGCAGATGACCCACGAGTTTAAAGGTCAGAAAGTTACGTAATGCGACTTTAAGAGGTTAAAAAAAACTGAACATGGACTGGAATAAAAAATGAATTCAAGAAAACACAGAAAGACATTCATAAAGCCAGAATAAGTACTTCTCAGGACCACTTTAAAAGAGTAAAAGCAGGAGACTTGGCGCAGTATCAGAAGGCGCTTCTTGCCGTTTATCTGACCTGGGTATTTATCTGCTCTCATTGGGCCCAAAATGACATTTTAGTCCAGTTTGAGGCCTCTTTTCCAAACTTTGTAATTATTATTCTTTAGACCAGATTACAGATATGAGTAATTTTATTCCCTTGTAAGCTGATTATCAACCATTGTTGCTAGTGATTGTCAGCTTCAGAATTCAAACCTTTAAGGCTAATAAGATATGTTCTTTCACAGCTTTCTTGCTCATTAATAAATGATTTGATGAAAATTTATTCAAACTCAGTGGTTAAACTGAGTTGCTAAAGACCGAGCTGCTGCTACTGTGCTAAGCTTAGCCCTTAGCACATAACTGTGGTTTTTGAATGGTTAAATGGTTTACCATGGTGTGATTTCATGTTATTAAAATGAATTAAACATTTTTAGTGCTTTAATCATAAACTTCCTATCAGATGGATACGGCCTCCTCGTCTCTTGAGTCTGCATTTTTTCTAACGGCCAGTAGAGGGCGACTCCTCGGCCACAAGTACAGAAAAAGTTTCGGTAGGTAAAAGACAAAAAGCTCTCACTTGATTTATTGCCTCAGTACATATTTGCCTGCTGGGCTTTGACTCCTCATCACTTCTTTCCTTTCTTGGAAAGATCAGTGCAGCTTTTTAAGGCCAGGCTTCGAGGCCATCTTTGTAAACGAAAGGTCAGCATTTTCAGGACAAAAACAGCCAGAATGACTTGAGGTGCAGCCTTAAACCAAGCAAACAGT
Organism: Melanotaenia boesemani; assembly: GCF_017639745.1. Classification (NCBI taxonomy): domain Eukaryota; kingdom Metazoa; phylum Chordata; class Actinopteri; order Atheriniformes; family Melanotaeniidae; genus Melanotaenia; species Melanotaenia boesemani. The sequence goes on along the minus strand of NC_055694.1, from coordinate 35,301,071 downwards.
GACTCTGCTGTGGCTTCGTCCATCTTTTAGAGAGTTTTAGGCTTCATCTTCTAGTTCACCTGCTGACTTTGATTCTGACAAAGTTTATATCTGGAGTTCAGATATGTGTCATTTTCATTTCTACAAATAGTAAACATAAGCAGTTCTACATCTAAAAACAGAGACGTAATGAACCAGTTGAACTGATGCTTGCATGTGAATGTGAGCAGCTACAGATGGAGAGACGTTCCCACCACTCACCTCTGATTCCTTTGGACCGAGTGCGAGTTCGTTTGTCGTCGCCCTCCACACTCATCTGTGATAAAAGAAAGCGATAGAAGAGCAAGAGGAGGCGAAAATGGAGCAAATAATAGAGGAAATAAAGGGAAAAGAGAAGAGGAGGAGGAAGAGAGAAACCATCAGTGGTTATTTCTCAATGTTCTCACTATATTCCACCACACATCCAGTTCATTGTCCTCATCTTCCTCTGCTTCAGAACAGCAGCTATAATAAGCCTGTTCAGGATGTTCCCTTTGAAACACACCAAAGCTAACGCTGACGCACAGACACCATCATGTCTTTTATTCTCCCCTCTTTCCTCCCTGGCTGTGCTCTGTCCCCACACACAGCCCAAAACACACTTAAACAAACTGACAAACATCATGTTCAGTTCATAAAAATGATTTACAAGAAAAACAAACTGTTGTTAAAGCTACTTCCCTCCCCAGCCTCGCTCCCCACACACCTCCCATCACTCCCCACCGTGATTCCCGCTTCTGAGTGGTCCTCATGATTGTAGTCTGTGTGGAGGCTAGAGGCGGGGCCGGCGCGGGGCCGTGGCCCCGTGAGCAGCGGGCCTGGCAATCATCACCAGGCTGAATGTAATAATAAAGCAAAAACACATAAAAGCCGCGGTAATAACCCTTTTAAGGAGAGGAGTGTGTGTGTGTGTTGAACTCGCTGCTTACTCCTGGCTCAGCTTTTAAGCCACAAAGAAGCAGGTGTTAACCCCACCGCCTAACACACGTGCACACACGCGCACACGCCGCGGCCACACCTCCTCGGCTGCACAGTGAAGCGATCACATGCTTCCTGGACACAATGGAGCCATTAGCTTTGATTACTGGACTTATGTATATACATATAAACGCACACACACACCCCTGATCTCCCTCGCTCTATTTGTCCGCCCACTCTTTCTTCCCTCTGTTAACTCCCCATCTACCCCCCTTTTATCCTTCTTGTTGCCGAAACTCCCTCCGCCATGCCCGGCCACTTAGCCGCTTTGTTGCCTCTCTATAGTCTAGCTGGCACCATCTCAGTGGGTTCAAACATGGGTCCCTGTTTCTACTCGTCTTTTTCTCTCCCCGCGCTCTTTATTTGGCAGTGCCCCCTTCCTGCTAATAGACTGCTCATGAAAAGAAGGGAAGAAAGTGGGATGAGAGGAGGATGAAACCCACTGTTGTTGTTCTTGTTAAGGGCTTTTCTTCCCTCCACTCCCGACGAGTGTGCGCTTCATTCATTAGTGTTTAGTGTTTGGCCGGAGGTACAGGTGCAGCACCTGCCCCTCCCTTCCTGAGGGAGCGTCCACCGCCTTGGCCCGCTCCTCGCTGCCTCTCACCCCTCCAGCCTCCACTCGTATAAGAAGTTCGAGCAACAGGCAGCAGCTTTGTGCATCGTCTGAAGGGAGCAGTTGACTCCTTCTGTGTGGGAAGAGGAGGCGACGAGAGCTCAGAGGCCATTTCCTCACACAACTGTCCGATGTGTGGAAGATGGAACAGGAGGAGTAGAAGATCTCCTGAAGTGCTTCTACTTCACTTCAGTCTTTATTTATTTTATTTATTTTTTTGCTTATAGAAAATAGTGCATTTCATTCCACTAAATTTTCTTAACAACCACGATACAGGGGCATTACAGATTATTCACACACACACACACACACACACACACACACGGTCTATGAAGAACAGCAAAGCAGAGAAAGTTTGCTTCAGCTTCACACATGGGACTCAGACTGTGGTGAGACCAGGTTTAGGGGTGAGGGCTTTCATCAACGCGTGTTCTGTGTTGGGTATGTTAGATTTTTAGGCCATTATGGTGCAATATGTAGATGCCATCACTCGGTTCTAGTGTGTGTATCTACTGGATGTTCAGCATTTTCTCTGGTTGTGTTTGACCTGCACAGCACCGAGGGCTCTGCTAAGTGATGAAGTCAGCTAAAAATGTCTTCCAGCTTTCATTTAAAGACTTTGAATAACATGTGCTGGGGTGTTCGTTACATGAATTTATGATAGAAGGACCAGACATGCAAGCTTTCATACACCTTCGGGTTTTATTTCCAACCAGATGTAAGCCTGCAACTCAATGACACCCTGGCAGGCTGGAAGGATCCCTGTAAAGACCAACACACTTTCCTATTCAGTTTTATACTGTTAATACTACTAATATAAAGAGGGCAGTCAGTATTATACATACAGTTGGTTATCTGGATCATACAAACTCCACCTGGTTTATTACCACACAATGTTTAAAGTTAGCAGGAACTTACAATTAAAGTTTAATTACCTTTAAACATGCAAAACCTTTTCAGCCAGAGAGGCAGGGGATCATTTCTGAGGAAACACAAAATTTTAAAATGCAGAAATTTTTTTTTGTGTCTGTTTGTGGGTAAAACTGTGGAACAGACTGGGGGAGGAACATTATTATTATTATCTCATAACTCCACTATTGTAATTAAACACTATAAACGTATAGATTATATAAACGCTGTTTGGGTTATAATTTCTACATTGCTGTTGATTTTTTTTTTTTTTTTTTAGATTTTTGCCTGTATGTTGAAATCAACTCAGCTGATTCTACAGCTGATCAGGAGCCAGGTTAAACACGGACCAGGGACGTGCGCGCGTTCACGCTTAAGAGCCCCTAGTGGCCACGACTGGTACTACACTTCAAGACATTGACTTCAACCACATTACTAAATACAGTCTATAAATAACACCTACATGCTCAGTTTTAGCCAAATAACACGATGCATAGAGCAAGTTCACTTTTAGATATCAGTTTGTTTTTTACTGGTAATCTTTACTTATTTTAGAGATTGTTTGTTTTGCTGCTAAAAGCCACTAAATGATGGAAAGCACACATCAGCCTCTCAAGCTGACAAAAAAAAAAAAACACAAAGAACCCCCACAAAAAACAAGAAAAAAAAGATGACCACAGGAAATTATTCTGGGTTTAATATATGTCTCTGCATTCTGTCTTTTGTGAAACGACAAACTGTAATTATTCAAAACAATCTCTTTGCCTGATTAGAAGAGGTGATGAAGGCTAAAAGTCCACGAATTAAATGCTAACACGGCTTAAACAGACATACAAAAACTGTTTCCAAACCATTTCAGCTGCATGAATGTAACCATGGACAAAAGGAGATGATGTGTGTTAATATGACGCACACATTCCTCGTTCTTATTTTCCTTTCCTCCTTACATTAACTGTCGTTGGATGAATCAAAACCTGGACTGTAAAGGGCTCCTGTTGCTTTCATGTTTTTGTAACCATAGCTACGTACATTTGAATAGGTATGCATGTCTCAGTTCTCCTCTTATTCCTGCCCTTTTTCTCAATTTGAGCTCATTAAATTTGTATGAACACAAAGTCGCTGCAAATGAATCCAGATGCAGACAGGCAGGTGTTCTCCTGGTCTGTGTGAGCGCTTTCAAACAGTCTTTTTCAGCTTATGTGCAAAGCTTCTCTACGTTACTGTCTTTTAATCAGACACCATGAAAGGTACATACATGTGGACCGCTAGACTCTGTGGAAACAGAAGGAAAACAAGGAGATGGTGAAGAAGGTTGCTCATAGGGTTGAAGACCAGCTGCACAAATGTGGCAGCATGTGTGTGTGTGTCTACGTCATGAGCTTAAACGAGTGTGAAATGTGAGGAACTGCAGGCGAGGAAGAGCAGGAAGAAGACGCAGCTCGTACCTGCAGGCTATGTGCTTCTTCTGGTGCAGGAAGCTCCATGTAAATGTCTGGCTGGGGGCAACCACTTCAGAGAGAAGGTCACCTCCGTCCCGCGGTGCACAGAAACAACTTTTATTCATTCTCAGGTTTACAAGAGTGGATGAGGACAGGAAGGGGTGTCATGGAGAGCGGAGTCGGAGCGGAGTGGAGCCTTCCACAGTTCCACCTTAAGGATTCACACCAGCAAGACAGTGGAAAGAGGAAGGACAGAGGACCACATCATGGGTCATGCGTGTGTCTGCCATTTCCAGGCTGAGTCATCCTCATTGCTCTTCTTAAATCCAAAAATCCTTCCAGATTTAATCTTCGCTCCATTTCAGCCGTTTACTTCCAGTCTAGAACGATGAGGGTTTCATAACCAGGCCCGACGGTCAGAGGCCGCTTCACATGATGTAGTGTCGGGAAGCAGAGCCTCTCGCTCCACAGCTCGCTCGGTGGCAGAAATCAAACCCAATCAATAAAAGTCATCTCTTCAGATGAACCTGAGCCATCAGGGGGAAGCAAAACTACTTTTACTGAGCCCAAGGGAAAACACCCCACCCCTCCCTCCTTCAATCTGCCTTCAGTCCCCCATCAGTTCACTAGAAAAGGGATCAGGTGTTGGATGGATGGAAAACGTGGGTCAGAGCCGGAGAAGATGAGGAAGAGGAGGCGGTGCTCTGCTCTGCTGATAACACAGAATATCATGGACAAAAAAGTATGAGCAGCTCAAGGACATCCTTTTGAGTTCCTTCTTTTATTGTGTTTGAACAGAAAAAAAAAGTCCTGTGAAGTGAACTCAGCAGCGGGAAAACGCTGAGCTGGGCCGTGCTGAGCTTAACTAAACTGAGCCGAGGCGAGGGGGTGGGCAGGGCCGGGCCGGGAGATCTGATGGGCTGCTTGATTCATGTTTCTCCGTCCGGCACAGCCGTCAACACCACCCCCACACTGCAACACACACCTCCCCCTCCGCCTCTGCCTCATCCCACTTTCCCCGCTGAGTTAGGGATTGGGGAAATGCCCAGGAAGCAGAATTAGGTTGGAAGGGGCGTTGTGGATGTGGTGAGAGATGAAGGTGAAGAGGAGGAAAGGGGGGAGGCTTGTCACTCACCATGATTGGTCGACGGCTCTGCAGTCTCTGTGAGGCCTGACAGCGGCTGCTGGTCCTCTCGCCTCGTGTCCACCGCTGGTTCACCAGCTCACCCCGAAACTCATTTTCTAACAACAGAAAGGGGGAACAAAGATGAAGGTGGGACGGGGGGGGGGGATAATCAGCATCAGCACCAACGAATGGGGCAGCATTGTAGATAAGGGAGGAAGAGAGGTGGGGGAAGGTTGAAGCACTGGAGCATGCTGCAGACACTCCTTTATTAACTAAAAGAGGAGGATATATGTTCCACACACACACACACGCACGCGCACACACACACACACACACACACACACAGGCACGGCTAAGTGGCCCAGCTGGGGTCCCTGTCAGTTTGCTATTAGAATCAATCAAATTTGTGAATTTTTATCGAGCTTTTCCAGCGCGTGTATGAGCGAATGAGGTGAGTGGGGGGTGAAGAATGGTCAGTAAATAATGAATCATACATAAATCAAACCTCCTTCCCTCTCCTCTCTTTTTTCATCAAGGTAACAGCTCTTCATCCCATCTTTCTGATGACAACCCAGGAGAAACAGACCCTTACACATCTCTTCCTAACACCGCTGGAGTTGTCTAACAGCCGAGCTTCATCATCATCTTCAGGTTCAGGAGGGATGTGTATCCTGCTGCCTGCAGGGCTGAACTTTTTTTCCCCCCAACTAGTGCAGCTTTAAGACACTCCACCTCGCGAGCGGACGCCACTCCCTCTCCCCATCGCCGTGTTCAAACACTGCTGAGCTGGTGCGGTGAAATCTGATTCTTTCTCAGATATATATATATATATATATATATATATATATATATATATATATATAAATATATATATGTGTGTGTGTGTGTGTGTGTGTGTTCCATCTCTACCCTCTGGCTGTCACCTTCCTGCGACTCGCGCATCTTTGCAGCAGAACGATGTGAAAGAGGAACTGCCCTTGAGTTTACTCCTCTAAGTGCACAAGCCTGCCTTTTCCTGTCCTCAGGAACATCTTAGAGCAAATAAAACTCAAACAGAGCAGGGTTGGGGTCACAGCTCAGGATTTACTGGAATATCTTTATTGTGACAATCCTAGCGAATCTAAAATTTAACAAGATTGCGAAGAGGGTGCAAATCCCTGACCTTTTTTTTTAAGTGAAGATGAATCTCCCAGCCTCATTTCCTCCTGTTTACTGTATTTACCTTCTTATGTTTTGTGCTTTCCGGATCTCCCTCGTCTCCTCCCCACTCATCCTGTGTGTGAACCCACAGCACACAGTGGTGAAAATAAAAAGTCAAGAGGGGGAGTAAAAATCCACCACACCTTCCCTACTTCACCCAACACATGCAGAAACCTGGCCAAAGCTCAGCCAGCACTCTACAAAATGCTTGTTTATCAACTTTCATCCCCCTCTGTGAAAAAGTGATTACAGCAGCAGTACTGTTGGCCTGCATCTCCGTCTCTGTCTCAGCTATCTCTGTCTCCACATACACAAACACACAACCTCAGATCTCTTACTTCCCCCCTCTTCTTTCAGAGGGAAGTGAGCATCCGTCCTGGGTTGTTAGTTTGGGGGCCAAGAAGCTGAAAGCCTTTCTTAAATGCCAAATATATAACAGCTCTCTATTAGGACATGTAGCCTCGGGCCGTGTCGGCGTCCTCGCTCTGCCCAGTCCTGAGCCGCCGCGCCGCTACCAACACAAAACACACGTGGACATTTTGAACAAGTCTGTTTTAATGGATAAAAAGATGGCTGGCGTATAATCCTTCCCTCTTCACTTTCATTTGTTGTTTCATCTGCATTCTTCAAACTAAATTGAGCCTGGCCCACTCAGGATATCTGCTCTCTTATTGTTTGATCACATGCTGCTAATTCCCAGCTAAAAGACACACAGCTTGTTATTTCAGCAGCCACCATTGGAGGAATACAAGACAATTAGCTATCCACCGGGGCTTGGTTCATCAGAGCTGAGGGTGGGTGGAGCGATGAATAAGAAATGAGTGTTTCTCTCCTGCCAGGACTCTGCCTTTTAACATGAGAAGCTTTTTCTTGTTTTCTGCAAAGGAAAACACTAAATAAATGACTAAATCAATACATTTAGCCTGAACGATGATACAAAAAAAGCTTTTAAGAGAAAACAAACTTTAGGATGAAGTAATGCTATTACAGGACTGCAGCTTACTGTACTGGGACAATAGAGCAAAGAGGCCTAAATCCACAGTTAGATTAAATACCAGGGTGTACTGTCTGTAACAGTATTAGTGCACATGCAGGCCAGCTGTACACCCCTGGTCCTGTTAAGCAGGATTTACTGACAACTTAGAGTGATTACAAGGAGCCAGCCGAAGAGACAGGCAGTACAGTCCCATCACTTTTTTGTTTGTTTATTGAAGGAAAGCAGGATGTGAAAACTAGAGAAAAATAGTTTGTGATGTGAGTTTTTACCCAATCTGAAGGTTGAATTGAGGGACAAACTGGCAGATGCCTGCGCTTATCAGTTACGTGATGGGAGTTTAAGGGTAGAGGGGGTGTGAAAGGGAAGCAGCACCATGGTAACCAGCTTCAGGAGGAAGTCCCCTGAGGGCCACCCTGACCCCAGCATCAGAGAAACAACACAAATGTGACAGCGCTGCAGTTAAAACACAACCCTGACCGTAGGACGCACACCTGAAAGACCTTGAGTCTGTGAAGATGCGAAACACATCTGATGATGTTTGACTTGCTTTTTAATTAATTTCCTTTCTCTTTTTTAAATCCGCCTCTCTTTAAACATCAGGCATGCAATTCATTATATCCAGGCTTGCGTTTTAAATGCCTTACTCTCCGTTGAAAGCCCAGCCGACCCTGACCTTTGCTTAGATTTCTGATAGGCTTTGAATGACAACAGTGCAATTTGGCCCCAGCTGCTCCTCCAGCATGTTTATTGCACTCCCTCCTCTGGCACCTGCTGTCCTCACCATCGGCTATTCAGCCCTTCACAAACAGAGACTTCCTCCAATCACAATAACCAAAAAGAAGACACACACACACACACACACACAGAGGAGCAACTTCATATCAGAGCCTGCTCACACTCAACACCGCCGTTATGGCCTCCGCTGGCAGCAGAAGGCACCAATAACCTAATTCTCTAATCCCCTGAAACTAGGCTGCATTTTACAGAAACATACACAGAAGAAAAACAAAAGGTATTTTATCATTTCTGCCTGTGATGCATTAAATCTTCAGCTCGGTATTTATTCCATACCGGCCAACAAAAGACAGATTTAAAGTGGCTCAACTCAGCTGCTCAGCTTCAAATCCAACATTTAAAAGCTGGTTAAAGTCAGTGAGACACATTATACAGACAAACATCCCCAAAAAGAAAACAAATGCGCAGTTTGATGTGGTTTCTGCACCTTGAGGCTTTTTCAACTGGAAAAGGGCGAGTAGTAAAGTTTAAAGGTTACCTGTTTACAACCCTGAAAGACTTGCTAACATGTCAACTAGCAGCTGAAGTTTCTAAGAGCTGAAGCGGCATTCAGAGGTTTGAGGATGGAGAGGGTAACTTAGCGAGCCGGTGACATAACACACTCCACCTATCATCATCCTTCATCTCTTTCCTCCATCTTAGGACGCAGGTGCTTTGACAAACCGATCCGCGCGCACGGAGCACATTACGTGGCCATCTAAGCAAAGCAAGAAGGTGGGTGAGGAAGAGGAGGAGAGGATGGGTGGAGGGGTGAATTGAAGGGAAAGAAACAACGCACAAGCATAACCCTTTCAGGGTTTATTTCCAGCGGCTTCTGAGGAGTTTTTATTTATTTAGTTATTTATTTCATCTGCGCTACTAAAGGCGGCTGACATTTAAAGACAGCGTCTCTGTTTTTTGCTGCAGAGGATCAAATGGCCAACCCCTCCCTCCCTCGTGCCTCTCACTCCATCCTTCCTTCCATCCATCCATCCATCTGTCCGTGCATCCACACGCACACACGGGAGTCCTGCTCAAACGCCCACCGTAGCATCGCGATCTCCCGCCGGTAGAAGACGGAGGGGAGCTGCGGTGCGACGAGCACAGCCAGCGAGCTCATTTATTCCTGGAGATACAGAAGGTGAAACTAGAGGACAGACAAGTGGCTGCACTTCAGCTGCGACCCGGTCCGCTGAGAGAGCGGAGATGCACAGTAATGTCCATTTTTACTGAGCATGTCTCCTTCAGCCCCACACACAGCTGATGAACTATCCGAGAGGAAGTGGGTGAACACGCATCCACCGAGGTTCCGAGAAAGCGCCATAACTGCTTTTTTCCACTTATAATAAAGGGCACCGGTGTGAACACAGACAACATTCAAAGGCTAAAAAAGCAGCATCTTCTCTGTTCTTACTGATTACAGTTGGATGAAGGTGTAGATCAAGTTAAAGACTGTACATGTGTGGAGGAATAATCAACTTAAACTGTTGGAGATCGCAGTAAGTTTTAATCCATAGCCCAGTGGACGAGCCGGATTATTTCTTTTTAAAAGAAACATGTCGGGAGGAAATGAAAATCCACGCGATGTTTTAGATTATTAAAATAACTCAGAGAAATACCAAAGTTGTGCGAAAAAGAAAAGGAAAAGGGATAATCGGATAATCCCAGATCAATGGTAACAGATCTATTTAAAAATCAAAACATGCGCGTTTTTTTGTTTTTTCCACTGGTTACCTGTTTATCCGGTAATATTTCCTGCGTCCTTGCTTCGCTCCGAGAGTTGCAGCTCGCTGTCAAGTTTTATAAAATAAAAAGAAATCCCGAGTAAAGGTTTGTTTTAGAAAACGATCATCTATCCCGTCCCAAACGTCCAGATGTGATAAAGAAGAGGAGCGGCGGCCTCTCCTACGCAGCGCCTCGGCGCACGGACCCGCATCCAGGCGCTAAGATGGACTTGTTTGTAAGCAAAAACATGGCTTCATTTGCCTTTGTCAGCGAGGAAAAAAAGAAGGAAAAAAAAAACGTAATATTGACTTACCTTTCCCTCATGAGCCATTGTACCACCCCCCACCTCCCTCCATCCCATCCCCTCTCCACTCCCCCCGAACCCCCACAACTCCTCCCTCCGCCCTTTGCCATGACATCACGGAAGCTGTAGTAAAACCTCCAGCATCAGATGGGCAGGGCTTGAGCCCCCCCCCCCCCCCCCCCCCCCCCCTCCTGTCTCTACTACACACTAACTGTGCACACCCGCGCACGTACACACCCCTCATCCTCTCTGACTTTCTCCCTCGCGCTATCTCTCTGTTAAACAAACAAATCATCTGATTTTACCAACTAGATTCTGGCAGCTTCAAGCGGCGATTTTAAATTTTAAAAACACAAAAACAAGTTTCCTCACTTCCTTTTTTCTTTTAACTCAGTCCATCAGCATTTTTCCCTGCGCATGCACCAGACAGAGCACATACTCTTTCATCCCCTGACAACTTCTGTGGAGGTTACAACCACTGTCATCTTCCCCACGGCGTCCCACCCCTGCTCACCCTTCAGAGTGGTACCGTCCAATAATTCATTCAGGGGAACTTTTTTCTTTTTTCTTTTCTTGGGCTAAAATTGATGTAGTAGTTGTGTGCAGAGTCTGTGTGCGCGCGCTCCGCTGACAGCATCTGATAACACCTGCGTATGGGAAGCAGGAGTTTAACGACATATCCAGGCAGGCCTCCAAAATTATTTATGTTCAGGTAGAAATGAGAGCTGCGCAGTCTCAGTTTGAATAATCTCTTTAAGCAAACAGGCGCCGGAGTTTTTGAGAGGAGATCACTGTCAGCATCAGATCTCTCTTTTTTTAAAATAGTTTCCAAAGTGCCGCCAGTTCCAAACAAAAAACAGACAAGTGCAACTTGGAGTCACTCCTAAATGTTGCTCACACCCTGGTTTGCTTTGCTGTTTTGAAACCATTAGTGGAAATGACAACCATTCATTACAAGCCATTTGAGAATAGTCCCCACAAATGCCATCCTTTATCTGCTGTCTCCACGCCGCGCACGCAGGGAATATTCAAAAAGCCCAACCTTCAGCTTTCAGAAATTCTATTAAATTCTTATCTCTTTGCAGCAGGCTCTTTTTGTGCAATCCCATTGTTATGCATTGGAGCTGAAATCAATCACCGGCCGTGCGCGCCGCCATCAGTATGATTTCAGACTGTGTGCGCGGAGAGAGAAAGGATTCACAACAGCAGCAACAACAGTGTCGACAATCGAATAAACAAAAGACGGGAAAGAAGCAGGAACGGGGAAAAACCTCTGATCCAAAGAAGAGGTGGACCCGTGTGGAAAGTTGAGCCTGCGGGTCAGGTGCGCGCTGCGAGGCCCCGCGAGGCTCTGCGCTGATAGAGGAGACAGAACGCGGCTGTTTGAACACAAAGCTGCTAAATACAGTCAAACTGTTTGTGTCTAGGACTGTGATTTCAGGACGGTGGACAGCTCCAACACGCGGCGCGAGCGCGTGTTCAGGACTCTGGACAGCTCCGATCCGGACTGCGCGGCTTTGCGGAGACAACAAAGGCCTTTGTTCTGCCCATCTGAGGAAAATCAAGTTTAATGGCGCCCGAACAAAACTCCTGGCTGTGAAAGTTGTCTTCCTTTTTAAATTAAAACTAAAATGCAGGAAATGTATTTCCTTTGTTGCTCAAGTAATAAAAACAACTTAATAAAGTTAGTCCTATAGACAGGAAACCAAATTAAAACAATCTAAACTGTTTAGAAGCTTAAACTCTGAGAGCCAATAAATCAATAAAAGTTGGGGTGAACGTAAATAAAAAGTGAGCTGTGGATGAGGGCCGAGCCGGCCGATCAGCTGGGAATACTTTCCTCTGTTGCTCTTAAGTCTGTGAGGATGCAGATGGCGCAGAGGCCTGCAGCGCTGCAGCAGTTGCATGGTGGGTACGGAGGCCGCGAGCAGCCAGTATAAATATTACATGGGGGCAGCAGCTGACTGGGCGCTGAGGTTGGGACCGGGGGAGGCCCCTATAGACCCTCGACAGATGGAACAAGCCGACAGACTAACACACACAAAAAGTTTTTAATAAGCCCGCAGCTTGGCATTGTCCCCGTGGTACCGGGCCCACACGGTCCCCGAGGGGACCAACTGTCCTTTGTCTGGGCGGTTTTCGGATTTCTTACAAAAAAGGCCAGTAAAGTTTCTTTTCTCTCTTAAACTCGGCAGAAGTTGACATGCAGCCTGGATGTGTTTATGGAAGTTTTAAAGTTGGAGCTGGTGATTAGACAGAGCTGTAAGCCGCTTTTAATCCTGCGCGGCCACATTTTCTCTAAAAGCTTTTTATTTTCGTCCACATAACTCCACAGATTAAACTTCCTCTTTATTTTCATAAAAAAGATGTTCAAAAGCTAATTTTAAAGGAACACACTTAAACACAGACGCTTCATTCATAAAGACGAAGAAATTCGTAGATGCCGAAACATAAAGTTCATCTTTAAAAGTTTTAAAAGCTAAAACCTGAAGACAAGCGAGCGGTACGAACCTAGAAAAGTGCGGCACAGCTTCATGTTTGCGGTCCTGCTCCTCTCAGTCTCTCTTCCTCTCAGTCCGCAGCCACCGCCAAGTGCTGCCGGCAAGTTTTACTCAAAGTTGGCCAAACTTTACCTCAACTTCCCTCCGGAGTTCAGCAGGTCCGCGTGGGCGGGACCAGCGGCTTGACTGACACTCACACACAGCCAATAGGAAGCGGGGAAGGCCTCCTGCTCCCAGGAACTGCAGCCAATCAGGCTCCTCGAGTCTCAGCTTTCAACAACAAAAGCCCAGAGCAGCAACAAAGAGCATCTGCTGCTCCCGGCAACTTCTCACACTCACTAAGCTCCCCCTGCAATCTGATTTAAAGCACATAAACCCTTAACTCTATCTGCCATCTCACCAACCGCTTCACTCTGCCACTATTTAGCTTTTTAACCCATCTGGATTAGTTTCAGTTAATATGCTGCCGTGGACAAACAAAAGAAAAGCATCTTCCACATAAAATATATAAAAAGTGTCTCACAAGTCAACAATAAAGACCACATTAATATAACAGCTGTTCCAGTTTAACTTCAGCCACCCAGTGACGCCCGTTCACACAACGTCCCAGCCATTTTCTCACATGCCAGGCTTCAGCCACCCCATCATGTGTGACCAAATGTACCAGATGTACAGCTAATTTAGGTAAGTTAGAGGAACATTTTCACTGCAACTCCAGGCCCATTCAGAGTGTCTGTGTCTGGGACAGACAGACAGTTCCTCCCTCCCAATAGCAGATGGTCTGCCAGATAATGAGCTCTCCCATTGCTTGCACCCATTACCCCATCCCCATCTTTCCAAGATGTAATGGGGGGTAAAACAACCTCAACACATCCTACTGCCTTTACTTCTTCATTTCATTTTATTTCATGCACATTTAATGGCATCACTGTGTTGTTGCCTTTGTTTGTTCTTCATGGCTGCACATTGCCAAACAGTGAACTCTTCCTCCAGGAAGGCATGTTTATAACGTCATCGCTCAGCCCAAGTCATCTTTTACAGTGAGTTCCAATAAACCACTTTCCTGCTGTTGGACTTAACAAATCAATTCCTTGAACTTCTTCTAATTAAAAGGAAAAAGGAAAAGAATAAAATCCATCCATTATTTACAACGCTTCCATCACGGGTCACGGGGAAGCCGTAGCCTTCACCTGGACAGGTCACCAGTCCATCGCAGAAATCAAATCAAATCAAAATTTATTTATAAAACACTTTTCATCCATAAGTAGCACAAAGTGCATTACATAATAAAATGCACACTAAAGCTATGTTTGCTACATCTACTATGAGGAAACAATGTCTTGGGGATCCGTCCACACCAGGAGCCACCATGACCACAGAGGCTGCCACCATGGGGACAGCCCGGGTCCGGCAGGCCGGGGCCTGCACCAGGACCACCGGTCTGGTGCCACCCAGACCACAGCCATCCCCATGGCAACGATCCTGCAGACCAAGCAGGCAACGGTCCCAGCGCGGAGGCTCCCAACTCAGAGTTTAAGCCTTTAAACATTGTAAACTGAAACTGAAAAAACCCTCCACACAACAAAGATCCTGAATGAGACTTACATGTGCAGCTTTACTGGACACCAAAATGAGTGTTTCTGAATCAGATTAACTTACATACACTAAACTACACTAAAATTATAAGTTTGACTCCCTTTGTGTTACTGAAGTAAAAGTAAAAACCTTTAAAATCCCTAAATACCTCCACAAACCATGTTCAGCTAAACTTACCTTAAATAAACTGTTTCTGACTGGTTTTCATTAAAAGCTAGAAAACTCAGATTTTTGAGTGAAACTTAAAGTCAATTGTTTTCCTCTTACAAGTCTCTTGTAAGCTGGAACTGATGTGTAGTTTCTGTAGAGAGAAAGTGGAGTATGGATTGTTTTAGCCTTAAATGACCAAAAGGAAAAGATGCGTTCCCTTTAGTACCGGTAAAGTTTTCTTAGACAAAAGCTTTTTATTGCTGTTCTGATTAACAAAAACAGTAAAAGTAAAGAAGCAGAAGGAGAAATGACATACGTTTTATAAAGTCTCAGAGGATAAGATGATCAAATGTCACAGCTTTGTAAATTCTGAGTCCTCAAACCTTCATCTGACGTCTGCTCTGAAAATTACAACAACTGGCTCTGAATAACAGGAGACGACCACAGGACGCTCTGGTCGTGGAAAAGCTAACCCTGCACACTGTAAAACTAAAGGCTGCGCTGTACGTTGCAATCTGATGCCAGAAAGCCGGACAAAGCCGCAGTGTGTGTGGCCCAGAGGACCAGTCAGGCTCTGAAAACACCATATGGACATGTTAATGATGGAAAGCTTCTCTGGGACGATGATGGAGCCTGAACAGCCACTACTGAACACAAGACAATAAACTACAAAAGACATCAAACTTTAACAAATATCCTGGTTTTTAACCACAGATTCATTAAGGGACACAGTGAGACGGAAATCCAGCTCCTGGTTGTAAATGTGTTCATCTTAAAGTTCGTGGAGCTGTGATGTTGGAGCGAAGCACCAGGCGACGAGACGGAACGAAGACATGATTAAAGTTCTCAGGAAACAGTTCTCTGGCTTCTTTTGCATTTTAAAATACACTTTTTACAACATTCCTTGTACGATGAGCTGCAGTGGGCGACATGCAATCGACCCAGTTTGTGTGGGAGAAGAGTTAAATGATGCATCCGAAGAGCCGTCATCACACAGTCTGATGCTCAGGGTGGTAGCCTCGGTCTCTAACTGGGCTTACTTTTAGTTCTTGTTCTTTGAGCCAGCTAACACAAAGAATTTGTTGTTGTTATAACCCAAAATGGCCAGTACGGCTAACCAATCAGAGCAGGTTTTAGATGACTCGGTCTTAAATGAATTTAAAGAGAAACATGACTGTTAGATTTTTGATGCCATTCACCGAATAGACAAAAGAGAATTTAGCATCAGACGTCCAACAGAAAGGAAGCTGTCCTTCTGACTTCGTGCAAAATGTGCACGACAACCAGAGTAACAAGAAACAGGCAGATCACTTCATACACAACTACCCCTGTTTGGTACTTGTTAACCTCATAAATTGTATTTGCAGTTGTTTAAATAATGAATTAGATGAGGCTAAATAAGAAGAGTTGGTGGCGATTCTTACAAAAGATTTGTGAGCTCTAAATAAATTAGAAGGTAAGTGCTGTTTAACCTTTTTCATAATGCCCAACCATTTCACAACGAATCTTAAAGCAGAGCTTCTCGTCCACGTAGACAACAACTCCGCCGTATGAAGAGCCGCGTTATCCGTATCAGTTTCAGCTCTGTCTGTAATACTTGTTCTTGTTTCTGAAAATAATGAAGTTAGGTTTCTTAAAATTGAGTGAATCTATTTAACTTAAACCAATGAAGGAGTCCAGCATTTTCCTTGTGAATAAGAGAATCAGCAAAGATTATAGGTGACCATATACTTGAAGCAAGATCATTAGCATGTATTAAAAACAGCAAGGATCCTGAAATGGAGCCTTGTGGAACGCCCGCCAGCGTGATCCATTACCACTGAAAACAGCTAATTGCTCTCTTCTGTTTAAGTTATTAGCAACCCATTGCAAACCCTGTTTTTTTAAACCATAAAATAACATTTCTGATAAAATTTCACGGCTCACCAGATCAAAAATAAATCTAAAAAAATGCCTGTATTCATTTTCTCCAGAGCAGCCATCATGTATGTAGATTATTTCTTCCTAAACCCCGATGTCTGAACAAAATGTTGTTAGATGTTCCACTGCATACCAGCTTTTCAAGAATTTTAGAAAAACAAGGCAGTGTGGATCTAGGATCTAGTGTGGATTATCTTTATTTATAAAGTTCGTGGGAGAACCAAAAGTGTTGCCAGTGTCTTTTCCAAGACATGGTCCCACATTCACCAAAACATGATTGAAGCTGTCTGGGATTTGGGACGGCTCTGAAATCCCACTGGGCTGGAGAGGAGGCATGGCTCATGTTGAGCAGTTCTTTCAGATGTAATGTTATTTATAAAGCTGTTAAACTGCTCATTATAATACTCCCGTTTAGCATTTCTAGGAAGATGGTGGTATTTGTTCCTAAATGATTTGTATGAAGCATAGTTTAAGGGAGCATATAATTTATTATGTTTTAGAGCAGACTCAGTAGTGAACCGTGGTTTGTTAAGTCTTGCAGGTTTTTGTTACTGTTGTTTATGAGACGGAACGTTGGTAGAAAACAGGCCTGTGATGAGATGAGACATCATGTAACTGTCCCTTTAAATGATTTGCATCTACATTAAACTGATGTGTCTCCGTTAAGCTGCTACCACCACAAATAGAGTCAAACTGAAGTGAAGCTGAGAGTTTTACACCTCTTCATCTCCAGTCCTCCTCCTTTTTTCATGGAATGAAAACGTCTCTATGATTTCTCTGCTTAGTAAAGTGGCTTTCAGAACAAAGACGGTGTCGCTGTTAAGGACTGCTGGGCCTCAACTACTGCCTCTGCAGGTTTTTTTATTATTATTATCTGGATGCGCCAGACAGCCGCTCGTATTCTTCCTGAACACGATGCTCTCATTAGCCTATTAACTTCACTATTCAGCCCCCTCTCCACCCTTCTGCTCCAGATAGGACTAAATACACACACACACACACACACACACCCACACACACACACACACACACACACACACACTACATGTTCATATGCAAACCAACATAAATGAATGCACACACACACACAACCCCCCCCCCTCATTCTCTGCTCTGTATAACAAGCAGCTGAACTCTGACATAGCTTCCAGCTGTCCGAGAGATGGTGGTGACAATGAAGTTTAAACAAGTGCACACACACACACACACACACACACACACACACACACACACACCTACACATTGAAAAAGCAGGAAACAGGACTTTGTTGAGAAATGGTAAATGGTCTGTACTTATATATATATATATATACTTTTATCCAAAGCAAACACACATTCACACACTGATGGCGGAAGCTGCTGTGCAAGACGCTAACCACAACCCATCAGGAGCAAGTAGGGGTTCGTTGTCTTGCTCAGGGACACCTCGACATGAGCGCTCCGAGGCGGGATCGAACCGGCTACCCTTGGGTTACAGGACGACCACTCTACCCATTGAGCCATGCCGCGAAAAGGACCCGTGTGAGGTTATTAATGATGATCTCCCTCCACCTTCATCCTCTCAGATGTCCTCTGCTATGCTTCCTCATCATCACTCATCTCCACCAGCGTTTGATGCTGACAGAAAGATAAAAAGTTGCTGCTCCACTTCCAGTATTTTATTTTCATCTGTGCAAATTTGTGTTTGAAGGGACAAGAAAGTGGAGCTTCTGCTCCAGGTCCAAGCGTCGTGATCACCATCGGGTTCATGACACGATGACTTTATTGCTGCTACCCTCCCTGTCTCTCACTTTCACCCCCCCAACCCAGCTCCGTCTTTCTCTCTAACATCCATGCAGCAAGATCATCCCCATATCTGTCAGCTCCCATTAGACACAGATAAGCGCATCACCCACATCATACAGAGGCTTTTCTTAAAAAGCTGCCATGTTTGTTAAAGCAGCACGTTCCATCTACTGAACGGGACTCATGCCTCCATATGATCCTTCATCAGAACATTGTTCCAGGTTTCTTTTTCCTGTCTCCACATAAAGTAGTTGCCTTTCCAACATTAGAGTCCCAACGTAGCTCTGCAAACTCTAAACACACAAATACATGTTTTTAGTGTTTATTATCACCAGGGATTTATGGGAGAGTCTGAGCGGTGCTCTTCTACTTTGCTCTGCTGTAGAAAAACTCAAAGTCAAAGTGAAGTAAATGATGTTTCTAACTGCTTCTAACTGCAAGTTGTTTTTGATGCTTTGCCCTCTTTGTTATGAAATCAGCTCTTGCAGCCAATCAGGATCCAGCCAACGGGTGGCATCATTTCCGAGGGCAACGTGGCACATCACTGCTGCATCCGTGCAGAGTGATACTAACACATCTGTGGAAGTATAAACTTGTCTTTAGGTGTAGCAGGAACAGACACCGTTAGCTAGAAGCAAACTTTCTAAGAAGACAAGTGGCCGATGTCCGACTACATTCCATCCTGACCACGTCTGGCTTCAACTTCCTTTTAAATGTCCAATTTGCATCCTGATTCTTTCAGGTCCCTTTGCTATTATATGCTGTTTTTGGGCTCAGTTGTTGGCTGTAAAATCTTGTTTTTCTGTTTTCTCAGTGTGTCCTTTTGCATTTACTCACTTTTTATTGACAGTTTTATTCAAATCAAACGTCTTGACTAATGTGAGATTTTAAACCCAAGATGTTTAGACATAAAAATGACATGGTTGGGTATTAATAACAACCTGGTTAAAGCTAGGAAAGCTACATATAAGAAACATACAGATACTTCTCTTTGATGGGACTTTATTACCACCTTCGCTAAGACCAAGCAAGGTTTCATGTGTTTTTTATTAAGCTGTTGAAGTTAGGAGCATAAGATTCCTGGTCATCAGGACTCAGAATTAATACCGTCCAGTTCTGCTTGTGATGAATCATCATTTCTGCGATCATTACATTTTCCATGAACGCCATCCCATGACGTATCACACATCCACTGGCTGCTCACTTTAGCATGCATGGTACGACCTGAACCATGTGCAGCTGAATGTGAAGCAAATTTAAAGCAAGCAACGTAAGGAAGGAAAAAGAAAAGTAAGGCGGGTGAAACCCACTGAGATCTGGGAAAGTGTGTGCTCACATGGTCCAGAGTTCAAACACCATGCTAAAGCTTGTTGGACTTTAGATTTTATTTAGTATTTGTATCTCTTTTATATGATCTGCACCTTGCATGCCTTGTATGTATACATTCTTACATTCTTGGTATCTTAGTACCAGATGCCTTCTGGACCCTGCATGGGCCTGTGTTCCCATCTTTCTGCAAAGCTGCCAGAAAAGTTATTTTTCTCTTGGAGATGAATAAAGTATCTATCTAGGGAGTATTGCAGCCTCATAGCAAGAAGGTTGCTGGTTTGAATCTTGGCTGGGGGAGGTTTGAACATTGAAAGCGGTGGTCTTTCTGTGTGGAGTTTGCATGTTCTCCCCGTGTATGTGTGGGACATGACATGTTAGGTTAATCGATGACTCTAAAATTCTCCCTAGGAGTGTGTGCGAGTGTGAATGGTTGTTTGTCCCCTATGTGTTGGCCCTGCGATGGACTGGTGACCTGTCCAGGTGTACCTGCCTCTTACCTGTTAATGCTGGGATAGGCTCCAGCTTACCCGCGACCCGTAATGGACCAAGCAGTTCAGATAATAAATGAGTAAAGGCTGGCTGCTAACTTTACGACTGATGTGCACATAGCATACACAGGGCAACGTTTTCATGGTTAAACAGTCGTATGTTTACAGCTCACACACGTGTGTGTGATTCCCAACATGTAACAACAAAAAACAGCCCAGGGACACATCACCGATTCACAACTTACAACATCTACAACTATTTTTTTTCTTGCATTCAGGTTTTCATTAGTACATAGTAAACTACTAGAAGGCCAGCTCATGAGGTAAGTAAACTTTAAACAGAAAAGGAAGGTCAAGCATCCAGCGGAGACATCATTAGAACCCTCGCAGCAGAAGACGGATACGCAGACGGACAGTTTCATCCATCTCCTACGTCTGTTATGTGCCTAATTTGGTCCGTTTTCCACTCTGGGGGTGTTGAAGACAAAGCAAGAGGATGCCGGCAAAGCTATTCCTGCCCATGTCTCCAAAGACTTCATGGCTCAACCATGGGGCATTCCCATATGAGGTGCAGAAAGGTACCCATCTCTTCCTTTGCATTTCCAGCTTGTATCACTGTGACAGGGTTGTTTAGTCTGACTGAAACTTTCCAGTTAAGCAATGTCTCATTTGTAAATCTTTCCAGAAATGTCCTTTGTCTTGCAGACTGTACTGTTGGGCTAGTTCAGTAAATGACTTAAATGAGTCGTCTTTATAAAGGTTATTACCTGTATGGATGCCCTTGTCTTGCTGCTTCGCTGCACCTCTGGATTAGGCCAGAGAGGCATAAAGCTGTTCGTGTTGGGAAATCTTGCACATTGTATGAACTTTTGCCCAGATCTCATGAGAGTGCTGGATGACTGGGCTTATGCCTTTCCTTTTATCTTTCGAACACTGGGATAGAGCACTTATTGGATGGAAAGGTGAGCAAATGTTTTCTCCATGGTGACCCATACTAACTCTGCAGACTGACAGTTTTAACATCACCGGCTTCAACTGTCTTTCTCAGCTGGAAATACGAAGATTGTAAAAGTTATTTAAGATCACATATGCAAAAGTTTTATGTTTGTTTCCTGAGAGAACTTTGTTTTGGTAAACTGATTTCATTATTTATTTTCATTTTTATCAACCTTTTTCTTTTGCACAACTTATAAAATTGCACCAGAAGCATTTTCCTCTTGTTGCCGCTGTGTGAACATGGATGGCCGAGTCTGATCCGTCTCTTTACTAAGAACGAGAGGAATCATAACAACCAGAAAACCTTGAAAACTGTGCACTTCTCCTTTAATTTGATGAACATTTTTAGCATTTATAAATATACAGCTGCCATTTCTCATGATAAAGGCATCAACCGCCTGCGGCGCTTCATTACTCCCAGATTACACTTCTCCTTCCTCTCTCTTTTGTGGGAGTTATGAATTTTTAACAAGCGTGATCACACACACTCAAAGTGAAAGGAAAAGGCCAAGAGACAGACAAAGTTTGGTCTGGATGCCACTTTGGATGACCATCATCTCTAGAGACCCAACCCTATGCACAGCTTGGTCCTCCCTCATGGGGAGGAGGAGGAAGAGGAGGGGGGCATGTGGAATGGGGTCGCCTCTGCCAAAAGGCATCATGTCGCAGGGCTGCATGGTCGTCTGTCGCTGCACCTTTCTGTCACTTTGCCCGTCAGTTAAATCCCCACTTCCTCTGAGAGGGCTTTTCTTTTTTATTTTGGTGTGAATGTCCTTGTGTGAACTGTGATGCCTGCAGCTAACCCCCCCCCCCCCCAATCACACACACACACACACAAACACTCACACACCCAGACATCCCACCCCCTGCCTGAAAGCTAAGTCAAATTCTTTAAGGCTTCTGCTGATCTCGTCATTTCCCTTTCCCTGTCCAGTCGCCACTCGTTCTTATCCCATCCTCCTTTCATGCTTTTCCACTCCCACCACCAACGATCCCATCTCCACTTTTTTTTCTCCCAGCTCTCCATCTCTATCTTTTACACCCTCTGTCGCAGCCTTTCACCCCCCTGCCTCCAGCCCTCACCCAGCAGCAGCAGCAGGATGGGCAAATATGCACCCTGAGCAGCAGTAAATACAGGCAGCACTTCACAAACAAGGCCTGATTACAATGACAAAGGCTGCCACACTTTAGGGAGGAGCTTGGAGCAATTTGGAGGCTGCGGGGGCCATTGAGCGAGTGGCATACTTAATGGGCTTTGTGTGCCAGAAGAAAAGGGTCTGAGCTTCTGGGCCCAGCTGTCACCACGGAAAATATCAGACTGACACAGCACCCGACGCTCTTTGGTTTGCTCTCTTTTCTTCTTCAGCCCCCCTCCCTCCCTCTTCTCTCTTCTCTTTCCACGCTTTTTTCTCTCCTCTAGTTAGGGAGCACAAAATAGTGAAAGCTGTTGAAGAGAGAGAGTAAAAAAAACTAAATGAGAACTCCCTCTCTTGATCTCTCCACTCAAACAAGCAAGAAGAGTGTCACACACACACACACACACACACATAAATAAAATGCACAGTAGGCTGACTCTGCAGCAATTATTCAAACCCTAAACCCAGAGGGATAAATGACATTATTACATTTCACTACTTAATTACATATGTGGATGGTTACTAAGCGTTAGCCATCATGCATGCATAATGCAGTCACATATAGTCTCTTTGCTTTATGAAGCTTCTTTTCATTACCAAACACATGGAAGAGAAACCCAAACGAACCCATATGCTCTGAAACAACTACACTTCTGCTGAATGAGAGCGAGAAGAAAGTGCAAATATATGACTGTTTGGCCTCACAAAGCAAAAGTAACTCCAACATTTAGTGGATTTCCAGCAGAGCCAAACAACGGTTTATTTTCTGGAAATGATTTTCCTCCAGTGATAATGGACTTGGCTCAAAAACAAAGACTTGCGAGATCCTCTGAAGCAGCTCTCTGGTTCTGCTCACAGAATCCTTGTAGCCAAAGAAGCGCTCACACTCCAGATCCAACTGTATTACACCAGCTCTGTGACTTATGGCACTGTAACCCCGAGCATTATACACACACCCACGCACATACACGGCGAAGCTCGCGAGCCAGCCAGCGTGCACCGGAGGCAAACAGGCACAAATACATGTGCACGGCTGCACTGTGCTGCATTATTGAAACACAGCACAAAGCCAGAGTTGGATGTTGTTTCACCTAATCTCTTTGATACCACTGTGGTGCTGCTAAGCTCCAGAAAATCAGCTTAGCAGATGTCCTAAAGTGTAGGTGGCTTGTTTTATGAGG
This sequence comes from Melanotaenia boesemani, assembly GCF_017639745.1. Lineage (NCBI taxonomy): Eukaryota > Metazoa > Chordata > Actinopteri > Atheriniformes > Melanotaeniidae > Melanotaenia > Melanotaenia boesemani. The sequence continues at coordinate 35,277,906 of NC_055694.1, read as the reverse complement.
CAGGAGAAGAAGATGCAAGAAGAAGAAGAGAAAGAAAGAGGGTGGGGGCAGGGCCACGGAACTGGAACAGGGCCCTGACTTCAACTCAATCCCCTTTTTACTTCAGTCTGCCAGGCACAGTTGTTCTAGCAAACTAGAGGTGGTTTTCTCTCCATCCTCTCTGTCCCCTGCGGCCGCTCACTTTCTCTCTCGTGTGTGAGTGCAGAGAAATGGTCTTAATTCTGATAAAGACGCTCATAGTGACGGTAATGAGGATTTTTTTCAAAAGGTTGCACATGCTGCTTTCCCTTCAAGCCCCAACCTGTCCTCAGATGTCAGCTGATTACATTCACAGCCCACAGAAACTCTCTCTCTCTCTCTCTCTCTCTCTCTCTCACACACACACGCACACACACACACACACACACACACAATGTTGCATGCATTATCAGCACTAGTGAGACATCTGTATGCAAATGTCATGTTGTTGGGGAGGGGGCTCGGAGAGGGCAGGGTGTGAGTGATGTTATGATAGTGAAGGAGGGACTGAAGAAGGTCGGCCTCTGAAGGAGTGTGTGTGTCAAGAGCCTGTATGTATGGTATCCATAGAAACCAACTAGCCAAACTCAAGATGGCTTACTGATTCTGTCATGTTTTATCTTTCCGTCCAGCCTCGTGCGCTTGTTTGCTCGCATGGCTGGTCCGTCGACACAGCGCAGAAACTCATGTGACCCTGTTTTAGACAGATTAATAAAACATCTAATCCTTCACTGAGATGCTGCCATGTGAGATGAAACATGTCAATAACCCCGAGTGTTGGGCAAGGCGCTGCATCTCCTCCCCCTCAGCTATCTGGAAAATGTGGATCATCCCTCTGTTGTGAATGAGTTTTGGGTATGCAGCACTTCAGTGTTTGCCTTCTTTTCTTTAGTTTGCATTCTTTTAGTCATTCTAGTGGGTGGACATGAGAACACATTCTGGCTAATTGTTACACTCCACAGCCTCTGAAAGGAATACCAGACCCTTACAGATGCCTCAAATCTCCCAAACATCCTGACACTAAACTGGCATTTTCAGGAGACAACTAACTTTTTGTCAGCTGTACACTCAGAAAGCCACAGGCCTTCCAATAAAGGGCAGTAGATGATGTAAGTATTACCTAGATATGTGTAAATTTCTTCCTGAACTCATCAGCCTTCAATTTCTACACGTGTTGTCCTCGTCTTCATTCTTCTCCTTTTAATTCCTTTCCTGATCCACTTCTTCTTGTCTTGAGTGTTTCTTTCGCTGGTTGCATGTCAGCTGTTCTGCTCAACACTGTCTCCGGTGGTGTTGCTCCGCCTTCTGCATCAAGCGACAGATATCTAAGCTCCCTGAAAACGGACCAAATTACGCACGTAACCGATGCAGGACACGGACGAAACTGTCTGGTGATGTTAATGCTATCCTGCACAAACAGCCTCATCTCAGAACTTTCACCATGAAAACATACTTATTGCACTTTTTCTCATGAGACTGGGCTGCACAGCACCACGCGTCTATATGCGTCCGATGCAGGACCACATATAAAGTTGTTTAGAGAGAAAAAGATGCTGTTCAGATTCATCATAAAATCTGATATGGGTCACATACTGGAAAAAAAAAGTTGGCTTTGAGCCACTTTTGCCTGCAGCGTGAACAAAGCTAAACATAGTCTGATGCAAAGGTTCGTTTAGATTCCTGTTTATTACATTGCACCACAAGAGAGGTGTCTTATTTTCTGGAAATTACCCCTGCAGCAGGAAAAACTGAAACATAAAGCCTGAGTCACACTGTAAAGAAAAACCATCACCTCAAGGTGAGAAAGCAGCCATGCATCAGATGACTGCACAATCCTGGGAGCCAATCAGGGATTACATAATGAACCCCAAGACACAAAAGCAGCTAAATTCCCACCACAAAAGTGGGACCGATGCTTGAACAACCTACTCTGCAAAGTACCCTGAAAAATCTGCATATAAAGTGTATTTTTTATGCTGTGTTTGAAAGGCAAAGGCTGGTCACATTAATTCAATTGAAATTTTTTCCTGTTTACTGCATTTTGCATGAAGTGACAAATAAAAACTATTTAGGGAATTATTTTTGAAAGCATCTCCACTTTGCTTGCAACGTGCAAACATAGGCATATTATTCTCTGCTGTGTGACTTCCAAAGCTCTCCTTTGTTTTTTTTTGTGAATGGACAGAGGAAAATGTCACATTCACAAATTCTCTGCTCAGTTTATCTTTCATGTAAAATATAATGTTTATTTCTACATATTCTACATATCTTAAACAATTTTCACATCTGGCAGAAAGTAATAGGTTATTAAAATCTTATAAGAAATGTTTGAAAAAAGTTCTAATTAAATCCCATTGATTTGTGGAACTGTAACTTATATTGTATAAATTGTAAATGAACAAAAATGTAATTCTCCTGTAAAGTAACTTTGAGGTGGAGGCTTTAAAATAAGCCGTATGGGTTTTCTGCCTCTCCCTGCACTTGTACTGTTTTTATATAAATCATTTTTGTATTATGTCTTTTAACATGTGCCAAATAAATAAATAACATGAAATGAATCTTCTATGTTTAATTTTGTTTTCTGCTGCTGGTGGAGTTGAGGAACAGAAGGTTGCCTCACCCTTACAGTAACCTTAATCATCACAACCAAACCCTGAAATTAAACATAACCTAATTCTAGTCCTGAAAACCCAAGTCACTTCGTATCCATGAGGAAGAAACATCTGTCCCATATTTACACAAGCCCCCATAAACTGCTGTCCAGTCAGGTTTAGTCCCCATCATGATGGTAAAAACCAACAGACATAACCGAGCCAAGCTTTGCTTAGCTGACAAACTTCATACAGTCTAGCAAGTAGCAGAAAACCCAAATATTAGTCCACCAGTCCTGAAGAGAAGGAAACCAGTCCAGACCGGGAAACATCAGAGAGTCTGGTCAGAAACTGTAAAACTGAAAGTTTAGGAACTGATGAGCATCAGGAAAGTGGGGAACAAAGAGCAGGTGGTCAGAAACAAGCTGGGGTCAAACTGGGCTTGAACAAAACAAGCATGGAAACTTACTGACATCCTGACATCTAGAATAGCATGGCAGGGAGGATTCCTTTACAAAGTTAAAGATTTGTTACGTGCAGGACATGTTTGAAAAAATCCATTTTACAGTGATGTTCCTCATCCCAACCACACAGTGACTCAGGTGCTTTAACTCAAGACATGAGCATAAACACAGGCTGATTCGGTTGGACAGGTGGCAACACCAGCGTGAACCCGGGATGTCCATACTCTGGACTCGATACTTCGATATCTTCCTGTCATAATATCTGAAGTGGTACTTTTTATAATATTTTGATACCACTGTGCTGATGTAAAAAAGCCACTTGTTTGAGAGTTTTAGGTAATAAAATTATGTGTAAAAACCAGCGGCAGTGCATTCCTTCCATGTCACATGATTATGTTAGCCTATCAGATGGCGTCATGATGATGATGACGATGATGTTTTTAGTAATGATGATGATGTTACATCTTGATATTTCACTGGTTTAATGAAGGTTCTGGAGCACTGTTATATTTATTATATTTCCAGTTTTTTCATTATGTTCGATTTAAGAAAATGTAAATAATTTTATATAGGTTTGTACAACAATATTTTTTCAGAATTTTGAAACAGTTTAATTTCATATGTTCTTACTCTAATTTAATCATGTATATATTTGATCATTTTATAAGCATTTCCCTTTAAGGGTCAAAAGGTATTGGTACTGGTATTGATGTAAGCAGAAAGTACCATAAACTAATATATGCATTACAAGAAAAAGGCCCATCCCTGGAGTGAACCACCCCTTCCACCCAGTTGCAGCTGGGACCGACTCCATAAAACCTACATGGAATTAGAAATTGTTCAGTAAAATACTAAAATCCAACTTTGTTTTTAGTTGTGTGCTGTCGCGTGTGTATAGGGACCTATAGGGAAAACAACTTTTAGGCCATGGGGATAGATGTATTGACAGGGGAACAGCCATTGATCCAGTGTGGAGTAAATCATCTGGTGTCATCTGCTCTTTCACTTTAAGACGTGAAACAGCTGACAGAACAATTATTTAATGTCCAGCTGGTGGATCATCTCAATTTTATTCCTCATGTTTCTGTTTCCGTTTGTATTAAATTTGCTGATTGCTTTCTGTTTTGTTTTTGTGGACAGGAGGAGGAAAGCTGGGGTTTGGACAGTGACTGGTCTGCTGTGAATCACGCTGTTCTTGTAAAAAACGGGCTAATGCTATCTCAGCATCGTGAGCACAAGCTCTCAGCTCACTGCAGTTAAAACAGGCAACAGAAATACAATCCTAGCTGCAACTTTCAATCAATAGCAGCCATAAACTATTAGCATCAGTAATTGTATTTTAGATTTTAAGCAGCTGAAAGTGGAAGCAACTCTTTCTTTATTATGTGAATTTGAGACCTCTGCCACTGAGTTGCTCCTGTCGCTGGTACCATTAGTGCTACTGCCTCAACTCTTATGTGGATGGATGTTCTGCTGCTGGGTTAAGTGAACATCAGATACTTCCAGATCAGCTAACATAATCAAATGATTACACTGATTTGGGTTAGGTATCTTAGGCAGTAAACCGTTATCGTAACTGGATTGTTCAGCTCTGACAGTTCATGCAAAACCAAATCATTCTTGCTAGCTTTTAAAAAAGCTGAAATTAACTGGAGAGGAACACGAACTGGGTGGCACTGTCTAATCACAGTATCAGCATTGCGTTTGTACACGAGTGCAAAACATTCTCCTTTGCAGTTGTTATGTGTACATGTAGATAAAACACACACTACACTTAACAGGATTTTCCTATTGTTTAAATGATTGATGATTTACTTTATTTTGTGAGAAGAAGGCAAAGCTGAAAGACAGTATTTGTTCTGTTTTTTGTGTCACAGTTATGGGTGCAGTAATTTGGAGAAAATGTTGAATATGGAAATTTCCTTTAAAACCATATTGGTAAGATTGGACATTTCAAATAAAACATCAATGTCTAGAGAGAAAAAAATCCAAGGTACATACAGAGAATCCCCAGTAATTATCCCCTGTGGCTGAAAATAATACCCATTAAATCCGGTATTGACATAAATTCATATGAGTTAAGCTTCACTTGTTTACACTTCATACACTTAAAGCAAACAGTACCTAATAATGAGGAGCCTTTGTGATTCTAATTTCAGCTGCAAAAACAAGGATTTTAACAGGTGCTAATGTGACATTGAGCTAACACTTTTAGCTTTAAAGTGACATCTGAGCTAAGTGCTGCCTGTTGATGGTTTGAGAGTAATTTCGTACCGCCTGCAAGAGCTAGCCTTGTGTAACCTGGATAACTAGCTAGCTAGCTGTCGCTACCATATCCCCCCAAAAGTCACTGTGTCATGCTAGCTAAATAAAACTAGCAGATGACTTGAATACAGCTTCACTTAAGTTAAACATACCAAGAAATTTCAGATAGTTTTAATTACCAACAGTTTGTAAAACACCAAATATTTGGATCCAGATCAGAGCAGCTAGCAAACCACAGGTTTGTCAGACATGCTAACATCATATCATGCTAACACCTTTTTCTTTTAAGTTTTAAGGCAGCATATTAGCTTCAGTGCAGTCTTTCTGCTAATATCAGGTAATTTCTTAAGTTCAGATTACTAGCTAGTTAGCTGTAACTATAAAAAAATCCACTGGAAAACCAAGTGTTATGTTAACATAATTTTTGTCAATATATAAAGCCATTTATATGGAAAGTAAAAGAGAATATTAAAGGTTGTTCTGGTTTAAAAGCCAAAACTAAATATAAATGACAAACAACTTAAGAAAGATTTTACTGACGTTTAAAGATGTGTAAAGACAGTTTTGGTGACATCTAAAACTTTAAAAGTGAGCTGTA